>NW_006408530.1:25800752-25828006 GCF_000296735.1 Chrysochloris asiatica
ATATATACTTGGAGTTTGTATATCCTCCTGAATATTAACCCATTTGTTATTGTCTTTCTCAGAGCTTAATTCCTTTCTCATAGCTTAATGCCCCCTCCTCTCTGAGAGTGCAATCCACACTCCACCAGCTCAAGGTCCTTTACACTCTGGGCATAACTCCCTACTTCCCTTCAGATAAAAAGAGGTGTTAAAGAAGACACCTGAGCACCAGACGCTCTCTCCCCTGGTCTCTCTCCTTCCAGCTTGTCTCTTTCTTCTGAATTGTAATCAATACACCACTAAGTCCCTCAGCTACATTCCCAGGAGCATGTTCAGAAGGGAGAAGTTAGTCAGGGCAGTAATGATTGATAACAATAGTTGAAAAGGGTTAAAACATATATAACTATAAGCCTATTAAAATCTTTCTCTCAATACAATATTCACAAGTTGGAATCATCTTGGCAGCAACTGGTTATTGAGAACATGTACATACTGTTTTCATTTGATTAAGATCAATTCATAATTCTCTACCCTAATCCATGAGGAGCTCTGGTAGCATAGTGGTTACGAATCAGGCTGCTAACCTCAGGGTCAGCAATCTGAAACTACCAGATGTTCCATGGGAGAAAGATGAGGCTTTCTGTTCCCATAAAGATTTTGCAGCCTCAGAAACCCTGTGCAGGGTTGCTATCAGTCTGAACTGACTCCACGAAACATAACAACAACACCCTAATCCATGGAGCCCTGGTGTGGTGCTGTGGCTTAATGCACTGGACTGCAAGGTCATTTTGGACTGCAAGGTCAGCAATTCAAGCTCATCAGATGCTCCTCTGAAACCCTATACAGGGTAGCTGTTAGTTGAAATTGACTCCACAGCACTTAACACCAACAACACCTCTCATCCATGTGAACACCTCTAATGGAGGCTTTCAGTCACCAAGTCAAACCAGGCAAGTTTTATTTTGGATAAGTTATTCTTCTATTACCTTTCTCATTTCAATTTCAATCTACTCCTCTTTTTACTTACCAAATTATTCTGCTATTGTTGTTCTTAAGTGCCATCATTCCAACTCATAGTGACCCTGTGTTGGGTTTCTGAGGTGCAACTGGTGAGTTTGAACCACTAATCTCGTGTTTAGCAGTTTGTTGCTTATCCTATAGCATTACACTAGGGCTCCATCAAATTAATTTATTGCTAAAAAAATACATTAGTATACATCCTTCCATTTTCCCTCAAGTCTCAGGCAAAAAGTGTGTTAAAAATCAATGATGGATAAACTGCACAGGAACTGTCAGCCAATTATACTAGTATTCTTAAATCCTATTAGTTGCAAAGGAAAGAACCAGGACAAAGACAATTGATACTTTTCTGTTGTTGATTTTTCCTTCATTTGCAATATTGTTTGAAGTGTAACTCACCAGCTACCATTCGAAACACCATACAGGGTAGTTCTGAGCCGGAACTGACTCCGACAACACTTAACAACAGTAACAGCAATTTTCAGCTAACAAATGAGGAATCTAATGAACAAAAAACTTAGTAAAAAGAAAAATAAATGGAAGTGTAAGAACTAAACAGATAGAAACTTTTGATTCTTTTCTACTTGGTTATACTTTTGTATTGATAATGTGTACCTGAAAATGACTTGTTTGCCAGATACATAATTGTATTATCAGAGTCTGAGCTCACCATCTTAGGTGGATTTTTTTTCCATTCTGGATATTTCTAATTCAGAGCTTGGTGTCTAGGGAATGTTGCTATTATATTATAATGTAATATAAATAAGGAGCTCTGGTAGTATAGTGGTTACAAATCGGGCTGCAAACTGCAAGGTCAGCAGTTCGAAACTACCAGCCGCTCCGTGGGAGAAAGATGAGGCTTTCTGCTCCCGTAAAGATTTACAGCCTCAGAAACCCTATTCAGGGTCACTATAGGTCAGAACCAACTCAACGGCACTTAACAACAACAACAACAATGTAATATAATAGGCAATACCGTAACAATGATCAAAATAAAAGAGTGCCAATGTCAGTCAAAATGATATATTTATATCATGTAGAGATATTAATGACTTGAATGACTTTTTTTGTTTTTATTTCCTCTCTTACTTTTTAGCTCATCAACCAAACACATGTATACATATACACACTCTGCAGATCAGATCACATAAAAGGTATTTATTAAACTTCATGGTACTGAGCAGAAAGATTTAGAACTTCTCTCTGATTCCTGATTTAGACCCTGGGTTACATGGTCAGAAAGCCAGAAAGCTCGTTACCATATACCAAGGCCACAGATCTTCATTTAGTTTGTATCTGGAATTCAGGCAATAGTAGCTATGTTGTTGTTGTTGTTAAGTGCCGTTGAGTAAATTCCGACCCATAGCGACCCTGTATAGGGTTTCCAAGGAGCAGATGGTGAGCGTGAACCACTGACATTGCAGTTCAAACTTTGCAATCTGATGCATTAGCCCACAACGCCACACCAGGACTCCAATAGTAGCTATAACCAGTAATAATTGCTTTCAGAGAACAGGCATATGGTCTAATTCACACCATCATTATTTTCTCAAGATTGAAAGATGCTGGCTTTTTAAAATACATGACCAATCATTCTATGGTGGCCTGTCTTGCCAATTTGAGGGTCACAGGCTCCTAGCATGCTAAAGCTGGAACTCATGAATACATTATGGGACATCCTTTCAGTGGTAAAGATGGTGATTGCTAGGGCCAGATGGGACTGTATTCATTGTGAAACACAGGATAAGGAAGATGATACACTCTCTTTATGTCATCCTGTTTCTCTAAAGAGCTTTTCCCTATTAAAATTAAAAATAAAAATAAAAAAAGTGTTTTTCAAAAGTGTCCAAGTAAGGCACTTTTTAAACGAAAAAAAAAAAAAAAAGTTTATATTGTAAGGATAATCATGATCTAAAAAATTCAAACATCTGTTGTCTTCAACTGATTGGTATACCCTGCTGGTTTTACCTCAAAAATATATTTCCAATCATACTGCCAATGTAGTTCTTTATCCAACTTGGATTATTTGCAATAACTTGTTCCTTATGCTTCTCACCCATCTCTGAATCTGTGTACAAGTGTTCATTTATGAAAAAAAATCATGAAATATTCTTTATATTTTAGCACAAACACCTGTTTGAACAGCAAGGTCAGTAGTCCAAACTCACCAGCCACTCCTCAGAACCTCCCCTATACAGAGTCGCTGACTCAGAACTGACATGACATCACTTACTAACAACAACCTGTATTTAATCTAATTTCCTATCCAAAACCCATCACCTGACACAAAAGAGATGGTCCCACCTATCAGAGTCCAAATTTTTAACAGGCTCAACTGTCAATGTTAACAAAAGGGGGTGACAGTTTCAGTCTACCTAGAGGTGCCTTGAAAGAAAGCTCTTGGGATCTACTTCTAAAATATCAGTCGTTAAAAAAACCTATGTGTTGTTGTTGTTGCTGAGAGCTGTCAAGTATGTTTGGACTCAGTAACCCTGCATAGAGTTTCCAAGGAGCTCCTGGTTGGTTTGAACTGCTGAACTTGTGGTTAGCAGTCCAGTGCTTATCCTACTGTATCACATCAAAATCCTACGTAGCACAATTTTATTCTGACACATATGAGGTCCCCATGAGTCAAAATCAACTCCATAGCAACTGGATTTACTGGTCTGCTAACATTTAAATCACTGATGGCTTTATTCACAGAATAAAGAAACTTTTTTCTTGGGTTCATATGTTATCATATGACTGAAATGCTTATTTTCTCATTCAATTGACAACTTTACTGCTCACCTTTTAGGACAAAGTTCTAAGACTGGAAGGGCAATCTTGTAATATTTTATCTATGAGGGAATATCAATAACTCCATTTTAACATTTGACTCCAGAAAAGAATTATTTTCCTAATTTTATTTTGTGACTTTGATAACTACTCAGATAATGTTGCTACGTACTCATTTCCTAGGGTTTCCTTTAAAAGTTGCCAAAAAGTGAGTTACTTTAAACAACAGAAATTTATTTTCTTCATGGCTGGAAACTAAGTCTAAATTCAGGGTGTTGGCCATCTAAAGACCAGAAGAAGATCCTTTCTTGTCTGCATCACCCTCTTGTAGCCCCAGGTGGAACTTGGCATGTTGATGTATCTCCATATAGCTATTTGCCCCTAATCTGTCTCTCTGCATTTATTCTCATTTTTTATAAAGACACTACTATGATTGGATTAAGGAGCTGGTGGTAAATGGTTAAGCATTAGAACTCGATTGCTAATCAAAAAAAAACCAGTAGTCCAGACCCACTATTGACTCTGAGAAAATATGTGGTGATCTGCTTCTATATGATTACAACCTAGAGAACTGAATGGGAAATTTCACTCTGTCACATGGGTTTGCTATGTGTCAAGAATCAATTTAACAGCACCTAAAACCAATGACTGGATTAGGATCCATTCTACTCTAGTCAGACTAAAGTTAAATGACAACATCTTCAAGAACCCTATTTCCAAACAAGGCCATATTTACAGCTAGATGTTGTAGAAGATTTATAATGTATCTGTTTTCAGGGGCACAATTAAATCCACAACACTTAGTTGAATATTTTATGACCTAAATTAAGTATTCATTTTCCCCTTTTCAACTAAAAACATTTCTACCTACAATCTAGGACCCAGCGTTATTATTGAGAGGCCAGTTTTGTAAGATTTTAATCTATGGGGACATATCACAAATTCCAGCTGCTCATCAGAAACCCTATAAAGGGTTGCTATGAGTTTGAATTGATTTGACAACACTTAACAATAACAACAGCAATGCATTTTAGCGTTGGGAACATAGTTATTCCATAGCATAAACACTGAACTGCAAACCACAAGGTGGGTGGTTATAGTCCACCAACCACACAGCAGGGAAGAGGGGTTGGGGGTAAGATTCTCCTGCAAAGACTTATAGCCTTAGAAAGTCTTTACAGGGTCACTGTAAGTCATAAAAGACTTGGTGGCACTTAACATGTTAGCATTAACCCCATGGAAAAAATTCCTTCCTCCCCTCTCCTATTTTATTTTCTAACTTTGATAACTATTCACATAATATGGCTATCAATTAATTGCTGGTTCTAGGAAAAAATCTAATATTTGAACCCTTATGAAATGATAATACAGATACATTTCTCCTTTGTTGTTGTTGAGAGCTGTTGAGTCAGTTCTGACTCAACAGTGACCCTGTATAAGGTTGCCAATGAGTTGCTGGTGGGTATGAACTTCCAACCTTCAGGTATGCAGTCCAGTGCTTATCCTACAGCATCATACCAGGACTCCATCTCTGCTTTGTTATTATTGTTATGAAGTGCCGTCGGGTCAATTCTGACTCATAGCGACACTGTACAGGGTTTCTAAGGAGCAGCTGGTGAGCTTGAACCACCAACCTTGCAGTTCAAATGGATTTGCAGTCTGGCACATTAACCCACAGTGTCACACCAGGACTCCCATCTCTGCTTTAAGCACATGGATTCCACACTAAAGTCACCATGCTTCTACAATACTTCCCAATGACTGTGGTGCAGAACGCAAATGATAAAATTAAGAGTATTGATTTTTATGAGGAAATTTTTACTTTCCTAATGGTGTGGTGTTGTAGGATAAGCAATGGACAGCTAACTGCAAGGTCAGCAGTTCAAACTCACCAGTTGCTCCTTGGAAACCCTATACAGGTTTTATGTTATTTTAACAACATAAAAGTAACAGCAAAAGTTTATGTTTTGCATAAATATACGTATATACAATATATACATATATAATATTTACATACATATGTTTTTGTGATCCACTGTCTTTTAGTGTTTGTACCTATGTACAGTTCCATTATGTTGTTCATCAGGAATACAGAGCTGCACAATTGTTAAAAGTCTGGACTTTAGAAGCAAACTGTCAATACTGAAATTTCGCTTTGCCATTTAAGATGTGATTTTTCTTAAAATGAGCAAACTCTCATTGCTATAATTTTCTAATCTATAGGATATGTTGAGGATTAAATTAGATGACATATAAAGTTAATGAAAGCAATCTTGAAATTAGAGGATATATAAAGCTAACGAAGGCAATCTTGAAAATAAAGAACAAGTTCAGAAACCATGTATGGTAAAGCTACAATATGAAATAAATTGAGTAATCACAAATAAAATCACACTTAACATGATCAAATAATTTTGACAAAGGTGACAAGGAAATAAAATTAGGGTATCATATGACTTTAAAAATAGTGCATAGATAATTGTATATTTGTAAGGAAAAAAAAATAGAATGTTTATCTACACTTTGTTGCTGTTGTTAAGTACCGTTGAGTCGATTCTGACCCACAGAGACCCAGTACAGGATGCATAAAAAAAATTACATAAAATTGACCACAGACTTAAAGGCAAGAGCAAAAATCATTAAACACCTAGAAAGTACATAGAAGAAAACTTCTATGATGTTAAGGTAGGAAAAACAAATTTAAAGAGGATATAATATGCCCCCAAAATAAACAAAATAATGATAAAACAATGTTAGTTTAAGCTAAAACATTTTGAATGACAGTTTAAATAATAAAAAATGAAGGCACAGATTTAATGAAAATGTATGCAGAGCATACATATGCAAAACTGTTCAACTCACATCCAAACTGAGTACAAAACTCTTAGAATATAATAGTAAGAAGATAACCCAATAAAATTAATTAAACAAAATAGGGGGAAATATTTGAAAAGATATTTCACAAATACATAGATAGGTATGCCTTCATAAGGACCAGAACAGGCACTCAACATTACACCAGAAACATGTAAATTAAATCAAAATAAGATTTAATTGTACACCTTTCAGAAAGGCTAAAGTTAAAAAAGACTGAAATCCCAAGTGTTTGTTTGGTTGTGTAATCAATGAAATTCTTATTTATTGTTGGTGGGAATATAAAATGGTACACTGCGTTTGGAAAGATTATGACAGTATCATATAGAGTTAAATAAATATTTACCATATGATGCCATTACCTTTTTCTTAGGTATTTACCCAAGAGAATTCACATTACATGCTCACTCAAATGGAATTATTCTATAATTTTCTTTTGGTCATCATTAAACAACTGTACACAATTATCAAAAAGCATTATATTGTAAACTAAAACTATATTAAATATAAATTGCACCTCAACAAAAGTGAAAAACAGTAAAGCACAAATCATAATTCCTGGCATGTAATAAAGTATTAGAGTTAGCAGCAATTTTCAGTGTTACATGCTAATTTAGAATACAAAGTTAAAACTTTAATGGATTTCTATTATTTACATACTATAACAATGTTGTTGTTGGGTACCACTGGATTGGTTCCCACTCATAGCAACCTTACTCCCATGCTATTCATACACCATCCTCACAATTACTGTTATGCTTGAGTTCACTGCCATCTCTAGGGTGCCAATCCACAGTGTTGAGGGGTCTTCCTCTTGTGCTCTGAATCTCCACTTTACCAAGTATGATGTCCTTCTCTTTTTCCTCTCTTTACATACAATACTAATTTCTTTTAAAAAGTAAGAGACTAATTGTTGTCTGTATGAAATAGATGTTCAATCATCCTACAGCCTAATCAAATAGCTTAGGTTTAATCTGTTGTTGTTGTTATATGACGTGGAGTCGGTTCCGACTCATAGTGACCCTGCACAGGGTTTCCGAGGCTGTTAATCTTTATGGGAGCAGAACGCCTCATCTTTCTCCCGCGGAGCAGCTGGTAGTTTCAAACTGCTGACCTTGCGGTTTACAACCCGATTCATAACCACCACGCTACCAGAGCTCCTTTAGGTTTAACTAATGGAGGGCAATATAAGTATATTGATATAACAGACTTTTAGCCATGCAGTTTTTTTCTGTTCAGAGTCTACTACACTTCCATTTTATTTTTTCAATATATACTGACATTTACAAAGTTTTCAAACCTCAGGAAGTAGATAGAGGGATGCTCAATTCTGACTTACACACCTAAGGTCAATATTTTAAGCATATATTACATTCAGGTATCAGAGCAAAACACTGAAAACCCGATTCTATGAATATGAATATTGTGAGAAGAATTGAGCATTCTTTCATTATCACAAAACCATACACAATAACACACACAGTAATTACACTTTCTTTTAAAACTAAACTTTGTATATATCAATGACCAATATCCTTTCTCTAAGAGCAATTTAAAATAGTTGAATATTAGCATTTTTTTTCACCAAGCTCCAAGTTAACCTTGATTTTTCAAATAAACTTTGAAGTAAACAAAAATGTAAAGCTTGTACCTTGTATGGGGAACACACATGCAGGAGAACAACCATTTTTAATTAAGGAAACACTATGTCACAAATAATCAGAGCTGAACTTTTTGAAATGTTCTCTCACATGCCAGCATAATATTAAACCAGCATCAAATGTTCTGCATTCTGCATAGTGCCCTGGTAATTAACCTTATAAACTTATTTTCTGAACAACTCTTACAGTTGATAAATGCAGTTAAAGGCAAAATCCAGCAAGGTTATTCAATAAAAATGAGTGCATACAGAATGAAAAATAACCCAAGTTATTCTTAAATAAGATATGAATAGACTTTATCCTTGTAATTAACATTGCTGCATTTTGCATGGCAATGGGTTATTTTTCATTTAAAGCCCATGTGTTAATTTTCCTTCACATGTAAGCCAAAAACCTTGACTCTGTCAACAGACCTTTGACATCCCCTTCTGTTTCAGCCTTGGGTCTCTGCCAATGCTCAGCTAGTCTGTGTTTGGACACTCATGCTGGGGTATGGTCACAAATATTCACCAGAAACATTCATTTTATTTTCAATCAGGTCCAGATTGAAAGGAGACACACAAAATCCAAATGCCACTCTTATCAACAAAGCTATGCCAAATATTTATTTGAAAGAAAAGGAATTCCAAAAGTGCACATTAATGGAAGCCAATGGTACAAGCTACTTTAGGGAAACAGTTTGCAACAACCTTCCTAAATCACAATCATTTGGAACCTCTGAATTAAGCCTGGATGACTAAGTAGGAGACCTAAGTTTGAGTATAACTGAGTCTAGTTAAGGGTAAAACCTCACTTAGCTTCTAAGAACCGTAAAGTTAAGATGGGTCTTGAAAACCCCATGATCCTTTCCAAAACTAAAATTTGCAGGACTTTGAGAAGATTCCGCTTTTTATTTTTAAAGATTATGTTATGCTTTTTATTGCCAAAAATAAAAACTTAAAAAAAAAACAAAAGACAACTATTGCTAATCAATAAATATCCCATACTTTCTGTCCTGCATGGCAGCCTCATTAACTGTTTTGGGCCAGTTTCTACCTAGAGACAGTGCAAGAAGTCGGTCAGACACCATCATTAAAGAGAAATAAACTGGGGAAGGCCAACAGCTGTTGGCCATAAAATTCACATGTTTTGGGGTGGGGGCGTCTAACACTATTCCCAAAGGGTTCCTTCTCAGACTAGGATCTGAGTGAGGAACCAGCAGGCTGGGCCTAGGAAAGGGACAGGAAGGGCTTATAGACTGCCTGAACCATCCTAACATCTAAGGAACAACTGTGAACTTTGATACAGAAAGGTTTTCTGGTGAAACGCAAGAAGAATCTATTTAGGTACATTAGAAAATAAGGTGAGGAGTGCTTTGGTTTCTGGGGAACACTTCTGGCACTTAGCAGGGATGCAGCCGTTAAATGTCCCATAAAGAACTGTTCTGCATTGAACATCAGTCGCAACCCTGGTGATTCAGGAGGGCTGGGATAGGCCCAACTTTCCCACCGCAGCCTATCTAGTTAGTACTTGATCGCCTGTCAAGAAGCTTGAGCCACGGCCATCTGGAAGAGTCTCAGGAAACGCCTCAAGTCCAGCTAGCTACAGCTAGTTTACGGTCAGGACATCTTTTTGGATCTTGAGACTTAACTGGGTCTGTAGTCACTCAGCTTCTTCTTCAATCCAGACAGGGCAGAGAGAACGAAGGTTTCAGGGTGTAGAGAGCCACAGGACTCCACGTTGTAGTAAAACCTCTCTGGCTTGCCATTGGAGTCATAGGGTGCCTGGAACTCATCCTCGTCCAGCTTTGGCCACTCCTATGATTTGGGTTATACTGTATGCCCCCGGGCACTATCTGGATCCTATATGAAAGCCACCCATGTAGTAGGGTACCACTTGGCAGGCTCCTTGCCAAAGCCCACTGACGGCATAGGCACGAAGTCTCAGCTCCTGTCCCTGAGCTTGACGATGAGGATGGGATGTCGTCCTGCTCTACATAGTCACTGGGATCATTATTGCAGTTCCTGGATGTAACCGGAATGACACGAGAGCTGTTAGAGATGAGGTCTGGAGGCGTGGCGTGGCGAGTCTTGTCTTCATTGCACCTCACATCCAAGGTGAACTCCACTGAGCACTTGGACAGAACTCTTCACACATGCAATCCCAGGAAATATGCAGCTTGTCCACAGGTCATCACTAATGAGGGGGATCAATCCGTGTATAAGAGCAATGAACTCATCGTGCAGGACTGAGGAATTGGCATTAATATGTACCCAGTCAAAACATGGTGGTCACCTCAGCGATGAAGAATCTCCTAATAGAATTGGCCACCACTAGGTCAATATTCTTGATGATGAACTTGACATTTTCATCTGTAAACTCTGTGATCTGCACATTAGGCTACTTGAAATACGGCTTTGAGAAACAAGTCTGAGAAAAGTCTTTTTGTTGTTGTTATAGTTACTGTTTTTAAATATAACATGGTGCATATGTGTGTGTGTGCATATCTCTTTTTAGCTCAGTTTCTGCTTTTAGCAGTTTTTTAGTGTATTGTGATGGGAGGCCAGGATGGCCAGGCTTTGTGTCTCATACTTCAGACATGTTGTCAGGAGGGAATAGTCACTGTAGAAGGATACCATGTTTGGTATGATGGAGGGTCAGAGAAAAACAGGGAGCCCCCTAATGAGATGAATTGGCCAAGTGGCAGCATCAATGGACTCAAGTGTGGTAGTGAGATTGTCCCAGGATTGGGCAGTGTTTCATTCTGCTGTGCATTGGGTTACTATGAGTTGGTACCTACTCCATGGCACCTAACAACAACAACAGCTCTAGGATACTGAATTACATATAGTTTCCTAAACATGATACTTTAGTTTCCACTGTTGACAATCTTCTTTTTAACTAAACACATTAAACTGGTAATTTTCTTTTTATAATTAAAGCCCAGTTCAAAGTTGACCATTTTGCGAAGACTGACTGTTTCAAGAGTTAATATATTCCTTCCTCTGTACTGTCCATTTGCCTTTCATCTGTGTTCTGTCATTTGATTTCTAATAGCTATTATAATTTGAAAGGAGCTCTGGTAGCATAGTGAGTACGAATCGGGCTGCGGACTTAAAGGTCAGCAGTTCGAACCTACCAGCTGTTCTGCACGAAAAAGATTAGATTTACTACTCTCATAAAGATTTACAGCCTTGGAAACCTTATACAGGGTCGCTATGATTCGGAACCGACCCCACAGCACATAAGCACCACCACCATTATAATTTGATTCTCCAAGAAACAAGGCTTATGTTATATTTTTCCTTATATCCACAATACTGTATGTATGCTTAGGAAAGACTCAGTAAGTATGGATGAAATTTAAAACCTTTTGAACTTCTTAGTTTTGAATGAATTCACATTACATATACTTAATTTTGTTATATGTATCTTGATCAGGTTAAAAAATGTGCATATAAATTATGCTAGTCAATTTTGTAAAATGATATAAAATAACAAATTACAGCTTGATTGTTCAATGTCAGTCATTAGAATAATATTTACATGATTTCCGAAGAAGATGTTAGATTATTAATTCAGTGGAGAAAGGCTATATATTCAACAAGTAGTGGTGGAACAATTAGATAGTAATATGTTGACGTTGTTAGATGCCTTCAATATGGTTCCAACTCATAGCAACCCCATGTACAATAGGTCTTACACCATCCTCATAATCATTAAACTTGAACCCATTCCTGCTGCCACCAAGTCTTTCCATCTCACTGGGGGTCTTCTTATTTTTTGCTGACTTTCCAAATTACCAAGCATAATGGCTTTCTACAGGGACTAGTTATTCCTGACAATATGTCTAAAATATGAGAAACAAAGTCTCACTATCTTTACCTCCAAGGAGCAATCTGGCTGTACTTCTTCCAACATGGACCTATCTGTTCTTCTGGCTGTATACGGTACTTTTCAGATTCCTCTCCAACACCATAACGCAAACACATCAACTCTTACAGAGTTTTCTTTATTCATGGTCCAACTTTCACATGCATATGAGGGCAGTTTTAAATACTATGACTTGTGTCAGGTATACATTAATCCTCAAACTTTGATCTTGAACACTTTAAAGAGGTCTTTTGTAACAGGTTTGCCTATTGAAATATATCCTTTGACTTCTTGACTATTGCTTCGATTAGTCTTGATAAATAAAATGAAACTTTGACAACTTAAATTTTTCCCCATTTATCATGATGCTAATTATTGATCTAGCTGTGAGGATTATTGTTTTCTTTACATTGAGGTATATATAATTCATACTGAAGGCTGTGGTCTTTGCTTTTCATAAATAAGCATTTTGTTCTGTTCACTTTTAGCAAGCAAGGTTGCAGCATCTATATTTGATGCTAGCTGTTAATGAATCTTCCTCCAATCCTGATAACCATGTTCTTCTCCATATAATCCAGCTACTCAGGCTATTTGCTCAGCAAACACATTGAATAAATATGAATAAAGAATACAGCCTTAGCACATAGCTTTCCTGATTCTAAATCATTCAGGATCCCCTTGTTCTGTTCAAATAACTGACTTTTGGTCTCTGTACAGGTTCTTCATGAGCACAATTAAGTGTTCTGGAATACCCACTCTTCACAATGTTATCTACAGTTTCTCATGATCAAGATCCCAAAAGATTTACTCTATTTGTGCTATCACAAGCAAATCTACTTTGATGAGGTAGCTCTTCCCTGGTCAAATTTTGAGTGTCTTCCTACCTGAGGGGCTCATCTTCTGGTACTATATCTAACAATATTGTGATGTTATTCATAAAGTTTTGATCTTCATGCATTGTATCTGACAATGTTCTGCTGCCATTCATTATATTTTCAGTGGCTAGCCACTCAGAAGTAGTCCACCTCTCCTTCTTCTTAATTGAGCTTAGTCTGGAAACTCCACTAAAATGTGTAAACTATGGGTTACCCTTCTGGTATTCAAAATACCAGCGGCATAGCTGCTATCATCACCATAACACATAAGCCACCACAGTACAATAAAGACAAATAGTGGAGATTATAATGTGCAATAACAAAATTTTTAATTTGATCTGTAACTTGTACTATATGTAAATGTTAACTCAAAATAAAGCAAAGATTCCAATTTTAAGCCTAAACTAATTAAATTTCTATGAAAATTTTGAAACTAAATGAATAAAATCCTAATTTTAATCTAAACTAATAAAATTTATAGAAGACAATGTATCTTATTAGATATATCTTCTCCCATCAAGACAAGGAATCCCTTCAGGACAAAACCCCCTCTAAGATTGAAACTCAAAGGGAACATATGAGCTGTCATGTACGCTTGCTGACAACCACATTGGTCTACTGGTGAGTAGAAGTGGAGAAAAGGCAGCAATGAAGAAATGGGCTGAGTTCAACCATATTCCATAGACTCCTGTGGACCTGGATATGAGAGACAGAAGAGGAAGGGCTGATCGGCCCAAAGTGTGGTGAGAACTGGGCCACCTTAGCCCATGGACAAGGACATAGCCACAGAGGGCTAGAGCTGAGAGTGAAGCATCCAGCTGATATGAAGTGAGGAGAGATGCACAAGAACACCCAAACTTGCAGATAGTACCCATCTGACTTGGCCTCAATGGCTTGATAATCAGAACTCAACTAATGGAAGATTAAAAAAAAAAAAAAACAAGGGTAAATTGCTACAGTTTGATGAACTTGACCTACACTCATGGAGATAATAGCTCAAAATACCAAGAGAGAGGGAAGGAATCTTCACATCATGTATTAATGCTATCCCCTCTGTACACAGGGCAAATAGGGATGTGCAACTTAGACATTTGTTACCTAAAATGAGGGGGCGATAAAGGCACAAAGTGACTGGCTTACAAGTTTTCAAGAGGAAGTTTAGTTTAAGTGTGTGCGGTAGAAGGTAAAGTCCCCACTGAATAGTTTTCATCTTGTCTAGATGGGTTTGATGAAAGGAGATGGGGATAAGATTCTTATGATTCAATAGTGAGTAATTGTTATCATGACTAATTGCAACTCTAACAATTGTAAAGGTAGAAGTTCTGTAACAAAAACAGGGGAGTGGTTAATCTTACAGTCCAGAAACAGAGGACCCTAGGACCATTAAGGGAGAAGACCACAAGCAGAATGCTAAACCTTATCCAGAGAAGAAGCAACACCAGAGATGGAGGCAGAGCTGGGGACATGGAGAGAGGGAATAGCTGCGAACTCTAGATTCATGGAAAGAGAAGGGCTGAGAGCTGGTGACCAGGAGGCAGATTTGCAGAATGTGCCCTTTGGTGGTGTAAATTATTATATATGTATGAGTGTTAAAAAAAAAAAAAAAGCTAAAATGAATAGAGAGAAATACTGTTGACTGATGGTATGTGGAAGGGATTATAATCATTGTCATAAAACAAAGTATATGATTTGTTGAATGTAAAACTGATGATCTGACCTGTGAACTTTCACTCAATTCACAACAAAAGTGTTGAAAAAAAAAAAAAAGGATATAATTTCTCCTAGAAGTTTTATTAGTTTGTCTTGGGTAAGGCAAAGATTTTTTTAGTTATGACACCAAAACCATGATCCATAAAAGAAAATCTGATAAATCGAACTTCGTCAAATTAAGAATTGGTGATCTTGAAAATTTACTGTTAAGAAAAGTCACAGATTAGAAAATAATTACAAGTGAAAATTTTGGCAAGGTATTTGAATCAAGAACATATTTTTTTTTAATCCTGAAACTGAGGAATAAGAAAGCTAGTATCACTTTTAAATGCTCAAAATTTTGAAGACATTGCAAAGAAGATATACAAATAAATAAGTACATGGAAACAGCTCCATAAAAAAGTGATTGAACAACATATATTTGTACTTAATCACATTCCATTTTTCTGTGAGGAGAAAACTCAAAGAACCAAATGAAAATAAAACTACTTATTTGATATTGTATAAATAGAAGACTCAGCTTCATTTATAAAATGAATACAATGTAAGTGTTATTGTTGTTGTTAAGTGTTGTGGAATCAGTTCCAACACAGTGACTCTGCATAGGATTTTCCAGGCTGTAAATCTTTGCAGAGGCAGGAAGCTTTATCTTTTTCCTGCAGAATGACTTGATGTCTTAAACACGTAATATTGATGTTTGGAAGTCCAGTGATTATCTTATAGAGCCACCACACTTGCCCTAAATGCTATGACACCAGAATCGATCCATTTTTATTTTTTCTGGATCAAAAAATGAAAACATAAATTATAATTCTTTGTAATAGATCAAAGCCATTTTAAATTATTCCATTTTACCATTCCTAAAATGGTAAGTCACATTTCTATTTTTCTACTCACTTTTGGGGTAATAGAATAGTAGAATTGATAACCACAAGTCCAGTAATTCAAACCCACCAGCAGCTCCAAGGGTGAAATTAGACTTTATGCTCCTTTAAAGATTTACGGTGTTGGAAGAGAATACTGAAGGTGCCATGGGCTGCCAAAATAATTGACAGATCCATTTTGGAAAAAGTGAAGCCAGAGTGCTCCTTAGAGGCCAAGATTACCAAACTTCATCTCTCATACATCAGACATTGTCAGGAGGGAACAGTCGCTAGAGAAGGATATCATGTTTGGTAAGGTGGAGGGTCAAAGAAAAAGAGGAAGACCCCCAGTGAGATGGATTGGCCAAGTGGCAGCATCGATGGACTCAAGCATGGCAACAGTAGTGAGGTTGGCCCAGGATCAGGCAGTGTTTCATTCTGCTGTGTATAAGGTTACTATGGGTCGGTACCGACTTGATGGCACCTAACAACAACAATGATTTATAGCCACTAATGATTATACCAACTAAAAGTTGGTAAGAGTTGGAATCTGCTCAGTGGCAGTGAGACACCTTTTATATATATAATAACACATGTATAGCTTTTATCTATGCCTGCATATTATGTGGACTTTTGGTATGTCCCTACAGGCTAAGCACTGGACTGTGAATCACAAGGTCAACAGTTCAAACCCACCAGCTACTCCTTGGAAATCCTATACATAGTCACTATGAGTTGTAACAGACTCTGTGGCACTTAACAACAACAATATATTATGTATTATGTTATTGGAGTGCTGGTGTGGTGCTGTAGAATAAGCACTGGACCACAAGGTCAGCACTTAATAACAAAATTATGTATATTAATTATATATTATGTATATCAATGTAGCATTATGGTATTCTCTGGAATAAGATTTTCCAAATTTTCTTCCCCCCCCTCTGCCTATATAAAATATGCCTATCCCATGAAAACAAATCTTTTAAATATGTGAAGTTTCTCCCTAGTTCTATCTCCCTGTTCTGTTCTTTTCTCTAAGTTTAAGTGCTTCATACGCATTATAGTGTTTAAATACTTGGAATCACAGTCTAAGAAAGGACCAAGAACCCATATTCATTATATGTACAATCTGGCTATTTGAATTAATGAATACCTTAAAGGTCTTTTTAAAATTGAATTGAACTGCTCTAAATATACAATTATTAAAATTACACATATCTTGCATTCCCCCTCGCCCCTTTTAATCAGGATTCTGCTATAGAATTTTTGATCAAAATATTCAATATGTCTGCTCTTACCACAAAAAGACAGTTTTTCATAGGACAATTATGGAAACTAGTTTTGCTGGTATCATGGAGGCTAGATAAACCTCCAAAAATATTGCCCTGAGGTAATTTTTAAATCTTAAATTAAATTTAGCCCCTGAAGGCTTCTCAAAACCAAATAATAGTTTGATTCACCTAGTAAAGAATGACTTCTTTTGAGCATTGTATTCTTTTAAGGTCTATTATATGGAATCAAATTGACAACATCTTGAATGATCAGATAGGAAACTTAAGGGCCAGTGAGTCTATGTTAATGGGGAAGGAACAATTGGGAAATGAAGAATGAAAAAGGTAACACAAATGAAAGAAAAAAATCAACATCACTAAATTTTATATGCAGGAATTGTTGAATTGGCGTATGTTCTACGGTGTATATTCTCCACAACAACAAATAAAATATATAAAAACAAAGATCTCTCTAGCCTTTTATACTAATTTGAATCATGCTGTTTTTTTATTTCTATGTTCATGGCTTGGGTATTTCATTGTGCAAAAGGTTAAGCTATAAGCTACTGTTATAAGTTTTTAAATTCATTATTTCATGAAGGGAAAGAATATTTAAACACAGCCCTTTAGAATAATTGATATTCCATAATGTCTTCTATTCTACATGTACCCTACTAGGGAAGAACCAAGAAAAGAAGACCTATGAATATGCTGTCTCATAAACAAAACCACAAAAAGGTTTAATGGAACCACAAAGAGTAATTGAGATTTAGTAGCCCATTATGGTTTGAACTTTTATTACTTTCCCCCAGCATAAACCTGCAGAGATATTTCTTCATAATGCTCAAGTGTGTGTGTGTGTGTGTGTGTGTGTGTTTTCATTTGGACACTGAATTTGTTTTTGCAAACCATATGTTGATAGCATTTATGTTATTCAAACTATTTTAGCTTTAATAAATAAATCTATAATATTTCACTCTTTTACACAAACTCTAAAAGGATTTCATTCCTCCGATTTGAAAATCCTAGCAGCTTTAAATCTTATTTATATATTAAAAGAGGTCATTCCCTTCCAAGAGTCATGGACATCCATGCATTATAGTAAACATAGAGTATGTAATGAGTTATGCTGAGAAACAGAATATATAATAAAAAACAGAAAATTTTGTTCAGAAAAATCAGGGTGAGTTTTATATTTTAAAAAAAAGCAATAAACACTTTCCAAATCTATAAATGTATTTGACTACATATTTCCTCTTGAATTCTTACTATTGCTGACTGATTTTATTACATTTTATCTCTCGAAGTCATGTTGAAATGCAAATTGTTAGTTAGTACAAAACTTTCAGTACCGTCATCATTCTTTTGGTTTAAGAGCCTGTGATATCTGATGACCACGGTTCTGAATCCCAGATTAACCACTTGCTTGCAGTGTAGCTTTAGTTACAAAATTATTCATGTCCTTTATCTAAGTTTCCTCGGCAACAAAATAAAGTATTTATGTATATTTTTGCTGCTAGGTTCTGTCAAGTTGGTTCTGATTCACAGTAACCCCATATATAACACCATGTATAACAAAT
This sequence comes from Chrysochloris asiatica, assembly GCF_000296735.1. Classification (NCBI taxonomy): domain Eukaryota; kingdom Metazoa; phylum Chordata; class Mammalia; order Afrosoricida; family Chrysochloridae; genus Chrysochloris; species Chrysochloris asiatica. The sequence continues at coordinate 25,819,216 of NW_006408530.1, forward strand.
TATTCATGTCCTTTATCTAAGTTTCCTCCACAACAAAATACAAAGTATTTATGTATATTGTTGCTGCTAGGTTCTGTCAAGTTGGTTCTGACTCACAGTAACCCCATGTATAACACCATGTATAACAAAATGTTATCCAGTTCTTTGTCATACTCACAATAAGTTAGCCCATTGTTACAGCCATGGTATCAATCCATTTAATGGAGAATATTTCTCTTTTCACTCTGCTAATCATGTTGTTCTTCTCCAGAAATTGGCGTCTCATAATAAGTTCAAAGTACACGAGAAAAAGGCTCACCATTCTTGTTTCTAAGATGCTTTCTAGTTGTCCTTTTCCAAGACAGATTGTTTATTCTTCTAGCAGCCCATGTTACACTCAATATTCTTCACCAACACAATAATTCACAGGCTTCAGTTCTTCTTTGCTTTTCCTATTCATCATCTAGCTTTTTGCAGGCATATGAGGTGTTTGAACATAACTTTGTCTAAGGTTCACCTTAGTCCATAAACTGACATCTTTGCTCTTTTACACTTTATTTTTATTCATTTACTTTTATTCTCTTTAACACTTCACATATGTCATTTGCAGCAAACTACCTTAATGCAATATGTTGTTTGGTATCTTGACTACAGATTCTATGAGCATTGATTGTGGATCCAAGTAAAATAAAATACTTGACAACTTCAATCTTTACTATGTTTATCATATGGATAATTAGTATAGTTGTGAGGACTTTTGCTTTCTTTATGTTGATGGGTAGTCCATATTGAAGAGTATTATTTTCAGCTTCATTATCAAGTGCTTCATCTGCTTCATTTTCAGTGAGCAAGGATGTACCATCTGTATACCACAAGTTGACAATGAGAGTTTTCCTCCAACCCTGGTGCTGCATTCTTCTTCATATACTCCAGTTGTTTGGATTATATACTCAATGTACAGATTGATTAAGTATAATGAAAGGATACAACCCTGATGCATGCCTTTTCTGATTTAAACCACACAATATCCCCTTGTTCTGTTCCAACTCTTGTTTTTTGGTATATGGGCACATTCTGCATGAGCACAATTAAGTGTTCTGGAATTTCCATTCTTCACAATATTAGTTATTATTTGCTATGATCTACCCAATCAAATGCCTTTGTATAATCAATAAAACACATGGAAACATGTTTCTGATATTCTGTGCTTCCAGCCAAGATCCATTTGACATTAGTCATGCTATCCCTCCTTCCATGTTCTCTTCTAAATCCATCTTGAATTTCTGGCAGTTTATTTTTGTTACATGGCTGCAACCACTTTTCAATTACCTTCAGTAAATTGTTAGTTCATAAGATATTAATGATAATATTTGATAATGTCCATATTCTACTGGGTCACCTTTCTTTGTAATGAGCACTAATATGTATCTCTTCTAATAGACTGGCCATACAGCTATTTTCCAGATTTTTTGACATAGACAAGTGATCACTCCAGTGTCACATCTGTTTGTTGAAACATCTCAATTGACATCCCATCAATTCCTGGGGACTTGTTTTTTTGCCAATGCCTTCAATGTTACTTGGACTTCTTCCTTTAGTATCTTCAGTACTGAACATCAATCATTTATTATTGGTACAATTGCTCTGCATATTCCTTCTATCTTTTTTGGATGCTTTTTGCATTATATTCAATATTACATCATGTGGTCTGGATATTTTCTTTAGTTATTTCAGTATAAAAAGTACCAAACATGTTCTTCCTTTTTAGTTTTCTAACTCTAGGTCTTTGCATATTTTATTATCACATTTGACTTTCCTTTTAGAGCTGTCCTTTGAAATCAAAGGTTCATCCCTTGTACTTCAGCATTTCTTTCATTCATTTCAGAGAAAGTTTCAGACTCTCTTCTGATACCCCTTTTGTTCTTTTATTTGTTTCCTGCCTCCTTACTGATACTTTGCTTTCTTCATGGATGCTATCCTGGATGCCCTCCAACAACTCTTCTGGACTTCAGTCATTAGTGTTCAGGACATCAAATGTATTTTTAGATGGTCTCTAAATTCTAATTGAATATATTCAAAGTGATCCCTGGTGTGGTGCTCTAGGATAAGCACTGGACTGCTAGCCACACTAACTGAAATGTGGACAGTTCAAACCTACCAGTTGCTCTCAAAAACCGTATACAGGGTCACCATGAGTTGAAATCGATTCAATGGCTCATTGTTGTTGTTTTTATCTGCCATGGAGTCGGTTCCGACTCATAGCAACCCTGTACAGGGTTTCCGAGGCTATAAATCTTTATGGCAGCAGAAAGCCTCATCTTTCTTCCGCGGAATGGCTGGTAGTTTCAAACTGCTGACCTAGCCATTTGCAGCCCGATTCATAACCAGTACACTACCAGAGCTCCTTAACAACCACAAAATCATGGTAATACTTTGGCTAGAATGGAAGTTTTAAAGATTTCTGCAGCATAAACTTGAAATTTCATACAAACAATTTATGGTTTGTTGCACAGTTGGTCCCTGGCCTCGTTTCAAAGAATGATAATGAGTTTCTCCATCATCTCTTTCCACACATCAATTTTATTCCTGTGCATTCCAACTGGTGCAGTTCACACATATAGTATTATTTATACTGTTGAAAAAATGCTTTAGAAAGGGTTAAAAAGACAGTATTTGAAAAAATGTCAGGCATATTGCAAATGCTCAGTAAAGTTTGCTTTACTTCCTCTATATTGACTTATTCCAAATTGATTATTACTGTTTGTTCATTTTTTAGGGCATGTAAAAGTGATTTTGCATTATTAATTACATAAATCAGTTACCTATTAATTTCAGATGTTTGAGAATCTGATCCCATCTTGCCCACCACTCTGCCTGATTTACTTGTACCAACCATACTGTATATTTTCCTCTTTAAACTGTGAAATCTACAGGGTTAAGAACCATGTCCCCTTCAACACTGCTTCTCTAAAGTCTAGCAATAGTGACTGATTCATGTTGCTGGTTGTTGTTGCCCTTGAATTGGTTCTGACTTTACAGTGAACATGAAGCACTGTCCAATAGAATGAAGCACTGTCCTGACCTTATTATCTTCTCAACTGTTTTTGTGTTTGAGCCCATCATTGCTGACACTGTGTCGATCCATCTTGTTGGGTGTCTTCCTTGTTTCTGTTGACCTTCCTCTTTGCCAAGCATGATGTCCTTATCCAGGAATTGGTCACTCTGGATAAAATGTCCAAAATAACAGAGATGAAGTCTCATTTTCATCACTCACTTCTAAGGATCAGTCTGATTGTAGTTCTTTCAAGACAAGATTGTTCTGGCAGTCCATGGTACTTGCAGCAGTCTTCACCAACACTATAATTCAAATGCAACAATTCTTCTTGGTTGTCCTTATTCATTGTGCAACTTCCACATGCTTATGAGAGGATTAAAAATAGCATGTCTTGGGTCAGGTTCACCTTGGTTTCAAATTGACATCTTCGCTCTTTGACACTTCAAAGAGATATGTTGCAGCAGATTTCCTTTATCCAGTATAGTGCATCATTTGATTTCTTGAATGCTGCTTCCGTGAGCAGTGGTTATGGATCCAAACAAAATGAAGTCTTTGACAACTAAAATATTTTCTCCATTTGTCATGATATTACTTACTGGAACAGTTTTGAGGATCTTTATATTCTTTACATTGAAGTGCAATCTGAAAGCTGTAGTTTTTTTTTATATTGATCAGGAAGTATTTTAACCCTCTTCATATTCCTGCAAGCAAGGTTGTATCATCAGCATACCACAGATTGTTATGAACATTCCTCCAATCCTGATGCCATGTTCTTCTCCATATAATCCAGCTTCTCAGATGATTTGCTAAATGTAGAGATTGAATAAATATGGTGAAAGGATACAACCTTGGTACATACCTTTCCTGATTTTAAACCATTTCATATTATTTTGTTCTGTTCTTGGTCTGTGTATAGGTTCTTCATGAGCACAAACAACTTTTCTGGAATATCCACACTCCCCAATGTTATCCATATTTGTTAGGATCCATATAGTCAAATAAACACCTTTGTATAGTCAATAAAGCACAAGAAAATATCTTTCTGGTATTCTCTACTTTTACCCATGGTCCCTCTAACTTCAGCAATGATATCCTTTGTTCCATGTTCTCTTCTGAATCCAGCTTGAATTTCTGGCACTTCCCTGTCTCTGTACTACTGCACTTGTTTTTAAATTCTCTTCAGCAAATTTTTACTAGCATTTGATATTAATGATATTATTTGATGACTTCTGCATTCTGTTGGGTTACTTTTCTTTGGAATAGACACAAATATGGATTTCTTCCAATTGGTTTCTAAGTAGCTGTTTTCTAAATTTTCTTTTCTTTTCTTTTTTTTTTTGCCACAGATAAGTGAGGGCCTTTAGCCTTGCATCAGCTTGTTGAAAGATTTCAATTTGTATTCCATCAATTCTTAAACCTTGTTTTTTGCCTATGTCTTCAGTGTAGGTTTGATTTCTTCCTTCAATAACATAGGCTTTTGATCATATGCTACCTCTTGATAATGGTTAATCAAGAAGTAGCATATGTGCCAGTTCTTTTTGGTACAGTGACTCTGTTTATTCCTTCCATTTTTTTCTGATGTTTTCTGAAAAATTCAATGGTTTACCCATGTTGTTGTTCTTGTCAAGTGCTGTCAAGTCCGTTCTGACTCACAGTGACTCTGTAAAGGGTTTCTGAAGCTATAAATCTTTGTGGGAACAGAAAGTCTCATCTTTCTCCCTTAGACTGTGGTGGGCTCAAACCTCCTACCTGTGGTTTGTAGTCCAGCACTTATCCCAAAGTGCATTGTGTGCACCCAATTTTACTCACAGAAACCTTCACTAATTCAAGTGATATTTGATTTTTTTCTTAAATTATTTCAGTTTGAGGAATGCTGAGCATGTTCTTCTCTTTTGGTTTTCTAATTCTAGACCTTTGCACATTTAATTATAATACTTTACTTTTTCTTCTTATTTTCTGCATTTGAAATTTTCTGTTCCGTTTTTATTTCCTCAGTTCTTCTGTCTGCTTTAGCTTCTCTATGCTGGGTTATATGAAGAAAAATGTGGCATCAGGATTGGAGGAAGACTCATTAACAACCTGCATTATACAAATGATACAACCTTGCTTGCTGAAAGTAGAGAAGACTTAAAACATTTACTGATGAAGATCAAAGAACACAGTCTTCAGTATGGAATACATCTCAATGTCAAGAAAACAAAAATCCTCACCGCTGGACCAATAAACAACATTCTTATCAACAGAGAAAAGACTGAAACTGTTAAGGTCTTCATTCTTCTTAGATCAACTATCAACACTCATGGAAGCTGCAGTCAAGAAATCAGATGACATATTACATTAGACAAATCTGCTGCACAAGACCTTTTTAAAGTCTTAAAGAGCAAAGATGTCAGCTTGAAGACCAAGATGCACCTGACCCAAGCCATGGTATTTTCAATAACTTCATATGCTTGTGAAAGCTGGAGAGTGAATAAGGAAGACTGTAGAAAAATTGATGCTTTTGAGTTATGGTATTGGAGGAGAATATTGAAAGTGCTACGGGCTGCACACAGAACCAACAAATCTGTGTTGGAACAAGTACAGCCAGAGTGTTCCTTAGAGTTCAAGATGGCCAAACTTCGTCTCTCATATTTCAGACATGTTGCCAGGAGGGAAAAGTAAACTGGAGAAGGATATCATGTTTGGCAGGGTGGAGGGTCAGAATAAAAGAGGAAGACCCCCAGTGAGATGGATTGGCAAAGTGGCAGCATCAATGGACTGAAGTGTGGCAATGATAGTGAGGTTGGCCCAGCATCAGGCAATGTTTCTTTCTGCTGTTCATAAGGTTGCTATCAGTCGGTACAGTCTTGATGGCACCTAACAACAACAAACAACAATGCTGAAAAGCAAGTTTTAGAGTTTCTTCTGACATCCATCTTGGTCTTTTCTTTAATGACCTTTTCCTTTCTTCATGTTTGATATAGTCCCACAACTTTTCTGGTTTGGGGTTATTAGTGTTTAATGCATCTAATCTGTTTTTTGAGATGGCATCTACATTCAAAACCTTACTTGCATTTAAGATTAATGATATTAATTATATACTCAAGCTCATATTTCAACTTGTTTTTAATTTCATTAGCTTCACCTGAATTTGCATATGAACAATTGATAATCTTTTTCATAGTCTGTCCCTGGACTTGTTTTGTTTGGCAATATTGAGTTTCTCCATCATCTCTTCCCGTAGATACGTTGCTGTTATTGTTAAGTACAGTTGAGCTGGTTCTGACCCAGAGCAATCCTGTAGAGGGTTCCCAAGGAGGGACTGGTGAGCTTGAACCACCAACCTTGCAGTCAAACCGACTTTGCAGTCTAGCATATTAACCCACAGCGCCACACCAGGACTCCTCCCATAGATATAGCCAATTTTATTCCTGTATGTTCTATCTGATGAGGTCTACATGGATAGTTGCTTTTAATGATGATTTTACAGAAGTATTGTAAATAAATAAGTCATTGGTCTTTCAAATTTATATCATGCTATCCAGCATCCTTTATATCACCAATACCATATTTCCCAACAAATTATTCCTTTTTGTTTTAAACGTTCACATTCTAATCATTAGTGATGATCAAAACACCTTGATCGCATGGCAAATCAATGTCAGACTTAAGAAGTTGGTAGAATTCATCAATATCATTATCATTGGTTTTAGTGGTTGGTGCATAAATTTGAATAATAGTGGCAATAATTTGTCTTGCTCATAGGCTTACGGATATTATCCTGTAATATCAGCATTGTTTTAAGATAGATCTTGAAATGTTATTTTTAAAACAGCATTGTTTTAAGATAGATCTTGAAATGTTATTTTTAACAATAATGTGACCTTTCTCTGCACTTACTTGTTTCAGAAATAGATCATATGATTGTTTGATTCAGAATGGCAATACTAGTCAATTTCAACTCATTAATGCCTACAATACCAATGTTTGAGAGTTTCATTTAGTTTCTGATGGCAATTAATTGTCCTAGATTCATACTTCATACATTTCAAGTTCTGATTATTAATTAATGTTTACAGATATTTCTTTCCATTTTGAGTTGTGTGCCATCAGGAAATGAAGTCCCTGAAAGTTTTGTTCCATTCATGTCATTAAGGTCATTCTACTTTGAGGAGACAGCATTTCCTCGGTCTTATTTTGATTGCTTTCCAATTTGAGAGTTTCATTTCCAGCAATGTTTCTGACAGTGTTCTGCTGCTCTTCATAAAGTTTTTTAGTGGTAAAACATTATGGCACTGTAGGATAAGCACTGGACTGCTAACCATGGGGTTGGGGGTTCAAACCCACTAGTTGTTCCTTGGAAAACTTGAACAGGGTTGCTATGAGTTGGAAACAACTTAACAACCCTTAACAACAGCAGCAACAACAACAATCATTCCGAAGTGGTCTGCCTCTCCTTCTTTCTAGTCCGACTTAACTAGAAGCTTCTCTGATATGTGTCCACTAAAGGTGACCCTGCTGGTATTTAAAAACACAGGTGATAGATATAACTTCCAGAAAGACAACAACACACAAGCCACTACAGTATGACAAGTTGACAGATGAGTGGTGGGCTTGACCCATAGTTGGCACTTTCAAAAGTCTTGACTCAATCAATGGTCACGATGCTTTATGTTTACTTATCCAAATCACTTTTTCTGTACTCTCTCTTTGCTTCTTCCTCTCTCCTCTTATTTTTTTTGTCTTCCCCATACATGATTTGGTAACACTATACCTTTTGTGGTATAAACCATGTGTCTGTTGGAGCCTTGGGGTGGTGCTGTGCGTTGATGCGCTGGTCTGCAAAGTCATTTGAATTGCAAGGTCAGTGGTTCAAGCTCACTAGTCACTTCTTGGAAACCCTATATAGGGTCGTTATGGGCTGAAATTGACTTGATGGCACTTAACAACAACAACAACACAATAATGTGTCTGTTAAATTATGATCTTCCAGGAACAATTGCAACTATTTTGTCTAATGTGTTTGGCTCGTATGCAGTGTTAAGTTCATGTTAAACATTCAAAACAAAGCTAACGAACGAGTGGGAAAGTAAATAGACTAATTATCAGTGGGTTGAAAAATTCAAGGATGCTCAGGAATCAAAGAGAAAATGGTGTAGGTGTGCCAGTGACAAGAGAGAGCAGAAGAAATTATACCACATATCTATCAATCCATTCATCAGTCCATGACCTTTTAATCAGTCAACCTGAAGCAGTAATTAAGAATATGTTTATGAAACTTATGACAAAATTGGCCTTTGGAAGATACAAAGGAAATATCAGGTTAAGTTCAAAAGTATTGCTGAAAAATCACAGGAATCTTTATTTACAAAATAGCAAACTTCGAAGCGATTATTTCTTGAAATGTCCTTTATCTAAGTAGCATTGTTGTTGTTGTTAGGTGCCACTGAGTCAGCACCAACTCACAGCAACCTTATGCACAGCAGAACTAAACAATGTCTGATCCTGGGCCAACTTCACTACTATTGCCACATTTGAGTCCAATCGATGCTGCCACTTGGCCAATCCATCTCATTAGGGCTCTTCCTCTTTTTCTACAACCCTTCATCTTACCAAACATAATATCCTTCTCTAGCAACTGTTCCCTCCTGACAATATGTCCAAAGTAGGAGAGACGAAGTTTGGCCATCTTGGCCTCTAAGGAACACTCTGGCTGCACTTCATCCAAAACAGATCTACTGGTTCTTTTGGCAGCCCATGGCACTTTTAGTATTCTCC
>NW_006408530.1:25828236-25828744 GCF_000296735.1 Chrysochloris asiatica
ATCTTTACGGGAGTAGAAAGCCTCATCTTTCTCCCGCGGAGCGTCTGGTAGTTTCGAACCGCTGACCTTAAGGTTCGCAGCCCGATTCGTAACCATATAAAGGAATATTTAGAGGGTTGGAAGGCTTACTGCTGGAGGAATTTGTGGTAAAAGCAAGAAATCTATTGCTTTCTAGTCCAGGATGCTCAGCTGCTACAGGAGCCGCCATCTTGGTTGAGACCAAGCAGGAGAAGGATTGGAGCGGCCACAGATGCCTGGCAGAACTGCTGAGATAAAGGTGTGGACATTATTTTCTTTTGGTAGTTATTCATTGGTCCCTTGCTGCCTGTGCAATACCATTCTAGTGACTATAGGTGTGCCTGAGCTAGTGGGCATGCCAGCCACACCTTCCAAGGGTTCTACTACGCATGCACACAGATATCCTTGAAATTTAAAGAGACAGTTTCCAATTAAAACCAAATGGCCACAGCCAGCCCTGAACTGTTTACAACTAGAAGAAAAAAAAAAA
>NW_006408530.1:25857599-25871914 GCF_000296735.1 Chrysochloris asiatica
ATTGGTATTGCATTATATGTGTAAATTGCTTTGGGCAGTATTGACATTTTCAAAATGTTAAGTCTTCCTATCCAGGAGCATGGTACATTCTTCCATCTTTGTAAGTCTCTTTTGGTTTCTTGCAGTAGTGTCTCCTGTATAAGGTTTCCAATGAGTGGCTGGTGAACTTGAACCACAAGCCTTGTCATTCAAAAGAATTTGCAGTGCAGCATCTTAATCCACAGCACTACGCTGGGCTCCTTCTCAAACCAGTGAAGAAAGGCAGACCAAATCCGCTTCTCAGCTTGGTCTGAGTGTGTGAGTTACTGGCAGAGGAAACCGCCAGTGGTGGGGGTGGGTCTTGGCCAGTCGGTTAAGCCCCCACCTCCATTCACCCAGATGTATGTGGGCAAACCGTGAGTGCTCCTATTCCCAACACCAAAGAGAAAAATAAGATCAGAACCACCCAAAATCAGCAAAGCACACCGTGCTTTTGTTTTCCCCTCAAATGTTCCTGATGAGTGTTTCCACGGTGTCTCTGCAGCCCCTATTTAGTCCTGCTGCTTTGTCTAGCTCAGGCCTCCTAGCCTAGCTGGCAGATTTAAAGGTATGCGATTTCCCACCTCCACTCCAAATTCCACAGGCTATAAGCCTTCAAGTCTTTAAACTATTCCTATCTCTGTGGGTACGAATTTTGGAGCTCTGTCCTGCCTCTTTTTTGCCTGGAATTCTGAGCTATTTTTGACAGCGCCCTTCACTATGCCTTCACCCTAGTCACCAGCAAGCCCTGCCCTCCCTGCTTCTTCAGTAAGTCTGTAATGTCCTTACTCTGTTTCAAGCCCTTCTCAGTTTTGCTACTTGTTGAAATGCTGTGGAGTGGGTTATGACCCACAATGACCCTGTATAGGGTTTCCAATAGCAGCTGTTGAGCTAGAACCACAGTTCCTGCCATTCAAAAGGCTTTGCAGTGTGGCGGATTAAACCAGAGCAAAGGTGCTTTGTTACTGGTGTTAAGCTGCTACTCAGCTTGGGCTGGCCGAAACCTTGATGCTTTGATGGGCGGGCCTAAGGCTAGGAGGCTGGGCAGAGGGCTGGCCTAGGCCGAAGAAGTGGGGGATGGGTTTGGTGCTTGTAGGCAGATGGGGTCTGTTTCTGATGACATCTAAAATGCCTCTCGTTGTCTCCCTGTGCCTTGAGGCCCCCAATTTGTCCTATATACATGCCAGTAATGCCTAATGTGGCAATGAGGACCTCCCTGCGATGGACTATGTTGGTTCCTGTGGCTGCGCTAGTTCTCTGAGAGGGTTAGCCCTTTGAATGGGTCTGCTCAAGCCCTGCTAAGTTCTGCAGTGGGTGGGGCCGTCCCCGGTAGGAGCCCAGAATAGGCAGGTAGAAGTTCAAAAGGCTCGTAATCCCTCAATAGTTTGATCCTTCAGAAACATAAGTTCATAAAGTTACAGCCTAATGTTTTACGTTTGCCCAAAAGCTGTCTGTCTACCAGGGGGCCCCAATTTGTGATACTGCCCCCTACTTTCTCCCGAGCCCGCCTACCTGTGCTGCCCAGTCAGGGAAACGCCACCCTCTCCCTTCCTCGTATTTTTAAACCTGAAAGTGGCATCCTATCACTTTTGTCCTACTGTAATTCTAAGAAGAAAGTTGCTTGGTCTAGTATGTACTCTACAGGACTTTTGATCTAAAATGCTTAGCGTGTATACTTCAATGCATGGACAGCAACATCCACTCTCCCAGGCAGCAGTATCCCATATCTCTTGAATGTTTTAATTGAATTTCTCTGTTAAATTTTCTTTTGAAAATTTTACTTTGAAGTGCATCATGGCTTCCAAGCACAGAAAAACCTGTGCAAGGGACACCAGCAGCAAGAGACAAAGGAGAAGTATGTATTTGGAAATGAAGTGAAAGGTTATTAAACAACATAAAGGCAGACATTCAGTATATGCTATATTAAAAAATTTATGCAAGTTGTATTTGGTAATCACTACAGTCCTAAAACCAAACAATTCTAGTTGATAAAGGATAGACCCCACTGAAAGCTTCAAACCTAAGGAAAATGTGACAGAGAACTTTTATCAGATAACGAGAAATTGATAATTATTTGGAATTAGAAGCAAACACAAAAGTGAATCCCTCTCATACAACTATGATTACTGCTAAGGTCTGAAGCATGTTCAAGATGATAAGATAAAAAATAGGACCAGAATACAACGTGGTGTTCACACAACATCCAATTCACACGGGCCCTATTTCACAGAACGCATCATGGATATTAAGCATGACTGTCTACCCACTTCTCATTTATAAATATGGTTAAGTTCCAAATGCTGAATTTTCATGTGAAAATCAGCACCATGGGAAAAAGCTTCTTGTTAAGTGCTGTTGAGTTGGTTCTGACCCATAATGACCTTACATAGGGTTTCTGAGGAGTGGCTGGTGAGTTTGAACTGCCAACCTTGCAGTTCAAACTGACCTGGCAGTCCAGTACATCAACCCAGAGTGTCACACCAGAACTCCATGACCACATTAGATAACAGTTTTAGGATGATTGTATCATTACATGTGTCCTGATGTGTGTGGCACTCTAGGATAAACATTGGCCCTCAAGGTCAGTTTGAAACACAAAGTTAGGGTTTCAAACTCACCAGAAGCTCCTCAGAAACTCTATACAAGGTTTCTATGGGTCAGAACTGACTCAATGGCACTTAATAACAAAATAGCAAGACATCATTATGTGGAGCCCTAGTAGCATAATGGGTTATCAATTGGGCTGCTAACTGGAAGGTCAGCAGTTAATATCTACGAGCTGCTCCATGGGAAAAAGGTGAGGCTTTCTGATCCCATAAAGATATATAGCCACAGAAACCCTATACAAGGTTATTATGAGTCAAAACTGACTCCACAGCACACAACCACCACCACCACATCATTACACAACTGTCAAATTTCATAATTTTCAAACCAATGACAACTATGATCTGGCCAAATTGACACAAAACTTTACCCATCGCAGTCAGCATTACTCTCATCTCACATTTCAGCATTTGTTATTGACAGATGTATGCCATTAATGTGCAAAATATTAAGACAGTAGATTTTTTACTATTGCCATAAATATAAAATATCAGATAATGAAATAATTGATAAGTGAGAAGTAGGTGTGTTATTTATATAGCATCAAAAGATGATGGAAGGAATACACAGAGTGACTATACTAAAAATAATTGATGCAAAAACATCTTGTTGTTGTTATTTGTTGTTGAGTACCAGGGAGTCGGTTCCGACTCATAGTGACCCTACAGAGTTTTTGAGGCTGTAAATCTTTACGGGAGCAGAAAGTCTAATCTTTCTCCCGCGGAACCGCTGGTAGTTTCGAACTGCCGATCTTGAGGTTAGCAGCCTGATTCATAACCACTACGCTAACATCCTAGTAGCTATTATATGATCAAAACTTAACGTCAAAGTTGCATTGAATGCACTGACAACAAAAACCAAAACATAACACAAGCTGCTCCTCAGAAACCCTATACAGGGTCACTATGAGTCAGAACTGACTCGACAGCACTCAACAACAACAACAACAACAATGTTTAGTAGTAATTTGTTGCATGGAAAAATGAGACTTCATTCTAATACTTAGGACATGCTCTCAGGAAGGACCAGTCCCTGGAGAAGGATATCTTACTTGGTGAAGAGTCATAAATGGAGAATCAGAGATAAAAGAAGAGGAAGACCCCCCTCCCCAACAAGATGGAATGACATGTACCTAAATGGACTAATGGAAGACATAGGCAAATTCATCTTCCTGTTCCCACCTTGTTGCTTATTTTTTATTAGATATTATAAAAGAGAAGGAATTTAATTTATGTCAGGAGTACAAGTGTATTCCACTGTAAATTTCAATAAATGTCTAATAAATCACTTAAAAACACAGTCTTTCAAATTTTACTTGTCATGACCTTCTGCTGTTTCGAAGACAGGAATGCGTGAGAATTATTGTTCCTTAAGCAGTATAATCTTCACAACTAGATCAATAAGAAACATCATGATAAATAGGGGGAAAAGGGGAGTAGTCAAAGATATAATTTGTTTAGGTCTATGCTCGATGCCGGAGTCCTGGTGTGTCACTGTGGGTTAGTGCGCCAGACTGCAAAGCCGTTTGAACTGCAAGGCCGGCAGTTCAAACTCACCAGCTGCTCCTCAGAAACCCTATACAGGGTCGCTATGGGTCGGAACCGACTCAACGGCACTTCACAACAACAACAACATGCTCGATGCCACAAGTAACAGGAAATCAAATGATGTATAGCATTGGGCAAATTTGCTGTAAAAGACCTCTATAGACTGTTAATAAAGTAAAGATACCATTTTGTGGTATAAGCTGTGCCTAAATCCTGGTGTGGCTCTGTGGATTAATGCGCCAGACTGCAAAGCCGTTTGAACGGCAAGGTCGGTGGTTCAAGCTCACCAGCTGCTCCTAGGAAACCCTATTCAGGGTCGCTATGAGTGGAAACCAACTTGACAGCACTCAACAACAAAAACAATCCAAGGCAAGGTATTTTCAATTCCTTCATATACATATTAAAAGTGAACACTGAATAAGGAAAACCAAAAAAGAATTGATGCATTTGAATTATGGTGCTGACAAAGAATGCCAAATATACCATGAACTGCCAAATGAATGAACACATTTGCTTAGAAGTGCAGTCAGAAATTTCTTTAGAAGAGAAGATGGTGAAACTTCATCTCACTAATTTTGGATATATTAGAAAAGACCAGATCTTGGATATATTACAAAAGACCAGATCTTGGAGAAGAACATCAAGTAGAGGGTCAGTGAAAAAGATGAAGACCCTCACTGTGGATTGATACAGTGGCTGCAGCAATGGGCTGAAACATAGTAGTGATTGTGAGACTAGAGAACAACCAGCAAGATTTTAATTTGATTGTCCATAAGGACTCCAGGATCAGCACTGGACTTCAAGCCACAAGGTCAACAGTTCAATCCTACCAGCTGCTCTTCAGAGACCTTTTACAGGGTCTCCAAGAATCAGAACCAATTTGATAACACTTAACAAAACAACAGGGTCACTATTATTTGGAATCACAGTTTTTATGGATAGTTTCTGAGGACATTATAAATATATAATCTCTGACATAATCACATATCACTTATTTTTTACATAGAAGGGGGCTTCAAAAATTGTGTAGATAAATGAAATGAATAACCAATGGAATTTTTCTACACAATTTTTGAAACCTCTTATATATATATGTTGTTATTGTTAAGTGCTGTGGAGTTGATTCTGACTCATAGTGACCCTGTACAGGGTTTCCAAGGCTATAAATCTTTACGGGAGCAGATAGCCTCATCTTTCTCCCACGAAACAGCTGGTAGCTTTGAACTGCTGAACTTATGGTTCACAGACCAATTTGTAACCACTACACTACCAGAGCTCCTTTATATACATAGAAATCTGATATTCAGTATTGTCCTTTATATAACAGTCTACCTTTAAGGTCAAAGATTTTGGTAAGCACTGGGAATTAAGCACTGAACTTTCTGCTTTCATTGTTGTTGTTGTTAAATGACATCAGGTTGGTTCCAACACATAGCACCCTATGTAGGGTTTCCAAAGAGTATCTGGTGGGTGTGAACTTCTGAACTTGTGGTTTGCTGATCCTAGAGCACCAACACAGGAGTCTACTTTCATTATTACTTAGGAAAAAAATCATTAGTTCTGTGTAACTAGGCTTCATTCTATTTGTGCTATTAATTATCATGTCTTGGGACAAATGTAAAATCTGTTGGTACCTTAGTTTTTTCTTATAGAGTGGAGGCAATAAAAAATATTTGTCTCATAAGTGAAATAATAAAACTAATTTGTAGACAGACAATAGTTAGCATTTAATAAGAATTAAAATACTGTGATTTTGCTTTTATTATTATTACTTGTATTACTATCACAGCAATTTTGAATCCGACAATTATATGGCTTACTGTGACAGGAATGACAAGTGGAAGAGGAATGGTATCACATTCATCAAGAAAAAGAACATTTCAAGATCTATCTTAAAGTATAATGCTGTTTGTGATAGAATAATATCCATTAGCCTACAGAAGACCAGTTAATACAACTATTATTCAAATTTATGCACCAACCACTAAAGCCAGTGATGATGAAATGAAAGAATTCCACTAATTCCTTCAATTTGAAATTGATCAAACATTACTTCAAGATATATTGATAATTACAGGAGATGGGAATGCAAAGCTTTGAAACACAGAGGAAGGATCAATAGAAAATATGGCCTTGGTGATACAAAAGATGCTGGAAATTGCGTGATGGAATTTTGCAAGTCAACTGACATTCATTGTAAATACATTTTTAAGCAACATAAAAGTTGACTATATACATGACCTTGCCAGATTGAATACAGAGAAATCAAATTGACTACATCTGCAAAAAGAGTTGGTGGAAAAGCTCCATATCAGCAGACAACACAAGAACAGGTATTGATTGTGGTACAGACAATAAAATGCAAATTCAGGCTGAAGAGGAAGAAAATAAAAACAAGTCCATGAGGGCTAAAATACTACCTTGAACACACCCCACCTGAATTAAGAGATTATCTCAGGAACAGATTTTGATGCATTAGACACTAATGACTAAAGACACAAATAGTTGTAAGATGACATCAAGAACATCATACAGGAAGAAAGAAAAGGTCACTAAGAAGAAGATCAAAATGGATGTTAGAAGAAATTCTGAAACTTGCTTTCCAGTCCAGAGATGCTAAAGAAAATGGAAGAAATGAGGTAAAAGAACTGAGCAGAAAATTTCAAAGGGCAGTTCAAGAAGACAAAGTCAAGTATCATAATGAAATGCAGAAACACCTGGAGTTAGAAAACAAAAGGGAAGAATATTTCACTGAACAAAAGGTTGAGCATTTGTCAAGCTGAAAGAACTGAAGAAAAATTCCAAGCCAAGACTTAAAATATTGAAAGATTCTATGGGTAAAATATTAAAAGATGCAGAAAGCATCAAAAGAAGATGGAATAAATATACAATGACACTGTACCAATAATAAATGGTTGATGTTAAACCATTGCAGGAGATAGATGTGAGCCAATGGTACTGAAGGAATAAGTCCAAGTTGCATTGGAGTCCTTGTCAAAGAACTAGTCTCCGGGAATTGATGGAATACAAATTGAAATCTTTCAACAAGCTGATGTATCACTGGAGGCACTCACTTATTTATGACAAGAAATGTTGAAGAAAGCTACCTGACCAACTAATTGGTGTTGTTGTTAAGTGTCGTCGAGTCGATTCCAACCCATAGCGACCCTGAATAGTGTTTCCAAGGAGCAGCTGGTGAGCTTGAACCACCAACCTTGCAGTTCAAACGACTTTGCAGTCTCATGCATTAGCCCACAGTGCCACACCAGGACTCCAGCTGATTGGTAGAGATACATATTTATGTCCATGCCGAAGAGAGGTGACACAATGCAATGCAGAAGTCCCTGGATGTATCATTAATAGCACATGCAAGTATAATGTTACTCAAGATAATTTAAAAATGGCTGCAGAAGTTCATTGATATTGAAAAAGAGAAAGATGCCCAACAAGACAGATTGGCACAGTGGCAGCAGTGATGGGTTCAAGTATAACCACAATTGTGAGGATGACACAAAGTCAGGAGGTGAAGGTCACTATGAGTCAGAACCGACTCAGAGACACTTAACAACAACAATATTGCCATCATTATAATTGTTAGAGGGAAGACATTTCCCACTTCTTATTTTCTGAACAGAATTGACCTAGATCATCCTCTTTGTCTCTTTTGTCTTTTACTCTCTCCCTGTTTAGGGAAATAGAATAAGATACTATAAATTCAGAAACTGAGAAAAAAGGATACAATATCCTTCAGTAGGAAAAACAGATCCTTTTTTACTATAAAAGAAAAATGCATCAGAGTAGTGCCTTGCATTTGTTTCCCATGACCCAGTTACCACAGATCATGGGATGAGGGTTAGTGTCATCTGTGCATGCAGTGGGTTCCTCACAGGAGTGGAATCCTAAAATATGAGATTCTGAGCTTTCATAGGGCTGTTGGCACACCTATCCTTTCTTTCCTATGGAGAAAGGAAGAATAATTATTACTCTGGAATGTAAGTTAGTCTTTGGTAAGGGAAAAGAGAAGACATAATAATCAATACCCTGGGCAGTTTCTGGAGAAACACACCTTTCTATCTTTCCGAAGGGATACACTATCTATAGCTTCCAAAGCTGTTTGCTGAGACAGTTAGGACTCTGCATGTACATGAGAAACATGAGGCAAAGCATATCCTGAAAGTGTCATTTGATTAATCTGAAAAGAAGAATGCGTTTTGTGGGGTCAATTCTTTCTTCTTCAGACTAGAACTTTACCACTGGATTCCTTGAAGTTTAGAGAAAAATCTAGTCTTGAAAGTTAATATGTGTGTCTGGTTCTGACACTTAGGCAGCAGGTCTGGAGCCCTTTCACACTCAGATATTTTGTATATTTTAGCCAGGATATGTTGATCCTTTTTGCCATGTCTCAATGCATAATCCCAGTCAAAACCTGAGAAACAATATTAAGAGTCTAAATCCTTAATACAGTTCTTATACTCTTGTCAAGAGAGGGGTGCTAGTCATTGGAAGGCCCTTCGGAGTTCCTACCAATTATTATCATCCCAGATAACAGTTCATATTCATCCCAATAGTACTCAGCTACTGAAAAATTTTTTTCATTATAAATTACTTTAAAAAACATGAGAGTATAATTCAGTTTAGAAATCTTTTTAGCCAAAATGATTCGGACAAGTTTCATCATGTAAAGTCATAAATTCTAGGTGTTTAGGAATGTTTCATTATGTTTTATTTCAATGTAATTTTAGAGATTGGTCATTTTAGAAAGAGTTTCAGTATTGGGAAATCTTTATAATATTGTTTGAGTCCATGATCCCTTCTCAACAAATATCTTTTTCACTGAAGGTGTTGTTTTAAAGTTTATTACTTAAATTAGTAACAGGGTGGCTCGCCTTTTTGTGGAGATCAGAAGGATTCTCTGAGTGTGTGAAACTCAGAACAAACAAACAAAAGTAAAATTCAGTGCTATTCAATTGATTTTGAATCATCACCACAGGGTTTGTTGTTGTTGTGAAGTGCTGTCCAGTCAGTTCTGACCAGTAGTGACCCTTTATAGGATTTCTGAGGGGCAGTGGGTAAGTTTAAAATTAACTTTGTAGTCCAATGCATTAACCCACAGCGCCACACCAAGATTCCCTATAGTACAGGTATAGTATAGGGCTGTTGTTGGTGGTGTGTGCCGTGGAGTCGGTTCTAACTCATAGTGACCCTGTACAGGGTTTCTGAGGCTGTAAATCTTTATGGGAGCAGAAAGCCTCATCTTTCTCCCATGGAACAGCTGGCTGTTTCAGACTGCTGATCCTGATGTTAGCAACCTGATTCGTAACCACTTGCCCAAAGGTTTCCAAGGCTATAATCTTTAAGGCAGCAGACTGCCAAATTTTTTTTTCCCATAGAGTGGCTTCTGGGTTCAAGCCACTACTAACTTTTAGGGTGGCAGTCAAGCATTTAGCTACTGTACCACAAAGTATCCTTGAATATGTGATAGGCTGATTTTTTTTTTTTTTTTTTAAATAATGAGGGTTGGCCAAGATGGTGGTGATTGAGTGAAGAGAGGGTTCTAAGAAAAAGAAAAGACATATATGTAAACACTCTGAGATGGGAAAGTATCTGGAAATGATGTGGCTCTGAGAGAAAAAACCAAACCTTCAGGCAGAGCAGCAAGAAGACATCAAGATGAGACTGAAAAGGAAAGCAAAAACTGGATTCTCCAAGAGTTTGATATTCAATTTGTTATCCCAAAAACAATTTTAATGTTTAAAAAAAGGATAATGTGATTAATAGATTGCAAGGAAATAAGAATTGGTGAGGAAACCAGCTAGTAGGCTGGGGCAGTTGCCTGGTCAGAAAATTAAGTTGGTTTGGACCTAGGAGACAGAAAAAAAGATAAAGGAAAATGAATGGTTTTCTGTTACATTTAGGAAGAAAGATTTTATTCTACAAACTAAATCCTGCTCCTTATAAACCTAAAAAAATGCCAGCAAATGTTCACCAATGATGTTGAACATATCATCTACAGTTTATTTTCCCCCTACTCTCCTATTTTTCTTAGGAAGTCATGAAGAGATGGTAGAGAACTCATATTTCTTCATATATAAGTAAAAAGTAAGCTCAAAGCAAAATCACACAAAGCAGGTTACTAATTAAGAAACAATTGTTTGACAAGTATTATAAATCTACAGTTTTTCCTGGTTAACAGTCAGATGTGGAAGTCAGGGTATTTATTTTGATATGTATAATGTTTCCTGTGGGGAAAACAATAAAGCAAAAAGTATCTGGAAGTCATGAAGTTGTATACCATTTGGCTCTAAATGAGAAACCATTTCAACAATGCAGATGATATCCATATGACTACTTCATTAGCTAACAGCTGTTGGAAAAGGGCCTAAGCATTTTTTCCTATGCATTGAGCCCAATTAAGTTGTAAAATCCTGACTTACTAAATTGGTCTTTGGCCCACATTTTGTAGTTTTTAAATAATTACTGACTCATTCTGAAGAAGCTCAGTTTTTAAAGTCATTTGAGTTATTTCATTGGGTAGCAATGTATACTTGCACTTAAGAGTTTCTATTAGGAGTGCTAGGGCTGTGGGAAAGCCAATATACATTAGTTCAATAAGGACAACTCCTAATACTTCCTAATAAACTCCAGGGATTATGTTTCTATAGCTTCAGGAAATGACTAGTTGATGGCTCTGGAGATTATTTGGCACAAATAAGATTTTAACAGATAAATGTTGTGAAATGGTTTATTTAATTACTTAGTCAAAAATTACTATTGTGGCCCTGCCACTACCTTCCCTCCTATGCTGTCTGCCTTGCTCAGGTCTCCAGCGAGTCTCCCTTCTCGGCCCGGGAGTGGAGTTTGTAGCTGTCATCCTGGTCAGGAGACCTGCGTGCAGCACAATAGACTCCAAGATGTCAATGCCGGGTGAGTGTCGGCAAATGCAGAAGTGTGCTGTGGGCCCAAGAAATACAGCATGAAGTAATGATGATTCAACTTAGCCAGAGGATGCTGGAGAAGATGGGATGGTCTAAAGGAAAGGGTTTAGGAGCTCAGGAGCAAGGAACCATAGACCATATTAAAGTTCAAGTTAAAAATAACAACTTAGGACTTGGAGCTACAATCAATAATGAAGACAGCTGGATTGCTTATCAAGATGATTTTAACCAGCTCTGGCTTGTCATGGCCAAGAAACAACAGACTCCTCAGACAACAAAGAGATCATTTAGTCTTGAAGAAAGTCCAAAATTTCAAAAAACCGTGTTCATTATATGAAATTTACAAAGGAGAAAGATCTATTATCTTGGAGCAAAATGGATCTTGATTGCATTTTTGGGAAAAGACAGAGTAAGAAGACTCCTGAGGATGATTCCTGCTCCACCACTCCACAAGAGAATGAAACCTCCACAACAACAACCAGTGCCTTAAGCATCCAGGAATATTCTGCCAGCAGATTGCAAAGCCAAAGAGCAAGCCACAAGTTGCAGCTACAGTTCCTGAGTCTTCAGAAGCTCAAATTGAATGGAGAAGGGAAAAGAAAAAAAAAAAAAAGTGAAGTAAAAGATAAAAATTTGGATAATAACACCAAATCCAAGGCCAAGCAGCTTAAAAAGGAAAAGAACCCATGTGTGTGGCCAAGAAGAAAAGAGACCAAATTGAACAGTGGTTCAGAGACCCTTGTTATGAGAATTCTGTATCTTGTACCTCAAATGGAGAGGATTGTGGGTGGATACCTGATGACCAGGACTGTACTCCAAAGCCCCAAAAAAGGAAACAAAAGAAAAGGCTAAAGAAACAAGTAGAAGCAGCAGTGGACTCTAGGCTACATGAAACTCCAGTGAAAAAGAAAAGAAGCAGAAGCAGAAGCAGAAGCAGAAGAAGAAGAAAGCTTTCAAATAAATTATCTCCAACAGGCCTTCTGACCACTCAGATGTCAGTGCGCACCAAGGCAAAAACCTTTGGCCTGAAGTCAGAGTATAGTTAGCTCAAGATAGTTTGTTCACATCTTTTGAGATGCCAGTGGACTGCTGAGTCTCGCCCCCTCACCACATGCTTCCCAAATTATATTCCCAAAGGAACTCTTTTTTATGTTTCAAATTATGATTCTTACCAGCAAATAAATTTGTTTAGCCTTTGGAAAAAACATATTATTGTGCCTTCACTGTGTTTCTAGCATTGTGTCAAGTACTGGTCATATAGAAATTCAGGAAACTCATGGTTTACTGATGGTGAACCAATATGTTTTCTAAAAATCACAATAATAGCAGTAGAGTTGAACTAGGAGCATGCTGATGGCACAGATAGTGGTACAAAAGGAAAAGCAGTCAAATATGTCTGGGGTAGAACGAGAATGTTTATGGAACATAGTTATTTGGGCTAAAGTATGCTTGAATGAGTGGATATTCATTAAGGAGTACAGATATATTCATGAAAGAGAGATCAGTATATGCAAAGCACAAACTTACGAAACAGTGTCTGTTTTAGGAAGGAAATACAATGTTGGATTCATGATAAAGTATGCAAGTAGTACAGAAATAGTTTAAGGTTAGTGATAAGCAGGAACAATATTTAGCAAAGAACATAGAGCTTTGCTAAAAGTATGGGCTCTAATAAAAAACCACAAACTCAAATAACTTTTGGGGTCAGGCAGGAAAGATGAAAGGACCTAGTCAAAAGCATTAGGGAATTGGTGAATTCTATCTTGAGCTGAGTAATTGAGGCTCTTAATTGAACATACCTAAATCCAATTATTTCAAACACTGAGGGTGAAAAACAAAACACATCTAAAGAATAAATAGACTGAGTTCTTAAATTCCTTTTTGATCCTAAGGGCAGAGGGAATTTAATAAATAGTTTCAATAAGAGCAGTTGCATGCACAGAGTTAGTTTTAAAACTGTCTCATTCGTTGTGGATTGAAGAAATTGTTACTTTTGTTTGTTGTTGTTGTTAAGTGCTAGCAAGTCAGTTCTGATCCATAGCAACCCTGTATAGAGTTTCCGAGGAGCAGCTAGTGAGCTTGAACACCAACAATGCAGTTTAAAAGGCTTTGCAGTCTGGCACATTAAACCGCAGTGCCACACCAGGACTCCTTATATCCTATGTTGTTGTTGTTAAGTGCCGTCGAGTCGGTTCCTATCCTTAGCGATGCTGTACAAGGTTTCTGACGGTATAAATCTTTACGGGAGTAGAAAGCCTCATCTTTCTCCCTCGGAGCTGCTGGTAGTTTTGAACTGCTGACCTTCAGGTTCACAGCGCGATTCGTAACCACTACACTACCAGTAGGCTACTAAAATAACTTAGAAAAGGTTAAGGAGGTAGAGTGAGCTTAGGTAGATTCATTGAGATAGAAATAATCATATGCTTTCAAGCACAAGTATAAGACTTAACTAAAAAGTTTTGGTGATGAAATACTAGAATGTAATGGTGAAAGAGATGACAGGGATAAAGGTGTCTCCAGGGTTTATGGATAAAAATTATGGCCATATATACTATTATTTGTTCAAGTGGACAATATTATAAATAAAACCTACAAAATTTGGAGACAAACTTTGTAAAAAGTATGTTGTTGTTGTTGTTGTGCACCATCGAATCAGTACTGACTCATGGCGACCCTATGCTGAACAGAATGAAACACTGCCCAGTTCTGGGCAAACCTCACAATCATTGCTATGCTTGAGCCCAGTGATACTGCCACTTTGCCAATCCATCTCACTGGAGCTCGTCCTCTTTTTTCTCTGACCCTCCACTTTAGCAAACATGATGTCCTCCTCCAGTGACTGGTCACTCCTGACAATATGTCCAAAGTAACAGAGAAAAACTCTGGCTATCCTGGCTTCCAAGGAGCACTCTGGCTGTACTTAATTCAACACAGATCTATTTGTTCTTTTGGCAGCTCATGGTACTTTCAATATTCTCCTCTAACACCATAACTCAAAAGCATCAATTCTGGAAATAGGGCTTGATGGCAGATTGGGGAGAAGAGCAGTGAGGATCTCCATCAGCAATAACACAGAATATTGGATGATGCAGATTCAGGGGACAGTCTCAGAACTCTGAACTACATATAAAGGAATATTTAGAATGTTTGAAGGCTTACAGCCAGTGGAATTTGTAGTGGAAGCAGGAAATCTAGTGCTTTCTCATTG
>NW_006408530.1:25873274-25874388 GCF_000296735.1 Chrysochloris asiatica
GGGGGGTTCTACTATGCATGCACACAGATCTGCTTAGAATTTAAAGGGATGGTTTCCATTTAAAACAAAATGGTAGAGCAAAAGGGCCCCAGCCAGCAATGAACTGTGCATCACTAGGAAAAAGGCCTGAATGGGGGTTGTGGAGCAGGAGAGAGACAGGCTAAAAAAAAAAGGCCAGAAATTAAATCCTGAGTTACATCATAATGACCAACAGTGGCATCTCGAAATTTCTCAGGCAGCCTTGAAGCCAAAAAAACCAACAGAAGGACATTAAAGTCATATTCATCTTTGGCTACAGAATTTATGTTTTCTCTCTCTCTTCTGTCTTTCCGGAAATTATAGACAATAGCATCCATTCTGTCTTTTTTGCTGTTGTTGTTTTGTTTTTTTGGTCTTCTCTTTACCTTTAAGGGGCTCTTTATCTACATACATTACCCAAGAAGAGACACCAATTGTGGTCATATAGTCAAGCTACAATCATATCCTATAAAATCCCACCATCCAGGCAAGAACCAACACCAGTTGCCAAACACCAGATAGGCAGCCAACACCTGTTACAGTTACTCTGAGTTGAATAATAAGAAGAGTGAAAAGGGAAGCTCATCTTCTGATCACATCTACCTGGAGGCAACAAGAAAGCATAATAAAACATCAACATACATTCATCTAATTATCAAGGTCACAGCTAACTACAGAATATGCCCAAGAAACAGATGACCATCTCTAGACATGTGCAGAAACAAGATAAAAGGACTGAGTCAAATGAGCTTGAGGTAGACCTAGACTTCATATTGGAAGGATGGCCAGCTTTGGACATGCCTGAGAAGGAATTCAGAAAAATAATAATGAAATGTATCAAAACACTTTACAGAGGGTTTGTTAAAAATAAGGAAGAAGTCAGGAAAGTGCTACAGGAACAATCAAATAAGGTAGATACAACACTATAAACAATTCAAAACCTACAAATAAAGGTCCAAATGGTTAATAATAGAATATCAGAAATGGACAATGCACTGAAAGGGCAAAGTAGTGAACTGAATAAATGGAAGCTAGAACCAGCAATTGGAAGACAAATTTCTCAATACTTCTAAAATAGAAGAGCAAGCAGAAAAAA
>NW_006408530.1:25880687-25882051 GCF_000296735.1 Chrysochloris asiatica
ATCTCTGCCAAGAAATTTGGAAGACAACTATCTGGCCAACTGATTGGAAGAGATACTTATTTCTGTCCATTCCAAAGAGCGGTGACCCAACAGAATAAGGAAATCATCAGACAATCACTTTGATATTCCATGGGAGTAAAGTTTTACTAAAGGTAATACTGAAATGGCTACAGTCCTACATTGACAGAGAACTTCCAGAGGTTAAAGCTAGATTCAGAAGAGGCCATGGAATGAGAGATATTACTGCTGATGTCCGAGGGATCTTGCCTGAAAGCAGAGAATATCAGAAAGATGTTTACCTGTGCTTTATTGACTAAGCAAAAACTTTCAATTGTGTGGATCATGACAAGCTTTGTACAACATTGTGAAGTATGAGTATTCTGGAACACTTAATTCTACTCATGAGGAATCTCTACCTGGACCAAGAGGCAGTTGTTAGAGCAGAACATGGGAACACTGAAAGGTGTGCGACAAGGTTGTATTCTTTCACCATACTTATTCAACCTGTATGCTGAGCCAATTATCTGAGAAACTTGGTTCTATGAAGAAAAACGTAGCATTAGGACTGGAGGAAGATTGTTTAACAACCTGTGATATGCAGATGATTTAATCTTGCTTGCTGAAAGTGAAGAGGGCTTAAAACATTTGCTGATGAAGATCAAAGAGCACAGCCTTCAGTATGGATTACATCTCAATTTAAAGAAAACAAAAATCTTTACCACTGGACCCATAAGCAACATTCTTATCAACAAAGAAAAGATTGAAGTTGTCAAGGACTTCATTCTTCTTGCTCAACTATCAACACTCACAGAAGCAGCAGTCAGAAATCAAACCACGTAATGCATTAAGCAAATCTGCTGCACAAGACATTTTTAAAGTCTTGAAGAGCAAAGATGTCAGCTTGAGGATTAAGGTGCGTCTGACCCAAGCCATGGTATTTTTAATAACCTCATATGCATACAAAAGCTGGACAGTGAATATGGAAGACCATAGAAGAATTGATAATTTTGAGTTATGGTATTGGAGGAGAATATTGAAAGTGCCATGAGCTGCCAAAAGAACCAATAGATGCAATTTTTTTTTTCTTAAATGTTTTATTATGAATTATATGATAGTTTACATGGGAGAACATTAGTTTTACATTCATTCTATCATATATCATCTCATTGCCATGGTTACAATCTTCTCCATGCAATCCTTCCCCCGAACCCCCCAGGTCTTCAGCACACTGTTGCTCTCCCTCTCTGGATCTAAAGTCTCCAGCTGCTCCATCGCTCCACGTCATCATCTCTGCCTTCATTTCAGGCATCACTGCTTCTCTGGGTAGGGTCCCGCTCTCTGCTCTTCTCCCTTGATGGTCCTAG
>NW_006408530.1:25882151-25894139 GCF_000296735.1 Chrysochloris asiatica
GGAAACATCAAAACTATGAAGTAACTGACAACAAAAAAATGATTAACTCAACACAGGAAAACATACAGAACAAAGAAACCAGAAGCACCACAAAAAAACAAACAAACATGATGACAGCACTTAATCTATACTTATCAATAATTACACTTAATGTAAATGGATTAAATGCACCAGTTAAGTGAAGGAGAGTGGAAGAATGTTTAAGAAAACAAGATTCTTTAATATCGTGTCTGCAAGAGACACACCTTACACACAAAGACAAAAACAAGCTAAAAGTCAAAGGATGGGAAAAAATATACTAGGCTAATTACAATAAAAAATGAGTAGCAGTGGCAATACTAATATCTGATCAAATAAACTTTAGGGCAAAAACAAGCATAATAGATAATGATGGACTGTATCTCATGATTAAAGGGACAAAATGACATAACCATAATAAATATCTATGCTCCCAATGAAAGAGCTCCAAAATATATAAGCAAACTTCAACAGATTTTAAGAAAGAAATAGACAAATCTACAATAATTGTTGTTGTTGTTGTTAAGTGCGGTCGAGTCGGTTCCGACCCATATAGTGGGAGACTTTAATATGTCACTTTCGAAAAATGATAGAACAACCACAATGAAACTCGAGAGAGACACAGAGGAACTAAACAACACAATCAGCCAACTGGACTGCATAGATCTGTATGGAGTATTCAACCCAACAACAGTACAAAACACATTTTTTCCAGTGCACATGGAACATTATCCAGAATTCACCATGTATTAGGCCACAAAGCAAGCCTCCATAAAGTTACAAACATCAAAATACTACAAAGCATCTTCTCAGACACAAGGCTATCAAATTATAAATCAACAGTAAAAAGACCAAGGAAATAAAGTCAAATACATGGAGACTGAATAACACCCTGCTGAAAAGCAATGGGGTAGTGGAAGGAATAAAATGTGAATTCACAAAGTTCCTAGAAACAAATGAGAATGAAAACACAGCATACCAAAATCTTTGGGACACGGCAAAAGCAGTGTTGAGAGGACAGTTTATTGCAATAAATGTACACATCCAAAAAGAAGAAAGAACCAAAATTACATTAACACAACATTTCCAACAACTAGAAACAGACAAGCAAAGTAAACCTACCGTCAACAAAAGAAAGGAAACAATAAAGATTAGAGCAGAAATAAATGAGACAGAAAACTACCAAAAGAATCAACAGGATAAGAAGCTGGTTCTTTGAAAGAATTAATAAAAACAACAAACCACTAGCACACCTAACAAAAGAAAAGATGGAGAAAGACACAAATAACATGCGTAAGAAACCACATGGGTTATGTCACAACAGAAACAAAAAGGATAATAAGAGAATATTATGAAGAGTTGTACTCCAACAAATTTGAAAACCTAGAGGAGATGGAAAAATTTTTACAAAAGCATGACCCACCTAACATTACACATAGTGAAGTAGAGAACTTGAACAGACCTATAACAAAGGAAGAAATTGACCAGGTCATTAAAAAACTCCCAATCAAAAAGTCCAGGTGTGGATGGCTCCAACGGTGAGTTTTACAAAACATTCAGGGAAGAGTTGTCAACAATTCCATCCAAATTATTCCAGAATGTAGAAGAAGATGGAAAATTCCCTAATGCTTTTGACTAGGTCCTTTCATCTTTCCTGCCTGACCCCAAAAGTTATTTGAGTTTGTGGTTTTTTTTTAGAGCCCATACTTTTAGCAAAGCTCTATGTTCTTTGATAAATATTGTTCCTGCTTATCACTAACCTTAAACTATTTCTGTACTACTTGCATACTTTATCATGAATCCAACATTGTATTTCCTTCCTAAAACAGACACTGTTTCATAAGTTTGTGCTTTGCATATACTGATCTCTCTTTCATGAATATATCTGTACTCCTTAATGAATATCCACTCATTCAAGCATACTTTAGCCCAAATAACTATGTTCCATAAACATTCTCGTTCTACCCCAGACATATTTGACTGCTTTTCCTTTTGTACCACTATCTGTGCCATCAGCATGCTCCTAGTTCAACTCTACTGCTATTATTGTGATTTTTAGAAAACATATTGGTTCACCATCAGTAAACCATGTTCATAGCAGCACTATTCACAATAGAAAAAGATGGAGACAGTCTAAGTGCCCATCAATGGAAGAATATAAACAAACTGTGGTTCATACACACAATGGAATATTATGCTACCTTCAAGAATAACAAGGAAGCTGCAAGCCACCACATAACATGGATGAACCCTGAGGAGATTATGCTGAATGAAATTAGTCACAAAAGGACAAATATTGCATAAGACCATTAAGAAAAGATACCCATACTAAAAGGGGGAAACAAATTATTTGTTGGTTACTGGTGGGGGTGGGAAGGGGGAACGGTGGAGGGAGGTGATGGTAGAGCACAGGGTATGGGGAAGGCACATCAGAGTTCATGTGTTGGGGTGGGCAATACACAAGAAGGGGGAAAGGTGGAAGAACAAGGTAGATAGGGGAATGTGATGCATGCTCAACCTTGGAACAACAGGTATCTGTGATACAGAAATCGAGGCATAGTCTGAAGAGGGGAAATAATACTAAGATGCTTGATTGTCTTATGAATGTTGGTTTCTCTTGCTTACTATTGTAAAATAGACACTTGAGTGGGAAAGAAAGGAATGTCAGGAAATATGATTACAGAAAACTTGTAAGGCTGTCTTCAGTCTATTACTGATTGGAATACCTAAAAGGGGTTCTAGAACTTGCTCAGTGAAATAGGCCTCTTGCATAGACTTTGCAGTGTATAGGACCTTAGGTGGTATCCAGAACCTTCTAAAGTGGGACACTCCCACTAGAAAGGACAAGGAGACCAGCCTGAAACAGCTAGAGAAAAGAAGATACATTTTCAAAGAAAGTATCAACAAGAAAAACCCAAAACAAAAATGGCAGTATGATTGGTTACTACAAGAATAAGCAGGTTTTTCGCCGTGAAGCCATCAAGGCAAGCGCTCAAGTCCCTTCAGTTCAAACTCCCTTCTAAGACTGAAACTCAAAGGGAACACATTGCTGGTGACCACATTGGTCTACTGGTGATTGGAAGAGGGGGAAAGGCAGCAATGAAGAAATGTGCTGCGTTCAACACGCTCCATAGACTACTGTTGACCTGGAGATGAGAGAGAGAAGAGGAAGGGCTGGTTGGTTTGAAGTGTGGTGAAACCTGGAGACACCTGAGCCCATGGGCAAGGACATAGCCATTGATGGTTAGAGCTTAAAGTTAAGCATCCAGCTGATATGAAGTGAGAAGAAACACACAAGAACACCCAAACTTGCAGATTGTACCCATTTGACCTAGCCTCAATGGCTTCATAATCAGAACTAGACTAAAGGAAAAAAAAAAATTTTTAAATTATTTTTTCAATAAACGAAATGAGGAAATTGTAAATTGCTACAATTTGTTGAACTTGACCTATACTCATGGAGGTAGTAGTTCCAAATACCAAGAGAAAGGTAAGGAGTCTTCACATCCAGTATCAATGTTATCCCCTCATTATACAGGGTAGATAGGGACTGGCAACTTAGACACTGGCTACCTAAAATGAGGGCAAGATAAAGGCATTAAGTGACTGGTTTACAAGTTTTCAAGAGGAAGTATAGTTTAACAGTGTGCAAGGGGCGATAGAGTCTCCACTGAGTAGTTTTCATCTTGTCTAGATGGATCTGGTGAAAAGAGATAGGGATAAGATTCTTATGATTCAATAGTGAGTAATTGTTATCATGACAGCTTCTCGGATTATTTGCTCAGTATACAGGTTTAATATATATGGTGAAAGAATACAGCCCTGTCACACACCTTTCCTAATTTTAAACTATTTGGCATTTCCTTGTTATGTTCAAACAACTGCATCCTGGTTTATGGACCGGTTCCTCATGAAAACAATTAAATGTTTTGGATACTTATACTTTGCAATGTTGTCCATAGTTTATCATGATCACATAATCAAAAGCTTTTGCATAGTCAATAAAGCATAGGTAAACGTCTTTCTGGTATTCCCTGCTTTCAGCCAAGATCCATCTGACATCAGCAAAGATATCCCTCATTCCATGTCCTCTTCTGTATCCAGCTTGAACCTCTTGAAGTTCTCTGTCAATTTATGGTTATCTTTAGTAAAACTTTATTATCTTTAGTAAAACTTTATTCACATGTGATATCAATGATATTGTCTGATGATTTCCATATTTCATTGGATCACCTCTCTTTAGAATGGACACAAGTATATATTTCTTTCAATCAGTTGTCCAGGTAGTTGTCTTCCAAATATCTTGGCATAGATGAGTGAGTACCTCCACTGATGATTTACTTTGTTGAAAGATTTCAATTTATATTCCATTAACTCTTGGTGCCTTGTTCTTTTCCAATTCCTTCAATGAACCTTGGACTTCTTCCTTCAGGATCATTGGCTCTTGATCATATGCTACCCATTTTAATGATTGAACACTGACCATTTCCTTTTGGTACAGGGACTCTGTGTATTCTTTCCATTTTCTTTTGATGATTTCTGCATCATTCAAAATTTTGCCCAGAGAATCCTTCAATAACACAAGTCAATACTTGAATTTTTTTCTTCAGTTCCTCAGCTTGAGTAATTCTGAGCATGCTCTTCCTCTTTGGTTTTCTAACTCCAGGTCTGTGCACATTTCATTATAATATTTGACTCTGTCTTCTCGAGCGGACCTTGGAAATTTTCTGTTCAGCTCTTGTACCTCCTCACTTCTTTCATTTGGTTTAGCATCTCTGTGCTGGAGATCAAGTGTCAGAGCCTCTTCTGACATCAGTTTTGGTCTTTTCCTTCTTATCTTCTGAATGACCTTTTACTTTCTTCTTGTATGATGTTCTTGATGTCATCTCACAGCTCTCTGGTCTTCGGTCTTTAGTGTCTAATGTATCAAACCTGTTTTTCAGATGATCTCTAAAATTAGGTGGGATATATCCATTTTCATTTTCTTCAGTTTCAGTCTGAATTTGCATATAAGCAATTGATGGTCTGTTCCACAATCTGCCCTGGCCTTGTTTTGGTTAATATTATGGAGCTCTTCTGCCGTATCTTTCCACAGATGTAGTCAATTTTATTTCTATGTATTCCATGTGGTGAATTCCATGTGTATAGTCATCTTTTAGGCTTTTTAAAAAATGTATTTGTAATGAACAAATCTTTGGTCTTGCAGAATTCTATCATGTGAACTCCAGCAACATTTCTATCACCAAGGCCACATTTTCCAACTACTGCTCCTTCCTCTTAGTATCCAACCTTTGCTTTCCAATCACCAGTGGTTATCAATACATCCTGATTGCATGTTTGATAAATTTAAGAACGAAGAAGTCAGTATAATTCTTCAATTTCATGCTCACAGGTTTTAGTGATTGGTACTTAAATTTGAATAACAGTGATATTACCTGGTCTTCTCTATAGGCTCATGGATATTATCCTATCAATGTTTTGTACCTCATGACAAATCCTGATATGTTATTTCTGATGATGAATGTGCTACCATTTCTCTTCAGTTTGTCATTCGTAGATAGTAAAGCATGTGATTATCAGATTCAAAATGGCTAATACCAGAACATTTCAGCTAACAACTAGGATATTGATGTTTATGCATTCTATTTCATTTTTAACAATATCCAATATCCAATTTTCCTAGATTCATACTATGTACATTCCTTGTTCTGATTATTAATGGATGTTTACAGCTGTTTCTCTTTATTTTGAGTTGTGCCCCATCAGCAAATGTAGGTCTTAGGGTCTTTACTCCATTCAAGTCATCAAGATCAACTGCTTTGAGGAAGTGGCTCTTCCACAGTCACATTTTGAGTGCCTTCTAAACTGAGGGGCTCATTTTCTGGCACTATATCTGGCAGTGCTTAACTGATATACAATAGGTTTTCAGTGACTAAATATTCAGAAGGAGTTTGTCTCTCCTTCCTAGTCTGCCTGTCTGGAAGCTCATCTGAAACCTGTTCACTGTGGGTGACCCTGTTGGTATTTAAAATACCCATGGCATAACTTTAAGAATCACAGTAACACACAAGCCACCACAGTATTACAAACTGACAGATGAGTAGTGATTCTCGGTTTAGAAGACCAGAAGTCCAAATTCAGAATATCAGCTCTAGCAAAAGGTCCTTTTCTCCTTTCAGATCTGTATATGCACCATTCTTTGGAGGTCTCCATGAGTTTTGACATCATCCATTCCCTGGAGTAGGAGTTTCACAGTGCAGGCACTACAGATCCAAAGGATATACTCCATTCCTAGCTCTTCTTTCTTGACAACTGGTCCTTCTTTCTTTGATATTATTTGTCTACTTTCAGTCTTGCAAGATTGAAAAAAAAAAAAAAATTATACCATACCCTTGAGAATCTCCTATACAATGGACCATGCATGGTCTTGGAGGGATTAAAGGTGGTTTATTCCACTCTTAATCCTCATCTTAGTAGATCACAACATGGGGATCATGTAACTGCCAAACCATTAAGAATCATGGTCCAACCAAGATGACACATCCAACCAAGCTGGAGCACAATTTCTCAATTAAGTTCATGACAATCTCTATTCCCTTTCACATTCTCTTATTTGCTTTTGGGAAAGTTTGCTGCATGTTCTGAAGTCCCCAGAAGAACCACTTCTTCTGGAAAGTGATCGAGGAATGAAGAATGGTCTTTAAGCCACAACCTCTAAGAATCTCAAATCCTACCAAAAGCATGTGAGTGAAACTAGAAGTAAATCCTCATCAATCAAGCCTTTTTGCTTGTAGTTACCAATTGACTTATTAATTGTAGCCTTGTGAGAAATTCTGGCCAAAGACCCAGTTAACATTCTAACCTACAGATACTCTGTGAGATTAAATATGTTGTCATTTTAAACCACTGTTTTGTGTTTGGATTCCTGGTGTGGCACTGTGGGTTAATTTTGACAGACTACCAATTGAAATATATCAACAAATTGATACATCATGAAAAGTATTCACTGCCCAGCCAACAGATAGGAAGAGATCCATAGTTATGCATGTTCCAAAGAAAGGTGACCCCAAAGAATTCAGAAATTATCAAACAATATCATTACTATAACATGAAAGTAAAATTTTGCTGAAGATAATTTAAAAATGGTAGTAGCAGCAGCCAGTACGCAGAATTTCTCATTGTCTTGTGACCTAGAAACCTTTCAAGATGTGGAGCATAGGTGGTAGTACAAGTTCTAGTTGTGGTTTTTGTAGGTTTCCCAAATATTCCACTTATTTTGGATTTTATTTCTCAGGCAATTCAACAACTGACATGAAGCATTGCTTCTTTCAGAGATTTTAAATCCGAAAGCAGATTATCAAACCTGTCAGAACTATAAGTAAAATGTTTCTTGTTAGGTGTTCTTGAGTCAGTTCTGACTCATAACAACCTTATAGAGGATTTCTAGGAGATCTGGAGTGGCACTGTAGGATTAGCACTGGACTGCAAACCACAAAGTTGACAGTTCAAACCTGCCAGATATTCCCTGCAAGCTCTATGTTATTGTTGTTAAGTGCCACTGAGTCGGTTCCAAATCATAGAGACCCTATATATAGGGTTTCCAAGGAGCAGCTGGTAAGTTTGAAATGCTTACCTTAGGGTGCAAACTAACCTTGACATCTGGTACTGTATCTCACAGCATCACACCAGGACTCCTTATGCAGGGTTGCTCGGAGTCAGAACTGACTCGAAGGCACTTAACAACATGTCCCTGAGTATTCTGCATTAATTTAGACTTGAGGAAATTAGGGAATTTGTTTTAGCTTTTGCTCCAAATAACACTTACCTACTGACACAGATTTTGCAGGAACTAATATATCAACCATGGGTAGGGATTTTGTTCTATTCGTATTGCAATTTCTTCAGCAAATACCACTTTAAAAAATGCTTTCCTCTAGGATTTTACATAAAACGTGTTCCAGTGTTCCCTGCAAATGAAGAAGTCCTTGTTTGTGATATTCTCACTCCCACTATTTAAACCACAGCTTGTGTCAGCACCCAATAAAGAGAAATGTCCTCTAATGAACCTTGGCTTTGTGTCAGTTCTAATCTTTACAGTTTGTTTCCTAAACTAATAAACCATTGCCCTTGATACCTTGCTTGAATGGTGTTGATCTAAATGACACTAAGACAAACATAGATATTATGTATATGTGATTAATATTTAATACTCCTTTCTGCATACATTTCTGTTAATCCTGAGGATATTGCCTATATAGGTACTTGAAATGAAATGTAGTAACAGTTTCAATAATATTATATCTACAAATATTTCCTTTAATTTTGAACACTGTAACCAGTGTTCACAAAATACCTCAAATTCAAATTTTAAGACACCTATATATGATGTCATATTTAATTCAAATATTTGTTATTGTAAGATGCCATTGAACAGAATTTTAAATCTCTACCACTACAAAGATAAGCATCAAATATTACCTATCTCAGTTTGTAGATTACTCTTAGATTAATCCAAAAGGAAGAAAGCAAAAGAGTTACTAACTATAAACATTAGTTACTTTAAGTGAATCCCAAAGAGAATTTAGGGTTTAATTTAGGTTGAGTTATGCCTATTACATGCAGTATTTTCAATCTATTATTTCTGTCCAGTCCCAAAGAAGATCTATGACAAAATACTTCGGGACTATTGATAATCATGGAGAATTTTTTATTATTATTAACCATTCATATAATTTTAGGGGCGAATCCTGTACCAGAAGAGGCTATGGAACGAGGGGTATCATTGCTGATGTCCGATGGATCTTGGTTGAAAGCAGAGAATATCAGGAAGATGTTTACCTGTGCTTTATTGACTATGCAAAGTATTTTGATTGTGTGGATCATGACAAGCTATGGACAACATTGCAAAGTACGAGTATTCCAGAACACATAATTGTGCTCATGAGGAATCTGTACCTGAACCAAGAGACAGTTGGTTGAACAGAGCACGGGAACATTGAATGGTTTAAAATTAAGAAAGGTGTGCGACAAAGTTGCATTCTTTCACCATACTTATTCAACCTGTATGCTGAGCAAATAATACGAGAAGCTGGGTTCTATGAAGAAAAATGTGGCACCAGGATTGGAGGAAGACTCATTAACAATCTGTGATATGCAGATGATACAACCTTGCTTGCTGAAAGTGAAGAGGACTTGAAATATTTACTGATGAAGACCAAAGAGCACAGTCTTCGGTATGGATTACATCTCAAAGTAAAGAAAACAAATATCCTCACTAACGGACCAATAAACAACATTCTTATCAATGTAGAAAAGTTTGAAGTTGTCAAGTACTTCATTCTTCTTGAATCAACTATCAACACTCATGGAAGCAGCAGTGAGTAAATCAAACAACATATTGCATTAAGCATATCTGCTGCACAAGACCTTTTTAAAGTCTTGAAGAGCAAAGATGGCAGCTTGAGGACTAAGGTGCACCTGACCCAAGCCGTGATATTTTCAATAACCTCATATGCACTCGAAAGTCGGACAGTGAATAAGGAATACCGTAGAAGAATTGATGCTTTTGAGTTATGGTATTGGAGGAGAATACTGAAAGTGCCATGGGCTGCCGAAAGAACCAATAGATCCATTTTGGAAGAAGTGCAGCCAGAGTGTTCCTTGGAGGCCAAGATGGACAAACTTCCTCTCTCATACTTTGGACATATTGTCAGGAGGGACCAGTTACTGGAGAAGGATATCATGTTTGGTGAGGTGGAGGGACAGAGAAAGAGAGGAAGACCACCAATGAAATGGACTGGCAGCATGGATGGACTGAAGCGTGGC
The DNA here is from genome assembly GCF_000296735.1 of Chrysochloris asiatica. Classification (NCBI taxonomy): domain Eukaryota; kingdom Metazoa; phylum Chordata; class Mammalia; order Afrosoricida; family Chrysochloridae; genus Chrysochloris; species Chrysochloris asiatica. The sequence goes on from NW_006408530.1 coordinate 25,891,995, forward strand.
AACAGTAGTGAAGCTGGCCCAGGATCGTGCAGTGTTTTGTTCTGCTGTGCAATGGTCATTATGAGTCAGTATTGAATCGATGGCACCTAACAACAATAACAACATGCTATACTAAAACTGACAATGTTTAAACATCACTAGTTTGATTCTGAAATTTGGGATTTCTCCTTCCTCTACAGGATGGCTTTATTTTTCTCATTTATTTATTAATGTGTATACTCATGCTACTTATCCCAATGTTATCCCTTAGAAAACTCAGACCCTCCACTTATATACATTACGATAGCTGGAATCACATATGACTAGCCTATTCCCTAAACCTTTCATTTTTAACCAGCACTTTCTTCTTTAATCTTTGCTGCTCTTCCATTACATATATGTTGTTCTAGGCTTAATCTTTAAGTTTAATCCTTATGTAGGACAGCTTGGTGCATAGTTTTCATCCTGTGTCTCTCATCAGTACTTACACCAGCTTATGGTAAGCAGATACTTACTCACATTATTATTGTTGTCCTTGAATTGATTTCAACCCTATTACTATTTGGTGACCTATTACTATTTGTATCTTTTTGGATCTACAACTTCCTGAGAAATTTCCAGCTTGATTTTTGCATAATAATTGTTTCAGATTTGTAAAAGACTATTGAATATTAGGTAACATGGTCCCAGAGCCTCAGTTTAGAAGGGAGACCAATTCACACAACTGGGATCCAGAAAGTTATTACCAAGAAAAGTAAAACTAAAATATACTGTGATGCTTGTGGTTAGGATGGGACATAGTTTTGTAGGGTTAGAAGTGAAAACCTGACTTGAAGAGTACTGTATATTAACAGGTATTTTTTTCTGCTAATGTCCATTTGCAAAACCCATAAACAGATTCATAAAGGCTCTTCTAAAGCATAACATATCTCATGATTATGTAGAGATTTTCCCAAAATGAAATGGTAGAGAAAAAAAGCTCTGTAGCTTTCTGGACCTCGAGGAAACACATGTAAGGAGCATCAGTCTTACTAGGGCTGAGTCTTTATTCGTGAGTGAAGTAAGCAGTAGATCTAAGATAGAAGGTTATTTTCAGAAAATAACAAGTTTTGCTCTTGTTGTCACTCCTCCTCCTCCCAGTGGTATTTATCGACTCAAGGGGGAATGCATATCAAACTAGAACAAAGAAGACATAATAATTTCTAAATAGATCATTTCTGTATGTATAGCAGAAAGAAAAAATAAAATTCAAAGCACTTTTTTATTAGCTAGAGCCTGGCTTTAATAAAGAATTTTAAGAATTCTCAAAGCATGGCTTTGCATATCATGAGTAAATTCTAAAGGATTTAGAGTTTTGAATTGAAGCCATAAACAATTTTTCAAGAAAGACATTTCTTTGATAAAAGAGCAGTTTCTCTATGCTCAAGAAAAACATGAGAACTTAAGGACCTCCTCAGGATTTTTTAATTCAAGGCCAAAGAATGGAGCGGACTGGAAGAGAAGAGCTGGAGAATTTAGAAGCAACTTGTAAAGTTATCTCAATAGCTAGCATTGTAGTTGAAATCTTGACTGCAGTTTTAATTTAAAAAATCAAGGTTGACATGCGAAGGCATAATTAAGTGGTCTGAATTCTATATAATGGTGACTTATAGGTTATATTGAATTCAGTTATGGAGACATAATATAAGTTCCCAATATACACCTGACCCTGAGATGATGTATTATTTAACCCCCCTAAGGAGCATAGTTCCACAGTCTGCCCCTGGCCTTGTTTTGACTGATGATATGGAGCTTTTCCATTGTCTCTTTCCGCTGATGTAGTCAATTTGATTTCTATGTATTCCTTCTGGCAGGACCATGTGAGTAGTCATTTCTTATGTTTTCTAAAGAAGGTATTTGAAAGGAACAAATAATTGGTTTTGCAGAATTCTATCATGTGTTCTCCAGCATCATTTCTATCACCAAGGCCATATTTTCCAATTACTGATCCTTCCTCTTTGGAAAATGAAAACAAGCTCACGAAAGTCAAAATATGACCTTGAATATATCCCACCTGAATTTAGAGATCATGTGAAGAACAGATTTTATACATTAAACACTAAAGACCTAAGGCCAGAAGAGTTGTAGGATGACATCAAGAACATCATACAGGAAGAAAGCAAAAAG
>NW_006408530.1:25897554-25912742 GCF_000296735.1 Chrysochloris asiatica
TTCATTCTTCTTGGATCAACTATCAACACTTATGGAAGCAGCAGTCAAGAGATCAGACAAGGTATTGCATTGGGCAAATCTGCTGCACAGGAACTTTTTAAAGTGTTGAAAAGCAAAGATGTCAGCTTGAGGACTAAGGTGTGCTGTACCATTAAAGGAAAAAATTACAACAACCAGATATTAGAGAAGAACCAGAGTCTAAAGAAACAAAATAAACAACAGATTCTATAGCCATGGAAACAGATAACGGAGCAATAAGTCAAAGCAAATAAAATCTAATGATCTCAGCAACATAAAAGAAGGTATTTATTCAATGGAACATCAACAGAAAATTTTAGAATGAAATAAATAACCTAGAGAACTTGAATTAGGTAAATATGCAATACATTCTTATAAGGGACAACAAATAGGTAGATAAGAATATATATATATATATATATAATCGGTATCTTGTGTGAAAGGGAAATAGAATTGAGAATAGGGGATAAAATGGATTTAAAATAAAAAAATATAAAATGCGGTTTTGTTTGGTTCAGTAAATAAATTATGCCACCTAAAGAATATTGGTTTACAATGCAATTATTTCCATCCAAAAAATTGCATTATAAATCAATATTACATCAAGATAAAGGAAAACCAAATGAAATCATAATAATTAGTTATAATAATGAAAACTCTTATGAAATGCCTTTATATGATATTTTATATGGAATGATGTTGTGGACATAATGAATAAAGGCTTACTAACAACTCAAAATCTGAAGGAGTGAAATTCAAAATGCCAGTTGTTGTGATACCATCTGATAAGAACCTAAATCTTGGTCATATGTTAGCATCAACATGAAAGAGGCTGCACTTGCTAATTTGCAAAAACACTGTGTCTCACTGAGAAGTACATGGAAGCATTGACTCAAAAAGGATGATTAATAAATAATATTTATGAATACATATGAAAAAGACCACGCAGATCTCATGAATTATCTGAGAAACATTCAAAAGTAAATGACTTAGTAGAGTGGCTGAAATTTACCTCTTAGCAACTAAAGTAAGATTTATCTTCAAGATTTGGAAAGACAGGCTTCTATATATGAAGTCCTAGATAGAATAACGGAGTCCTGTTGTGGCGCTGTGAGTTAATGCACCAGACTGCAATGCCATTTGAACTACAAGCTTGATGGTTCAAGCTCACCAGTTGCTCCTTGGAAACTCTATACAGGGTCACTATGGGTCGGAACTGACTCAACATCACTTAACAACAACAACAATATAGAATAACACTTTATTTCAGGCATATGTGAATTTTAGAATAAAAGTTTATTTATATTTAAAATTTTAGCTCTGTTAAATTTTTTACTATAAGGAAAAGTGATAAAAGAGGACTGGTTTCACTATGTTCCTGTTCAATGTTAGGAATACCAATGTTCTCCAATCTGTAGACTAGTTTGCTCTCAATTTAACTGTCTTTCTAATAGTGTTTGTACTCATTGGCTTACATGATAATTTTAGACATTTAAATGCCAAGATTGATTAATTTACTGCCAAAGCTTTACTCATGGACAATCTGGACTGGGACGATTGTTTTCCCAAGGGCTGTTCCCCAGTGTTAGATATGTGGATCCAAGAGGAAAACACCTGGTCTTGTTGACCAATAGATATAATCAAATACAGCTGAATGTCGGCCTATGGGACAAAACCAGATGACATTGTGTGTCATCATCACCACAACTCGTCTTATAAAAATCCCTGGTCTGGATGGGATCTCCTTGGTGCTCAGAATCAGAGACAAAGTATTGAAAAAGCGGTGATTTAGGTGGTGTTTCTTAATGTTCATATATTTGAATTCATAGAGTGTACTAATTAAATAATCAGATTCATGGGTTTCCCTGAACACCAAATAAAGTCTCTGAAATAGAAACCAAAAAAGCACTTTAACAAGGTCCCCATGAACTATAATCCTAACCTAATGGCTTTTATTTCAAATTCAGTCATTATAATTAAGTTCCCTGAGAAGTGCATTCAACTCCAAATCTAATAATTTTCAAACCCACCCAGTGCTATCATGGAAGAAAAGCCCAGACAATCTACTTCTGTTATGGTTAAAGTCATGAAAAACCTATGGAGAAATTGTATCCTGAAACACAAGGGGTAGCCATTAGTCAAAATATAGTCAACAGCAGATAGCAACTGTTACCTTAATAACAAGAGTCTTAATAAATCTTAATTAGTTCTCACTAAAGGAGTTTTGTTGCATGATTCAAAAATCACTGATAGCTTATGATAAATTAGTATGAACACTTATATTTGAGATCCTTTTCAAATAGAAATCTACCCTTACATCTTTGGCCAATTATATAGTGTTCTGTTTCCATGCATTACTAAATCATAAATAATTCCAAAAATCACATGCCTCCAGGAAAAACAAGTAAATTTTTTTATATGTGAAAGTTCAGAAACTTCATAATAGATCTCATAGAGTAATCCTTCATCTAGGGCTTCTTAGTTTGGGATGAATTTTGCCCAAAACACACTACTGAATTGTCAACATTATATGGGAGTGAATGGTTTATCTTCATATGGCATTAGAGGTGACTAGAAAGAACTTGAAATGATAATCATAGCAAAGGAAAATATATCCATCTTTCCTTCTTAAGGTAGGTTTTTAGCTCTTAGAACCAAATTGAACATTTCCATTAAGATACTTAACAAAAAATTAAAAGCAAGCAATGCTAAGTAACACTGTTAAGGAAAATAAGTGAAAATGGTAGTGGTGATTATGTGCCATGGAGACAGTTTGGTCTCATAGCACATCTGTATAGGGGTTTCAAGGCCTTAATTCTTACAGGAGCAGAAGGCCTCATTTTCCCCCCACAAAGTGACTGGTGGCTTCAAACTGCTGACCCTGTAGTTAGCAGTCCAATGGATAATGAGAGATCCTTAAATGAAAATAGACAAAGTGAAAAGAATCTGGTTCCAAACAAAAAAATTTTAATCCAGAAAGTTAGCTATCTATAATAATGTCATAATGCTAAGAGAACAGTGATATAAAATATGCAAAAATAATTTTAAAGGGTGAAAAATAAAATAGAGAAGATGTTTTTAACATAAAATTACTTTTGAACATTTAAAATAAATTGAATTTTTTTTTCTAAAGACAATATAATTAAGTGATAATTAATAAAATAAACTTATAACAGCACAAAAACCACTTATAAGTATCTGGGCTGAAAGAAAATCTTAAATCATATTGATGTAAACTTTATCACCATTGAGGAGAATTGAAAATAGTCTTCTGGGATGAAGTGGTTATAAATCTTTAGAAAACTTTGTTTGGTTGCCCACTCAAGGTTTAGAACTCTACTTTAAGCATCAAATGTGAATGCCAAAGAACTTCATAACTCTTGTTATGAATTAAATTGTGCCTCCACCCCCCACCAAAAATATGTGTTTGTCCATCTTAACCCCAATACTTGTAGATGTAATCTCAGTTGGGAATATATTATTGAGGCGATATCAATATATGGAATCCTGGTGTGACACTGTGGGTTAATGCACTTGACTGCAAAGTTGGTTTGAACCACAAGGTCAGAAATTCAAGCTCACTAGTTGCTCCTTGGAAACCCTATACCCGGTCGCTATGGGTCAGAACAGACTCGACGACACTTAACAAAAACAACATATTAATATATGGTGTGATGTAAATAAATAACCTTTGAGGAATAAGCATAGAAGATTAGGTAAAGAGAAGCAAGAAGAATTGAGGAAGATAGATGTCAAGTCGTGTGAAGATCATCAAGTAACTAAAGAACAGAAACTGAAAAGAGACAAGAACCTTCCCCTGGAGACAACAGAGAAAGAAAGCCTGCCTTTAGGCCCAGCATCCTAAATTTGGATTTCCAGTCTCCTAAACTGTGAGAAAATGAATTTATTAAGGTACCAACTTTTGGCATTTCTTTTTATTAACACTAAAAAGCTAAAGCAACTCTCCTTGAAATAATTTCGTTCCAGGTAGAGTGTTGAGGAGCGACAGATTATAAATATTTCTTTTCTCTTTGTTCTACTCCAGGCCCTGCATTCATGAAAACAACTTCTTCTCCAACTAAATAATTTGCTTCCAAAACTAGATGCACAAAAGTGATTTTTTTGAATTTTATTTGTATGGTTATTTTTTAAGAGTGCTTTAAAAATCTATTCATTTTATTATTAAATACTGAACTACAGGTATATATGTGTGTGTGTGTGTGTGTATGTGTATATATATATAATATGATTTTCTAGTTCAGTCTCCTTCTGAAATACTGTGCCAGTTGTCAGCTCATGAATCAGCATATGTGTCCTCATTTGGAGTGATCAAAATATGAATATGATAACCATTTAAATGAAAATAAAAAATAAAATTACTCAGTAACTATTATGTGCCATTTATTTTACTTAAATACTCCAAGTCTAATACTCAAATTGATTCTATAAGGTGCATTTTATAATTTCCCATGGAATAATTAAAGGAATAAACATATAAAGAAGTCAGCTAATGTTAGAATAGTCTCAACTTTAACAAAAACAAAATTGCCTTACATGGAACATTTATATCTTGTAGTTGAATCAAACACTGTATTTACAAGATACAGATGATAAGATAGGGTTTAACTTCAATTAGTAAATTTTACCTTGTTTCATGAAAACTGAATAAGTATAGTAAAATAATTGTCAAATAATAACAAAACCCCCAGTAATCCATTTTATATCCAGTTTTTTAAATCACACTTTCATATCAAGTCTCATACATATGTATATTTTTATGAACTACAATACTACATAGTTAATTAATTTTAAAATATTGCTCAAATATATTCATTACCATAATTCTAGCTAGTTTTAGATTAATTTGTCTACTACTGATAGATTCTATTTTCATTGGGCACATATGAAATTATTGCTGCTTTTATTTTTTATCACTTCTCAGGAATTATTTAGGTTGTTCATTGCTGCTCAACACATGAAGCAGTACAGATACTTAATTTCTTGTTTCCTATTGCTTTTGCTGCTTTCTATGCTTGCAATTTTATTTTTTGGTATATTTTAAGAACATTAGTAGCAGCCCACATGGCAAGTTAATTAATCATGCTTTGTGTAGTAAAATATAAGGGAGTATTTGGGGATGTTTACAGTTAGAAAAATATGCTAATGGAACATACTTGCATTTCACCTTATGGCACACTTTAGACTCTGAAATGAGGAAATATCACTAAGAGCATTCATATGCTGGCAGGCCATTTCTTCGGAAAAGGAAGTTTGATGCACGAGGTTTTCTTGGAAAAAAGATTTTACGAGAAAATATAGTATACTGTGATGGGCAAAATACAGCTTTTTACTCTCTCTATATACATCATTAAGGCCAGTTGCTTAAAAATGGATGTCTCTAAACCAGTTTACAGCATGTTTTATGGCTGTAAAACTGTTTAGTGTGGATGTGAGTCAGAATATGATTTGTTCTTGACACCAGATCCTGCCTGTGATTTTTATTTGAGGGATGGGCAGAGTGGGGAGAAAATGATAAAGGGAAGCTTCTGTATGTATTCTGTTCATCAGGCTTTTCATTTTAATCAGCTTAAGAAGTCTGACAAGGCAGTGTCCCTGCTGTACTGATTCAAGGATTATCATGTTAGGTAGACTGTGAGTATTCTACCTCAGGATCATTTGAGCTGATGACTTAAGTTTAAAATTTTTAATGCACAATTTGTTTTTATATTAGAATAAGAGGAAGTGAAAGAGTTTACATTTGATTTTTAAGATTAATTCAACATAAAGAGAACATTTAGAGTTTACCTGTCACTTGTTAACTTATTTGTTGAGAAGTATGAATCAATATATTTGAAAGTGAATATGTTCAATTTCTTGTGTTTGGAGACTTAAAAATAACCTCTAAAAATTGAGGCCATATTATTTCTTATTTGATAGCCAGTGTAACATATAAAGGTAATGGTTGAGATCAACAACATAGGTTTGTTTAATCATAACCATACCAATGTATTTACATACAATAAGTAGTCATCTTTCTGAAAAACACTTTGCAATCAAATCTGAACATTCTGTTCAACACTTGCTCAAGACTTACCTCTTTTTTGAGGTCAGTCTGGGTTTCTGGAATCACTAGTCATTCACCATAGCTTCACCTTTTCTAAATGGGTTTGCATCAGTATGCTGAAAGATTTCAAATTGTATTTTGTTGGTTCCTGGAGCTGTTTTTCACCAATGCTTTCAGTGTTGCTTGGACTTCTTTCTTCATTGTTTCTTGATCACATGCTGCCTCTTTAAATAGTTGAAAACCCACCATTTCTTTTTGCTACACGGACTCTGCGTATCTATTCCATCTTCTTGTGATGGTTTTTGCATCATTCTATATTTTATTCATGGAAGTCAAGGTTTAAATTTTTTCTTGAATTCTCCTAGCTTTGGAAAATGCCGATGCAAACCAAGAAGCTCTCACTCATCTATGCCAAGAAATTTGGAAGATACCTACCTGGCCAACTAATAGGAAAAGATCCACGTCTGTGCTGATTCCAAGGTGAGGTAACCCAATAAAATGTGGAAGTCATCAGACAGTATCATTAACGTTATTTGCAAGTAAAATTTGGTGAAGATAAATCAAAACAGGTTGCCACAGTGTATCATAAGGGAACTTCCATTAAGTCAAGCCAGATTCAGAGTAGGACATAGAATAAGAGATAACATTGCTGACTTCATATGGAAATTGGATAAAATCAGAGAATAACAGAAAGATGCTTACTTGTACTTTGTTTAATATACAAAGACTTTGACTACATGGACCATGATAAACTATAAATAACATTGCAAAGGATGGGTAGTCCTGAATACTTCATTGTGCTCATGAGGAACTTGTACATAGACCAAGAGATAGTCATTCAAACAGAACAAGAGGATACTGAACATTTTTAAATCCGGAAAGGTATGCTACAGAGTTGTATCTTTTCAACATTCTTATTTAATCCATATGCTGAAATTTGATTATATGAAGAAGAATATGATAGCAAGATCAGAGGAAGACTCATTAACAACTTGTGATATGCAGATGATACAACCTTGCTTTCTGAAAGTGAACAGGACTTAAAGTACTTACTGAGGAAAATCAAAGATTACAGCCTTCAGTAAGAATTGTACCTCAATGTAAAGAAAACAAGGATCCTCACAAATGGACCAATAAATACCATCACTGTATATGGAGAGAAAATTCAGATTGTCAAAGATTTGTTTTGCTTTAATCCACAAACAATACTCACGGAAGTAGTAGTCAAGAAATCAAGCAATGTACTACATTTAGGTAAATCTGTTGCACAAGATGTCTTTAAAGTGTTCAGTATAAAAAATATCAGTTTGAGAACAAAGATGCATCTGACTTTAAGCATGGTATTTTCAATAACCTCATATGCATGTGATATGTGGACAATGCATTAAGGAAGATTGTAGAAGAATCTATGCATTTGAACTATGATGTTTAAGAAAAATATTAATAGTACCATATAATGCCAGAACAAGCAAATCTGTGTTGGAAGAAGAACAGCCATAATGCACCTTAGAAGCCAAAATGGTAAAACTTCATCTCTCCTCCTTCAGAAGTGTTTCCAAGAGGGATTAGTTTCTGAATAGGGATACTATCAGAGCAGCAGTAATGGGCTCAAACAATTGTGAAGATGGTGCAGAACTTGGCAGTGTTTAATTCTGTTGTGCATGGGGTAGCTATGAGTTGGAAATGACAACAAATAGGAAAATCCAACAATTCCTTCAGCTTGGCAGTCATTTTATTCATTCATATATCAGCTATGTTCTGTCATATTTTACTAGTTCTATTTAGAGCGCTTACAAACATGTTTTAGTATGTTTGTGTGTGTGTATATGCTTCTTTTATTTATTTATTTGTTGCTGTTGTTCATTACTGTCATTCTTATCTGGTAGATTATGTAATATTAACACAAGCACATGCTACTTAGATTTCAGGATGGCGATACTGCAACTGTGGTACTTCGAACATGTTGTCAAAAGGGACCAGTCCCTTCTTGACAATGTAGAATGTGCTTGTTAAAGTGGATTGTCAGTGAAAAAGAGGAAGATCCCCAATGAGATGGATTGACACAATGCTAGCAACAGTGGACTCAAACATTAACAACTTTTCTTAAGAATGACGAATGACGCAGCATCAGGCAGTGTATCATTCTGTTGTGCACAGGTTCACTATGACTAGGAATCAACTTGATGGCACCTGGCAACAGTAATAATTGTTGTTGTTGTGAAGTGCTATTGAGTCGATTCCGACCCATAACGACCCTGTATAGGGTTTCCAAGGAGCAGCTGGTGAGCTTGAATCACTGACTTTACAGTCTGGAGCATTAACCCACAGCGCTACACCAGGACTCATAGTCTCTACTTAAATTCCCTGTTATTAAACTTCATTTAAAAAGGCAGCCAGCACAACAAACAAGGAAATGAGCACAAATTGCTACAATGTGATGAACTTGACCTATACTCATGGAGGTAGTAGCTCAAAATACCAACAGAAAGGGAAGGAGTCTTCACATCAAGTATCAATGATATCCCTTATGTATATAGGGCAGATAGGGACGGGCAACTTAGACATTGGCTACCTAAAATGAGGGGGTGATAAAGGCATGAAGTGACTGGCTTACAAGGTTTCAAGAGGGAGTTTAGTTTAAGAGTGTGTAGGGAAGATAGAGTCCCCACTGAATATTTTTCATCTTGTCTAGATGGGTCTGGTAAAAAGAGATGGAGATAAGATTCTTATGATACAATAGTGAATAATTGTTATCATGACTAATTGTGACTGTCACAACTGTAAAGGTAGAAGTTTTGTAACAAAAACAAGGGAGTAGTTAATCTTACAGTACAGAAAGAGGACAGTAGGACCATCAAGGGAGAAGAGCACAGGCAGAATGTGGGACCTTACCCAGAGAAGCAATAACACCAGAGGTGCAGGCAGAGATGGGGACATGGACAGAGGGAGAAGCTGAGGGGAACTGAGAGCTGGTGGCTACTAGGTAGACTTACAAAATGTCCCTTTGGTGGTGGTTTAAATTGCTATATATGCCTGAGTGTTTAGAAAATAAAAAAGAGCTAAAATGAATATAGAAAAATACTGTTAACTGAAGGTACATGGAGGCAATTATAATCATTGTAATGAAACAAAGTATGTGATTTGTTAATGTAAAGCTGATGATCTGCCCTGTAAACTTTCACTGAATTCACAATAAAAACTTTAAAAATAAATAAATAAAATAAACTTTAAGTCAAAAACCAGCATAATAGAAAAAAAGAAAAAAGGCAGCTAGCTACAAAAATTAAATAAAAATTATAATATATCTAAATATAAGAGTTAAAACTACAAAATTCTCATGAGAAAACAAAGAAGTAAATATTCACTGACTTGGATTTGTCAATGGTTTCTTACATATGACACAAAAATCACAAGCATCAAAATAAAAATAAAAAATTATCTAAATTTGTAAAATCACTCATTTGTAAAGGAGGCAGGGTTCTATACAGTATAGTTGAGGAGAAGAAAACCATCCATAAATCTGTTAGTTACAAGATCTAGCATCAAACTGGCTTCACAAACAAGTATATGCAAGACTGAAACCACTCTGGGATTTGTTGAAAATTACAGGGCAGGATAGTAGATGGAAGCCAGGAGCTAGTCAAGAGATAGTGAGCACAATAGCATAGAGTGCTGAGGAAAAGCAATCGAGTAGCATAAAGGGATTGAAGAGCTGAGAAACCACAGTCATGTGAGGGCAAATCAAAAGGGTAGCTTGAAAATCCATCTAAGAAATGTTTGGAAATTAACAAAAAACAGGAAAAGTGGGTAACACAAAAAAGCCATCATCTAGATGATGCTACATACAGAAGCTAGAGCCAGACCCTTGATATAAAGCTATAAGAGAATGAGATATACTTGCAGTCCAGTCATATGTTCTTGTTCTATTCATAAATCAAATTTTAAAACTTACAATGGAAACAATTAACAACTGGGTAAGTTGAAAGGTCAGCAGGTATCCCAAGATTAATTTCAAAGAAGTATCTAAAGTTGATCTTCATAACTAGCCATCCACTGATGAGTTGGGAACTACTTATAAAATTAGTGGATAACTCTGATATATGGTATTCCAATGTCCCACATATGGAGTGACAAACAGTAAAAGAGTCAAGGCAACTCTTAGATCCTTCTCTCATTAGAACACACTGAGCTCTATCATTTTCTGACTCTCTGAAATGCTTGCTTTCTTTTCCTAGTACTAGCACTTTACTATGCAATCCCGATTTATTTGTTATATAAGGTTCCTACCAATGTCTTGCCCCCTCAATTAAATGCTATGCCCCTTTAGGTCAGAAATTTCATTTTACTTGCATTTGCCATACTGTCTAGAAAATATTAAATATTTAGAAGATGTTCTGCTAACCTGTCTAGAATGAATAATGTATATCACCACTCCCAAAGTAAGACCATCTGTTTTAGAAAATGACATGAGAGAACTCAGGAGGTTGGAAATATATTTGATGGCATTGTGAGAGTGGAGGGTCATTGTTATGGCACTTGAAGTGATATTAAGCTGGTCACCTGAGTCTAATTTGTTATGTAAATCTTAATGAATATAAAATAATATTAAATTAAACAATGAATTTAAATGAGGAGGTTTAATAAGAATTTTCCTTAGGCATATTTTATTTTGGCCACTATTACCCAGACTCTGTATTAGGATACTCAGAAGTGCTGAGAAGATAGATGAACTATAACATCCTGGACATTCACAATCAACTTAACCATTTTAAGATGACAGAATGAAATGAGAGTTAGTCACAAGACAAAAACCAATAAGAATCAGTCACAAGCCAAAAAAAAAAAAAAGTATTGGAATATAAGTTAGGGCTGGCGAAGGGTATGTACTTGCATTTGTCTGTAAAGACATGTAAAGTACCTTATGACTTCAACTGTAATTAGGGGACTACACCCTTATTTCCCTACCAATCTATTTGAAGTTTCTAAGGATATTACATTCATGCATTCTTATGCAAATGCAAAAACATATGCTAAGTTCTCTTTCATGTGATTCACCTTTTAATGAAACAGGACACATTTTGGAAGTTTTTGGTGAAGAAAATAACTTTGGACTAAGACTTTAAAGGGCTTATTTGGGAATAGAGAGTATATGTGATATGAGGGTTAAATAGGGTGATTTTTGCTAGAAAAAAATTTCAGTGTTAGTCATTGCTCTATACCAAGCCAATGATAACCATAAAGCTGATCCAGAAAATGAATCATAGATGTTATTATGGCTAAAACTATTTTTAAATAACAAAAACAAGATAATATCATAACTTTGTTTTATTAGTTAACTCTTGTTTTCTTTTATTAAAACGCTGTTGCTCTCATTATTTATGTTTAAGAGGGAATTTTAAATATTTGAAGAAAGTATGGAATTATGAAAATGTTTATGATATTATATAGTACAAAGTTTTTTAATATCAAATGGCACAGAATCTATGATTTAAAATTTTGTAAACAAAAGAACAAAATATGAAAGACATAAAACCAAAAAACAAACCCCACTGCGACTGGATCAATTCTTACTAATAGCAACCCAATAGGATAGAGTACCACTGCTGCATAGGTTCTATGTGGCTATAAATCTTTATAGAAACAGACTTTAATCCATGGAGCAGATGGTGGGTTCAGACCAACTTGTCAATTAACAACCTAACCCAGTGTACCACCAGGACTCCTTATGAAAGATATGTTGATATTGTTGTTAAGTGCCGTAGAGTCAGTTCTGACTCATAGTGACCCTGTATAGCATTTCTGAAGACTAGCTGGTGAGTTTGAAACACTGACTTGGTGGTTCTAACTGACCTTGGTGTCAAGTACTTATTCTACAGCACCACATCAAATACCACTGCAATTTTAATACAATTCCAATGCTTATACATTCATCAAGGAAAATGTCCATCACATAATTTTTTATACCATTGCTTGATGTTTTTATTTGCTTATATTAAAGAACAAAAAATAATCAAATTGTATTAAGGTCTTCAATAAATAAGTGCATATGGGAACATTTAAATCATAACTCTTGATTTCCTTTTTGACCATAGGAAGTAGCTGAAAATAAAAAGTGTTCCGTTTTTCTTAGAAAAAGCTCTATCAATTAGAGCTTGTTGATGGTTTTAAGTGCTATGACATTAATTACACTGGCAAAAGCTCCAAAAGTGCACTTTATTTTATAGCAAAATGCCTTTTAAATGTAACATTTTTAAATCTGGCCAAAAAGGAAAAAAAAAAAAAAAAGCAGGGAGGGGGAAGAAGATAGACTCATTATTTTTTATGAGCTCTATAAATATTTAAGTCTTTTATGTCATAAATTGTGGATTCTTAAAAATGAATTTTCAACTTTGAACTAAATATAAAACAATTTTATTTTGAAGCAATGCATCTCAAAGCTATGCTTGTATAATTATAGCTTCTTGTATGTTATTAGAGTCAAATTATGACTTGAAGAATTTTTTTTAAATGTTGTCATCTATGTGTGTTTATATGCATGTGTTTAGTCAAAGTATTTTCATTTTAATCTTAAAATTTGCTTACATATTTGATCACAGTGGCTGAGACTGAGAAGATCTTGACAAAGATAAGAAGAAAACCTTTCATAAAGGACAAACTTGTGAAAATATTCAATCATATGTTGGTAGCAGCTTTGCTTGATAGTCCCAATAAGTTTATACCTCTCTACTTCCTAATACCCCAGCTCTATAAAGAGGAGGATAAACTGAATATTCTATTTGCTCTCAAAAGTACCAACAATAACCTATTCACAAAATTTCCCTTGAATGAATGAGAGTTTGAATTTACCTATAGGAAAGCATTTCCCACATCTCTCAACTCTACCAAATGTGTTTTCCTTTTATACTTCTGAAAACTGTCTAAAACCACCGTCTGTTCAAAGTCACAAATTACTATTGTATAGGTGAGGTTTCTGTAACCAGCTCTGGAGATAGATAAACCAGTTACTACTGAAGCTTCATTTCCCAATGATGTGTACTAGAGCAATGTACTTAGACTCTTACATTCAATTATGTTCTAGATATTTCTTAAGGTCATTGTATTAGTCTCTATTCTCTAGAGAAACAAAGCCAGTGAAGTATGGCTGCTGTTAAGTGTTGTCAAGTCATTACCAACTCATAGAGACACTATGCACAACAGAACAAAACACTGCTGAGTCCTATGCCAAACTCATTCTTGCTACACTTGAGCATATTACTGCTGTCATTGTGCCAAATCACCTCGTTGAAGGTCTTCCTATTTTCCTCTAATGCTCTACTTTATCAAACATGATATCATTCTCTAGGGATAGTGTCTGAAATATGAGAGATGAAGTATGGCCATCCTGATTTTCAAGGAGCAAGCACTCTGGCTATACTTCTTCCAACACAGATTTCTTTGTAGTTTTGGCAGTCCATGGTACTTTAAATATTCCCCTCCAACACTATAGCTCAAATGCATCAATTCTTCTATGGTATTCCTTATTCACTGCTCAACTTTCATATACATATGACGTTATTGACAATATCATGGCAGAAAACCTCAACTTTCTTCTGTGGAGTAGCTGGTAGATTTAAACTGCTCATCTTTCGGTTATCAGCACAGCTCATAATCCACTATGTTATCAGGACTCGTTTCTGTTATAGCAGCACTAGATAACTAACACATATGAGAAAAGTTTATTCCCCACACTTCTGATATGGGCATAAAATACTACCTGTATCACAGGAAACAAAATAATCCATATAATGATCTAAGTCTATATTAAGTATTCTCCCAGGCAATGTACCTCATACATAGCCATACCCCTTATATATATATATATACTAAAGTTTGTTTACCCATTCTTCCACTAATGAGCACTTAGGCTATCTCTATCTTTTTGCTATTGTCAATAGTGATGAGATTAATATTGATGTCCCTATATCTACTCATGTCCTGGCTCTTAATTTTTTTGTATATATACCAAATAAAGGGATTGCTGGGTCATACACATTTCTATTTTCAACATTCTGAGAAAATGTCATACCATTTTCCACAGTGGTTGAACCATTTTACAGTCTCATCAGCAATGTAGGAGGGCTCTAGTCTCTCCACACACTCGCCAGCATTTGTTGTTTTCGGTTTTGTTTTGTTTTTTTGTTTATAATTTTGCTACTAATGCTGGTGTGAGATATTTCATTATTGTTATGATTTGCATCTTTGCATAGTGCTGTGAGCTAATGCATCAGACTGCCAAGTCGTTTGAATTGCAAGGTCGGTGGTTCAAGCTCACCAGCTGCTCCTCAGAAACCCTATACAGGGTCACGGTATGCTGGAACTCAAGGACACTTAAAAATACCACCACTGATACCTAATGATTGTGACCATTTCTCCATATGTTTATTGGCTGCCTGAATATCTTCCTTGAGGAAGTGTCTGTTCATGTCCTGTGCCAACTTTTTAATTGTGTTGCCTTTTTCTTGTAGTGGTGTTACAGTTTTCTATAGTTTTTAAAGATTAGTTCCTTGTCAGACATGTTGTTACAAAAAAATTGTCACAGTCTGTGGGCTTTTTACTCTTTTGGAGAAATCTTTTGAGATCTATAAGTGTCTAACTTTTAGGAGGTCCTAACCTGACTCTTCTTTCTTCATCCTGGCAGGTCCCTCTCTCTCTGCTTTTATCTCTTATAAAAGGTGGTAGAGGCCACACCCCAAGGAAACTTTCTTTCAATTGATTGGCTGCTCATAGCGGATCTTACCACGGATTTGACTACATTATATTAGATCAATTCATGAAGAATATTTGTTGTTGTTAAATGCTGTCAAGTAGCTTCCGAGTAATAGCAGCCATGTATAGCGTTTCCGAGGAGAAGCTGGTGAGTTTGAACAGTCGATCTTATAGTTCAAACAGACCTTGCAGTCTAGAGTTTATCCTACAGGACCACACCACAAATGATTACTACATCATTAGCTGCCACATCATACATTAGCTATTGTATTCAGATGGCAAGCTGATCAAACATGATCCATGAGAACAGAGATAAGTGTCTAACATAGAATGCATTTAAGAAAGACTTAGAAATAAATGT
>NW_006408530.1:25914007-25916452 GCF_000296735.1 Chrysochloris asiatica
TTCTGTTGTGTATAGGCTTGCTATGAGTCAGAGATGACTTGATGGCACTTAACAACTAAAGCAAGGTCCCTAATAAACCCCTTAACTGAAAAATAATAATAATAATGGATTTTATCAATTAACTTTTGAAGTCTCCTTGCATTGTATTCCTAATGTCTATGGTATGCAGTCTTAGAGTGAACACAAAATATTCATAACAACATAAGCCAAAGGGGGGGGGGGGACACAGATAAGAAACAAGAAAAAGTGAGAAGTGAGAAGAAAGGGAAACAGCAAAGAAAGATAAAGAGGAGCAAAATCAAATTTATGTCAATTAGTAATGCGTGTTGGACATTAAATAATGCCCAGAGGAAGTTAAAATAAAACATTACCATGTTATTTAGAAAATAAGCCTTCCTTTGGAATATTGTTTTGCTGATTCATAAATTTCTCTCTGGATATTGTTACTGAGAAAGAAATGAGAGATGCACTTTTATGGATCCAGATTATCCCATTTATTTTTACTGCCTACAAGATTTTTCCACCTCTCTTCTGTCATTTTGTTATACAGTGATGACTTGTGTGTTGCTGAGATGCTGGCATCCATGCCCCTAGTATTTTAAGCATCAGCAGGATCATCAGGGTGGATAGGTACCAGTCAAGCTTCCAGGTTAAGATAGACTACAAAAAAAACCATAGGCAGTCCTCTCTGAAAGGTTAACAACTGAAAATCTAATGAATAGCAGCTGAACATTGTTAGACATTATATCAGAATATGAAAACATTATGACCAGCAGCAGAATATTGATATAGTGTTGGAAGATGAAACCTTTAGGTTAAAAAACACTCAAAATATGACTATGAAAGAACCGTTTCTTTAATTATGTAGATGGAACAAAGTTTTCATGACCTTCATTAGCCAATGGGCATACCTCAAAATGAGAATAAATAGCTATAAACATCCAATAATAGTTGGAATATATATTGTACAAAGCATGAATCTAGGAAAATTGGAAGCCATCAAAAAATAAAATGGAATGCATATATGTCGATATCTCAGCATTAGTGACATAAAATAGACTGATATAGACACTTTGAATAGGACATTCATATAGTTTACTACATTGGTAATAACAAATTAAAGAGGAATGGTGTCAAGTTAATCATCAAAAAGAGCACTTCCAGACCTATTTTGAAGTAAAAGCTATCTGTGATTGTATAATATCCATACAACAACAAGAAAAGCCAGTTAATATGACTCATTCAAATCTACTTACCAACTACTAAAGCTAAAGTTGATGAAATTGAAGAATTCTACCATATTTTTATCCTGATATTTATCAAATATGCAGTCAAGATCCATTGATAATTACTGGTGACTAGAATACAAAAGTTGGAAACACAGAAGAAAGATTGGTATTTGGAAAATATGACCTTGATGATAGGAATGATGCTGGAAATTACATGATAGAATTTTGAAGAACTGCTGCAGGATAAGCATTGGACTGCTAACCACAAGGTTGCCAGTTCAAACCCACCAGTCACTCCTTGGAAACACAATACAGGGTTGCTATTACTTGAAACCAACTGGATGGTACTTAGCAGCAATAACAATGACTTATTTATTGCAAATATCTTTTTGCAGCATAACAGAGTATATATGTGACACTCATAAGATGGAATACATATGAATTAAAATAACTACATCTGTGGAAAGAAACAATGGAGAAGCTCAAAATCATTAGCCAAAATAAGGCCAGAGTCAAACTGTGGAACCAACATCAATTGTTCATAGATCAGTTTAGTCTGAACCTGAATAAAAATTTCAAAAGTCCATAAAAGCCAAAATATGATCTTGAGACTATCACACCTGAATTTAGAGACCATCTAAAAACAAACTGGGTGCATTAAACACTAATGATCTAAGACAAGAAGAGTTGTAGGACAACATCAAGAATATCATACATGAAGAAAGTAAAATAGTTCATTAAAAATATAGGAAAGAAAGAAAATATATAAATAAATGTCAGAAGAGACTCTAAAACTTGTTCTTGAGTTCAGGGAATTGAAAGTAGTCAGAAGAAATGAGGAAGTAAAAGACCTGAACAGAAATTTCAAAGGCAGCTCTAGAAGACAAAGTCAAATATTATAATGAAATGTGCAAAGACCTGGAGTTAGGAAACCAAAAGGGAAAAGCATACTATACATTTCTCAAACTAAAAGAACCGAAGGACAAACTCAAACCTCAGATTGCAATACTGAAGGATTTTATGGACAAAATATTGAATGATGCAGGAAGCATCAAAAGAAGATGGAAGGAAACACAGAATCATAGTGCCAAAAATAATTGGTCAATGCTCACCATTTTAAGTGTAATATTTGGTCAAAACCTTATGGTAGTAAAGAAGATGTTTAACCTGCACTTAAGTAATTGGTGAAACATGGCTCCAAGAGTGGAATACAAAT
>NW_006408530.1:25916672-25918852 GCF_000296735.1 Chrysochloris asiatica
TTTTAGTTGGATCCACAATCAACACTCATGAAAGCAGCAGTTAAGAAATCAAAGGATAAACTTTAGCATAGGTAAATCCATTGCAAAAGTTCTTTCTAAAGTGTTCAAGAGCTAAGATGGCACTATAAGGACTAAGATATACCTGACTCAAGCTTAGATCACTTCCTCTGCATACAAAAATTGGACAATGAATAAGGAAGACAAGAGAAAAGTTGGTGCATTAGAATCATGGTGCTGAATATTGAAAGTACCATGAACTAACAAAAGAACAAATACATTTATTTTGTGAGAAGTATGGACAGATTGCTCCTTAGAAGTGACAGTGGCAAGACTTTTTGTTTCATACTTAGGACAAGTGGTCAGGAAGGGCCAATTCCTGGATGAGGATATTTTATGTTCAGTAAAGTGAAGGATAACCAAAAAGAGGAAGGTCCACAAAAAAGATGGATTGATGTGTAGCAGCAACAATGGACTCAAACACAACAGTTTTGAGGATGGCATAGGAGTAGGCAGTATTTCCTACTGTTGGACATGAGTTGAAATGACTTGAAGGCACTTAACAAGAGCAACAGTCACAACAACCACAGAATTTCTAGAAATACCAGGAATCCCAACACTAAGCAGAGAAACACATGGAAAAAGTAATTTGGTAATGGTTTTCTCCTAGAAGACAGTGAGGCTATTTCAACATTTGAAATTACAGTTGGGAATCACTTAGAAAACATTAAAATAGTTCTCTGTGAGAACAGTCTAGTCATCTTACAATATCATGAAAATGTCTAATTTTTCTTGGGATACAATTTTGTACAGTAAGATATTGAATTCTAAAGGACAGAACAGAGGTTTAACATAGAACCTTGGCGATTTCTGTTATTAACCAAACACTCAGGTCTTCAGTGTCTACACACAGAAGAAATTTGACCAAAAGAAACATAGATCAGTGAAGCCCACCTACTTATTTTACAAGGATCCCTGGTAGGTACTGGATTAGGAGCTAGGTGGCTTTTGACTGACCTCTTCTTTGAGAGTTCCTGGTATCATGATGTCTGGCATTTTTCTGTCTTCAAAATTTTGTAGATGGAAATGTATTGTTGCCTGTGATTACTATAGCCAAAATGATTTTATAAAGAAGAAAAAGTAGAAGTAAGAGAGTTGTAGAAGGTAAGAACCCAAAGTTTTATTTCCTCTAAGAGTGCTCAGTTGGGAAAAAAAAAAAGAAAAAGAACTGTTGCCTAGTGATTAAAGCTTGCACAATCTCAAAGAACTGTGTTTGGGTATTTTCCATGCAGGAATAATAACCCAAGCACCAAGCTAATTCTCTAAAATGCCTTAATCCCCCTATAAACCGCATGGTTCTAACTAAAATTTCATACTTTGTACAAAAAGCTAGGTTCTGCCAAATGTTTCCCATTAATATATTTTCTTTATAATAATTTTTAGATGTCTCTGTTGAAACAATTCATTTATATATTTTTCTCCTAGAATTTGCAACTATTTTAGTTCACTGGTGGGTTAAATAAATTTTAATTTAGCCTAAAATTGCTTTCATGTTTTATAGATCCCCTGTCAATGAAAACATTTAAATAATAAATACAGATTCATATTTTAACAAATAGCTCTACCTCCATTAAAAACTGCAAAAAATGTGACTGAATAAAATGTATATTTCAGCAATTCAAGGATAGGTGAACATGAGTAAAGCAAATACCTTTTATCATGTTATGAAATAAAGGGTAATATGAGCATTAAAAATGAAAAAATATAAAAATAAGCAGATATTCTTTATACCATTATCAAGGAAAAGTGAAATAAATGTGAAATTTCTGAATATTTTATAACATGCTTACCTAAAATCAACAGCAAACATTGACATTAAAGTATAAAGGTGATTCTATTAAACTGGTCCTTGCTTCAGCATTATTGGAAATCTTACCAGATCTAGACAAAGAAATGAATATAAACCGGCTAATTTGTATTGTTGTTGTTAAGTACCACTGAGTCGGTTTCTACTCATAGGGGTCCTGTACAGGATTTCTGAGGAGCAGCTGATGAGCTTGAACCATCAAACCTTGCAGTTCAAACTGAATTTGCAGTCCAGTATATTACCTCACAGCACCACACATTTAATACATGATAAAAGTGATTCTTGGAAAGTGACTGGCTTACAAGCTTTCAAGAGG
>NW_006408530.1:25919636-25920295 GCF_000296735.1 Chrysochloris asiatica
TATAATACAGACGTAAATATGTATGTATGTGTTTGTCTATAATTAGAACTTCTTTCTAGTCACATACATGAGTAAGAATTCTAACTGGAATCAAATGTCTAATTATTAACGAGCCTTCTTAGTACAGTGAATTACAAGCTGGGTTGCTATCTGCAAGGTCAGCTGCTCAACTCTTCCTGTCGCTCTCTGAGGCTTTCTGCTCTTGTAGAAATTTAAGCCTTGGAAACCCTATAAAGAGTCGATACGAGTTAGAATTAACTCTACACTCTACAACTACCACCAGCATCTAATTATTAAAATTTAAGATGGCTATAAATCAGAAAAAAATGTACATTACTTTAAAATATCTTTACAGAAAGGAGGACCATCTTGTGCAAAATCAAGGACACATTTTAAAAACAACTACACAGATTTTTAGTGAAGTATTTGAAAAACTACATCTATAAACAAAGTTATAAAAAGTTATGAAGATCCCTAGGAAATATTAAGGCAAGTGTCCAGGTCCTCTCAACGCAAACCCCCTTCCAAGACTAAGACTCAACGGAAATGCACGTTCTGATTGGTGACCACACACATCACCGATGGGGGGAAGTGGGTTAAAAGCAGCAATGAAGTGGCAAGCTAAGCCCTACAATGTTCAGTGGACTTCTGTGGACCCA
>NW_006408530.1:25921294-25927192 GCF_000296735.1 Chrysochloris asiatica
AAAAAAAAAAGTTATGAAGGGCAAAACATTTAAAACACATGTAACAGAAAGTTTCATGGCTCACAGTGACAGTAACATTTTATACTTTCACCTACATTGGATGCAGATTCCAATTTCTTAACTTCATCACCAATATCTCTTGTTTTCTGGTCTTTTGTTCATAACCATTTAAATTGGGGTTAAGGGATATTTCATTTTGATTTTGATTTGCATATCCCTAATGGTGGAGTCCTGATGTGGTGCTGTAGGAACAGCAATGGACTGCTAATCACAAAGTCGATGGTTCAAACCCACCAACCACTCCTTAAAAACCCCTTGCAGGGTCCCTATGAGTCAGAATGAATTTGATGACACTTAACAACAAATGAATAAGAGCAATCATCATCTTTGCATGTGCTTGTTAGCCAATAATATCTGGTGACATTTCTCTCCAAGTCCTTTTCCCATTTTTCAATTTGCTTGTTTCCTCTTATTGTCTGTAAGTTGAAGGAGTATTTTGTGTATTCTGGCTATTAAACCTTTACCAAATATATAGTTCCTCCAAGTCCACCCAGTCATTCTTTATCTTCTTTATAACTTTGTTGATAAAGTACTTTGATAGACAAAAGTTTTTAATTTTCATCAAGTCCCATTCACTCATTTTTTATTTTGTTGCTTGTGCTTTTGGTGTTATAGCTGAAAATCCATTTTAAATATAAGCATCAAAATATTACTCCTTTGTTTTTGTTTTTCAAAAAGTTGTATGATTTTAGTTCTAGCATTTAGGTCCTTGCTCCATTTTGAGTTGATTTTCATATACGAGGTGAAGTATGGATGTAGCCTTTTATTGCAGCATGAAAAAAATCTAGTTGTCTCAGCACCATTTGCTAAAGAAACTATTTTTTCCATTATTTAATGACTTCAGTATCATTGTAGAAAGATAAATTGACCATAAATATGCAGGTTTATTTCTGGGCTCTCAATTCTATCGCATTGTTCAATGTGTGTATCCTTATACCATATATAAGGAGCTCTGGTAGCGTAGTGGGTACGAATTGGGCTGAGAACCTCCAGGTCAGCAGTTCAAAACTACCAGCTGCTCCACAGGAGAAAGAGGAGGCTTTCTGCTCCCATAAAGATTTACAGGCTCAGGGTCGCCATGGGTTAGGACCGACTCAATGGCACTTAACAACAACAACAACATACCATATATGGAGTCTGAGTGTGGTACTGAAGGATAATGCACTGGACTGCAAGGTCAATTTGAACTACAAGGTCAACAGTTCAAACCCACCAGTTGCTCTGCAGAAGCCCTATAAAAGGTCGCTATGAGTCAGAACTGACTCAACGGTACTTAACAACAACAATGCCATACATGACTATTGCTTATTTTTTTCTTAATTATTAATGAAAATATGCAAATTTAAAATCAGCAAAACATAGCAATCCAACAATTTTTAGATGTACAATACAGTGGTATTGATTATAGTTTTCAAATTGTGTAAATACTCATATACTCTTTTTCTGATTTGGCCCTCCATTATTAACATAAACTCACTTCCTCTTAAATTTTCTATCTTACCTTTCAACTTGCTGTTCCTATTGTTGTAAAGTGCCAACGAGTCAATTCCGATTCATAGCAACCTTGTACAGGATTTCTGAGGAGCAGCTGGTGAACTTGAATAACTGACCCTGTAGTTCTAAGCAACCTTGAAGTCCAGCGCTATTGTAGTTGTTGTTGTTATGTGTCGTGGAGTTGGTTCCAACTTATAGTGACCCTGTACAATTAGCTCCTATGAAATAAGTTCTTTAAAAGAGTAAAATGTTCAAAGAAAACATTCTTCAGTAGTTACACTAGACTACTGACTGTTGCTCAGTTTAAAGAAGACGTTGGGGGATTACTTTTGGTTAATAGTTTCAGGGTTAAAGATTCTCTCAGGCCATTGGTTTCCAGGATTCATCCAAACTCCATGGCTCCATAAATTCTGGATTTCATGAAAATTCAGATTTTGTTTAGCAACTTTCCCCCTTTTTATAAGTATGCTTCTTTTATCAACATTTTCTGTAATGATAGAACCATTATTTCTTGTCTGATGACAAAGAAGGCAGTTTACAATGGCAATCATCAAGGCATCACAATTCCTCTTTCTATTCCTCTTATCTTTCTCTGTTACTACAGATAAGAGAACAATTGTTGTAGTTTAGAAATCACTTATAATCACTAAAGACATCAGATATTATGCAATGGACACAAATCATACTTAACTATTTTGATTGCTGCAGCTTTATAGTACATTTTGAGACCTATGTGAGTCTTTCTACTTTGTTTTTATATTCTTTTAAAAGATTGTTTTGACTCCATATAAATTCAAGCACTGACTTTTCCTTTTCTGCAAAGAAGGCTGTTGAAATTTTGATGTTGGTTGCTTTGAATCTATAGATTGACTTGGATGATCTTGGCCTTGCACTTGGATGGTATAACTTCTGTAAAAAAAACAGCTTGTAGATTCCTCAAAAAGTTAAGTATAGAATTATTATAAGGTCCAAGAATTCCATTCCTAGATTTATCAGGGAGTTTCAAAAAAGTTCATGAAAAAGTTTAATTAAAAGTTAATGGATTAATTCATGAATTTTTGAAGGTCCATCATATACCCACAAGAACTGAAAACAGTATGCATGTATACCAATGTTCATTGCAGAATTAGTCACAATAACCCCTCAAAAGTGAAAACAACCAAAATGTCTATCAGTTGATGGATAGATGATTAAAACGTGGCAGATAAATAAAATGGAGTGTTACTTGGCCATAAAGAGAAACAAAGTGCTGATATATGTTATTACATGGATAAACCTTGAAAACATGCTAAGTGAAATCATTCAGTCACAAAAGAACAAATATTATATTATCCTCCATACTGAAATACTATAATTAGCAAATAGTGTGGTTACCAGATAAAGGAGGTAAGGAGTCCTTGCTGGAAGGGGTTCTGTATATACATATATGCTATACTTTTTTTTTTTTTTAAAGAGGCCTCATGAATCTAGTTAA
Source organism: Chrysochloris asiatica (assembly GCF_000296735.1). Taxonomy (NCBI): domain Eukaryota; kingdom Metazoa; phylum Chordata; class Mammalia; order Afrosoricida; family Chrysochloridae; genus Chrysochloris; species Chrysochloris asiatica. Next base: position 25,924,323 of record NW_006408530.1, read on the forward strand.
ATGTTGTTGTTGTTAAGTGCTATTGAATTGGTTCCGACTCATAGCAACCCCATATAGCATTTCTGAGGAGCAGCTTGTGAGCTTGACCCTCCAATCTTGCAGTTCAAACACACCTTGCATGTCAACTCACAGGGCAACACCATGCCTCAATAAGGAAAGACAAGCAAAGGCTGGTCTTAGAAAGATGATAAGCACAAAGCCTATGGACTGAAAGTTCATAGGAATAGAATTTCAAATGACTAATAAACACATGAAGCTAATTTAATTTAAATAAGCATAAATTAAACTTCTTTAGAAACATTTGTTACTACTCAGTTTTGCAAAAACTAAAAAATAATTACATATCCAGTGTAATAATTAATATAGGGGAGAGTCTCTTGCTTGTATTATTACATGGACTGCAAATTGATTTAAACTTTTTGGATGTTAACTTGGCAGCTGTCTTGAAAATTCATGTACACATACACTTAGCCTATAATTCAGAATAAAGGCAGTATAAATATTAAGCTTAAATAGCATTGCAGGAATAAGTAGACTTCTATTCATCTGAGGAATAGAAGTTTGTACCAAAAACAGAACCATGACTACAAGGATTCTATAAACGGAGCAATTTAATAAGAACACAACAAAGAAGCAACAGGTTTCAGATTCATTATGCACTTTGAATCAATAACACATAATATGCCTTTCACAACCTTAGAGGGGGAAAAAATACGTATCATTTTTTAATATCAAGGAAGAACTATATAGGAACCATGCAAGGAAACCTAGGATATAAAATTATAGTGATGTGATAATATAAGGAAAAGAGAAAATCTTAGCATGGATGTGAAGGTGGGGGATGATGTTGGAGCACTCAAAAAGGTAGATACTGTTTAGAAATCTGTAGAAAATCAGAAGACCAAGGTTAGGGACTTTTGTTTTATATAAAACCTCACGTGTAATTTTAAAAGAAAACACTGATTTTTCTACCTAGAAATCTCACCATTTTATGTAAATGTATTCCCATTATTTTTGCTTACTCTAACTTCACTTATCATTGCTTTGTTGTTGTTGTTAAGTGCCGTCGAGTCGGTTCCGACCCATAGCGACCCTGTACAGGGTTTCCGAGGGTGTAAATCCTTACGGGAGTAGAAAGCCTCATCTTTCTCCCGCGGAGCGGCTGGTAGTTTCGAACCGCTGACCTTAAGGTTCACAGCCCGATTCGTAACCACTACGCTACCAGAGCTCCTTGCTAGGACTTGCTTAAATCCTGCAGGACTAGAGATTACTTCTTTGTCAATGCTTGGGAGTTGGACTGACCTAACATAGCTACATGATGTTGAAAATAAGTAATGTTTTCTGTTCTCCTGAAATAAATAACTCATCCCATCACCTGCTCTTTCTACTGCCACCTTCCCCTTTCCATACAACATAGGTGTATGAAAGGCAAATATGTTCCTATAGTTGAGGACTATATGGAGTGGAAATTCAGTTATAACTGGGGACATATGGAATGGAACCATATGTCAATAAAGAGTAGAATCACGAAATATTTATATTTCATTGTATAGAATTTCTTTTAAAAAGCCTACTCTGGTTGAATTTTGTTTCCTTTTGTTGAACATCCAGACTTGAAGCAAAAACAAAAACAACAAAACATCCAGAATATATTGAGTCAGAAAGAAAAAAGTTGTTTTATTTCTGCAGTAAAGCATAAAGTATAAAAAGTTCATTGTGTGGCGTTGTGGGTTAATGCATCAGGCTGCAGAGCCATTTGAACTGCAAGGTCAGTGGTTCAAGCTCACCAGCTGCTCCTTGGAAACCCTATACAGGGTCACTATGGGTCAGAATTAACTCAACAGCACTTAACAACAACAAAAACTTCAAGTCATACCCTAGAACAATGTGAAACAAGCTGTACCTCAAATATATTTATGATTCTAGTAAAACTTTGATGGGAAAATGTGAGAAGCATTGACTTAGCCAATTGTTCACAACATCAGAAATATTGTAGTGCTTTGCAAACCTTGATTATTAGTCTCTAAGCTACAGAACTTTAAAGAGTGCCACTGATTCCATCTTGCCTCTGTGCACATTCTGTATTCCTCTTTCAAGAAACATTATATTAGTTAGTATTTTGTCCTTCTCTTCAAGAATTCACATTGGCTTTCTCCTTTTGCTTGTATTAATCTTAAATACTGTGCTCCCTCTCTGCACTACAAAAGTTGCCTTTCCAGGGCCCTCTTGCTATTTATTTCCAATTGGAGACCACAAGTGTTGCAGAGTAGAACTGCATTCCATAAGGTTTTCAATGTTTGTAACCAAGCCTTTCTTCCAAGACACCTCTGAGTTGATTCAAACCACCAACCTTACAGTTAATAGCCAGACATTTAGTCATTTGAGCCACCCAAGGACATCCTTCCTCATGTACACATATACTAAATATTTGTTGTTGATACTGTGTACCATTGAGCCACTTCTGATGCACAGAGACCCTATAAAACAGAGTAGAATGGCCCCATATGGGTTCTTAATCTGTAATCGTCATGGGAGCAGAGCGCTAGATCTTTTCTTCTGCACAACAGCTGGTACGTTGCAACTGTTGACCTTTTGGTTAGCAACTGGGCACTTAACAATTGTGCTACTGGGACTCCTTTAACTAATTCATGCTGCTATTGATTCCTTGTTATACTGTCCTGTCTCCTCTCTCCTGCTAACAAATATGATCCTTCTTCTAAGATCCGATTCAAATGTTCAAATAGAGAGAAAGATCTAGTTTTAGTAATCTAACTCCTAAAGATGTCTTCATCAACCACAATGGCTCATAATGATTACACTATTATTATTATTATTATTATTATTATTATTATTATTACTATTATTTAATG
>NW_006408530.1:25927292-25928928 GCF_000296735.1 Chrysochloris asiatica
TATATATCATTTGTGAGGTATCTGAGAAAAAAGATAAGACAGAAACTTCTGCTTAGTCCAATTCACCCCCAGTAGTCTTATCTGAAATGATCCCTTGGGATCATCTAAAGCATTCTCTGCTCTCAGCAAGGAAGCTTAAGAGAAGCTGAGGGTGAGACATTGTAAAAGTTACTCTCAGCAGTTTCTTTTCCCCATAGCAATCATTACCATTTACAATAGTTGAATGTTTCACCACTCTGCAATTTGAACTCTGAAATTAAATTTAAAGATAAGCATCTTAATTAGCTATACAAACCAATAATTGGACAATGACCCCAAATAGTAAATGCTTACTGCATATTGGATAGAAATCATGGGAATAAAACTAAGGGAGAAAGATCAGCACCCCAAATTTATTTTCCAAATGGAGCTAAATTACTGCCTGGACTGTATATAGAAGTCTCCATGATTTTCTTTAAAGACTTGAAATTAGGACCTCATTTCCCTTAGAGTGAAAATATGTTTTTCTCTGCTACACTGTTCTGTCCTTAGAAACAGTGAATATTCCATGTTCACTGATCCTACTATATGTTTCTAATTCTTTGTCTCTCTTTGACTCAAAATAAAAGAAGGTGCTTGACAGTTCTTGGATCAGTTCTTGGCAGTCCCTATATCAGTTAGGCACTAAACTAAATGTTAATCTTAAATCCAAGATACTGGCCTTAAAATGCTACATTTTAGTCAGATTTGATCACATCCTTTTCATTTCTTTCTACTTATTCATGCCAAAAAAAGAAGAAGAAGAGCACCAAAAGATTTCATTTTCAACAAAGTTTTGAGGAGATGAATAAACTAAGTGTCGTTGTTTGGCTTAAAATTGAGTGACAGGTTGAGATTATTTGTAGATCTGAAGGTTGGTAAAAAGACAATCATCTCAGAAGTTCCACTTGACTCTATTTGACTAGTAAACCTGATCGTTTTTATGATTTTGAGTTTTGTTACACATTTTCCCTCTCAATCCATCCAGTGCATTCTAATGTGATCCATTTCAATTGGTACTGGTACCTCGGCACCATCTAGTTCAATCTGTCTCAGAGACAAAGAGACAGATCTTCACATGGTCCATTAGCCCTTTGGACTAATTAACAATGAACTTTTGATTGGACACATATTGCTAGGTGTATCCAGAGCCCACATTTTTTTAAAACAGGCATATATTAGCTTTATTGCTCATATACTGTCATAAAACCATAAAGAAAGCATCCTTTTGACTAAGTGGTTTGGTTAGAAAGACTGGTGGTTTGGTTAGAAAAAAACATAGCTTACTTGTTCTACTGCTATCACTATGGTCAAAGTCACCATCATTTTTCAGTAACCTACTGCAATAGCTTCCTAATACTACAATAGTATAGAATGATTCTATTTTAATCTTTGCTCACCTGCAATCTATTCTTCATACAACAGCCAGAATAATGTGTTAAAAATTAAAATAACACCATATCATTTTCATGGTTTTAATGATTTAATGATTTTATTTTTCAATATTCTCTACCAATACCATAATGCAAATGCATCCATTCTTCTAAGGTCTTCCTTATTCATTGCCCAATTTTCACATGCATATGAGGATATTGAAAATACCATGATTTGGGTCAGG
>NW_006408530.1:25929028-25932260 GCF_000296735.1 Chrysochloris asiatica
TTTGGAAGAGATATTTTCCTTTTAGGAAAAAAAAATATTTCTCATATTTAAAATTTTTTGTTCTAAAATTGCTGCTTTGACTAAATTGCCTAAGATAGAAACTATGTTTGTAACTTATTTATACTATTTGTCACTTTGTGTTATACTCAATTATCCTTCTAAATACTTGAAGTAATGCTTATTAAAATCTTTATTATTGAAAAGTTGAATTACTAGCCAAATGTGCACTTTACAAAATAACAATATTTATACTTAAAACTTCATTCTGTTAGAGATGTTTTAATAAATGTTTCTCTGGATAATCACCTTCCATTTTCCACATAGGTTAATGAAAAAAAAAAAAAAATGCATTCCTTAAAAAGAAAACAACCATAAATTTCAGACAACAGATGTTAACCATGTACAGGTGGCTGAATAGCTCAAGGGATGGCTGATTGGATTTGAGACTTTTCACCTTGTGGTAATCAGTCTGGATTTGGCCCATGGTTGACAAGTCACCCTACAGCTGTTAAAGGGACGGCAGGTGTGATATGCTCTCATTACCCAGCATGGTAGGCAGGTGTTTACATCACTAGTGAGTGCCCTCGTGGCCACTTTTGGTGGCAGTAGAGTACCTGGTTCCTGGAAGGTATGCCTACTTATCAAGATAAATGTGGACTGCTATGCATAATTGCTGCAACACTCCCAAATTATCCCAGAAATGCTATAAAGTGGGCAGCTACATTTCACAGTGGTTTACTTAGATGTAATAAATGGCACCTTTGGAAAATAATTTGGAATATTTTGAAAAACCAAAAACAACTCAAAATAGGCCCATCATTCTCTATATGTGAAATGATTTTTTAAAAAAGACTTATTTTGAAATTTACATGAACTGTTTTCTTAATAATATTTGACATAAGACGTTTACTTTTCCTGGCTGTTTTGTTTTGCAAATAAGGGCTTCCAAGAGCATCATTTGGGAACATTCTTTAAATTTGAGACCACAGAGTAGACAGAGGTAATGTGGTAACTACTTCATTAACCACTAAGATTTCTTAAAATTCAGTCTTTTTACAGTAGAAGCCAACCAATAAAAATCTATTAAATTAATGCATGAATAAATTTGATTCATTTTCTAATTAAGAAAATTGAACTTGATGTCTAATATAACTTTCTACACTAAAATGCTGCTTACAAATGATCACAAAGAAGTTTTGATCACAAAAATTGTTGTTGTTACTAGGTGCCATCGAAGCGGTTCCAACTCATAGCAACCCCATGCACAAAAGAGCAAAACATTGTCTGATCTTACACCATCATCACAGTTGCTGCTATGTTTGAGCTCCTTGCGGATGCCACTAGGCCAATCCATCTCATTGGGAGTTATCCTCTTTTTAACTGACCCTGCATTTTACTAAGCATGTCCTTATCCAGGGACTATTCCTTCCTGATAACATATGCAAGTATGAGGGACAAAGTCTAGCCATTCTTGTTTCTCAGGAGCATTCTGGCTATGCTTCTTCCAACACAGATTTCTTCCAGCAATCCATGGTACTTTCAATATTCTTTACTAAAATCATAATTCAAATGCATTGATTCTTCTAAGGCCTTCCTTATTCACTGTCCAACTTTCACATTTATTTGAGGCAACTGAAAATGCCATGTCTTGGGTCAAGCACAACTTTGTCTTCAAACTGATATCTTTGCTGTTGAACAACAGATTTGCCTAATGCAAGTCATCGTTTGAATTCTTGATTGCTGTTTCCATGAGTGTTGATTGTGGATCCATAAAAAATGAAGTCCTTAGAAACTTCAATCTTTTAGCCATTTACCATAATGTTATTTACTGATCAAATTGGAGGTTTTCTATTTATTTACATTGAGGTACAGTCCAGACTGAGGACTGTAGTCTTTGATTTTCATCAATATTTCAAGTCTTCCGTTCATCCAGCCAGCAAGGTTGTTTCATTTGCATATCACAGGTCATTAATGTTAATGTGTCTTCCTCCAACCCTGATGCCTCCAACCTCTTCTTCACATGTAGTCCAGTTAAATGGATTATTTGTTCAACATAAGATTGAATAAGTGTGGAACAAGAATATAGCCCTGGCACAACCCTTTCCTGTTTTTAAATAATTCATTATCCCCTAGTTCTATTCACAGGTTGTTAACGAGTCTTCCTCCAATCCCAATGACATCCTCTTCTTCATATAATCCAGATTCTCGAATTACTTGCTCAGTGTACAGAATGAATAATTATGGTGAAATAATGCAATCCTATGCACACTTTTAATAATTTCAAACCACTCAGTGTTCCCTTGTTCTGTTTGAACAACTGATTCTTAGTTGAGGTACAGGTTCCTCATGAGCATAATCAAGTATTCTGGAATACCCATATTTGCAATGTTATCCACAGCTTGTCATGATGCACACAGTTGAAATCCATTGCATAGTCAATAAAGTACAAGTAAACATCTTTCTGCTAGTCGCTGCTTTCAGCAAAGTCCCATCTGACATCAACAATGATATCCCTCATTTTGTGTCCTCTTCTGAATACAACTTGAATTTCTGGCAGTTTCATGACGAGTACACCCCACAAGCCCACCCTCTGGCTGTCAGCAAAAAGCCCCTCTCTCTCCCTGAGTTCAGTGTACCCAACCGCTCCATCTGTTCATGTCATTGTCTCTGTCTCCATCCCTGGAGTCTCTGCTTCTCTGGGTAGGGTCTTGCTCTCTGTTCTTCTCACTTGATGGTCCCAAGGACCTCTGCTACTGGGCTACAAAATCAATCTCTCCCCTCTTTGTCAAAAAACCATCTACCTCTATATTTCCTACCCTCACAGTCAGTCCTGATGGCAATTAATCACTATTGTACCACAAGAAGTCTTATCCCCATTTCCTTTCACCAGCCCGATCCCAACAGATTGGAAATCATTCAGTAGAGATTCTACCTTCCCCTGCTCCATCTGGAACTAGGCTCTCTCTTGAAAGCTTGTAAGCCAGTCACTTCATGCCTTTATAGCCAACCCTCCCCAGCCAATTTTGAGTAGCCAATGTCTAAGATGCCCATCCCTCTTAACCCTGTGTACCAAGGAGGTGGGAGTGATCCTCACTGTAGAGATTTGTTCCCTTTTTTTGAGCTATTACATCCATAAGTATAGGTAAAGTTCATCAAATTGTAGCCAGTTACTCTTTTTCTCTCTCTCTCTTCTTTCATCTTCTAGTCGAGTTGTGATCATCCAGCCATTGAA
>NW_006408530.1:25942064-25946229 GCF_000296735.1 Chrysochloris asiatica
GAAAATAATGTCTTTGACAACTTCAATCTTTTCTCCATTTATCTTGATGTGAATTATTAGTCCAGTGGTGAGGATTTTTGTTTTCTTTACATTGGGGTGGAACCCATTCTGAATATCAAAAATACCATAGACTGCCAAAAGAATGAACAAATCTGTGTCGGATATAACTAGAATGCTACTTAGAAGCCAGTATAGCCAGACTTCATCTCTCATACTTCAGACATATTATCAGGAAGGACCAGTCCTTGGTAAAGTGGAGGGTCCATGACGAAGAAGACCCCCAATGAGATGGATTGACACAGTGGGAGCAGCAATGGGCTGAAACGTTGCAACAATTATGAGGTTGGTACAGGACTACGTAGTGTTTCATTGTGTTGTGCATAACGTTGTTATGAGTTGGTGGTATTGAATTGATAGCACCTAACAACAAACAACAACAATGACTTTATATCACACTTTTATTAAAATCTGAATTTCTTATCATGACCAACATATTCTAGCCCTTATCGGTATCCATGGGTATACCACCTTTCCTGATCTCCCTGTTCATTTTTGAACATGCCAATCACAATCTATTATCAAGACCTTGTATTTTGTGTTTCAAATACCTGGATCACTCTTCCCTAGTTATTTGTTTGGTTCATTTCTTTTCCTTCCAGACCTCTGTTTAAATATATCTTTCTCAGAGATGCTTTATCTTGACTATTCTGCTTAAGATAGCTCTTGTCCCTCTTTAATTCCAAACTGCTTTACTTTTCTTTGTATTGTATTGTTGATGTTGCAAAGTGCTGTCAAGAAGGTTCCAAATAATAACAACTCTGTATAGGATTTCTGAGGAGCAGCTGGTGGGTTTGAACTGCTGGTCTTGTGGTTAGCAGTCCAGTGCTTACCCTATAGCACAGCACTTCATATTGTATGTTGTTAAGTGCCATTGAGTTGCTTCTGGCTCATAGTGACCCTGTATTGGGTTTCTGAGGAGCAGCTGGTAGGTTTGAACCATCCACCTTGCAATTCAAACCAGTCTTGCAGTCCAGTGTTTATCCTATGTACCACACCAGGACTCCTCATATTGTACAGTTGATATATATTTATTAGTTTGATTTATTTTTTGTCAACCTCTTCCATTAAAGAGTATCACTAGATATTAAATCTGGAACAGTAACTGTCATATGAAAATACAGAGTAAGTATTAATTGAATGAATGAAGGAAAGGGAGTAATAAAGTAGAAATATATTCAGCAATGTCTACAGCATATTCTTAGAACTCAAGAAATAAGTAAAGACGTTAATCTCATGAATGAAATTGGTTTTCTTATAGACACCTTATCTTTATTTATAAACAAATCCATCACACTCTAAAAACAGAATATCTAAAATAATATTGACTAATTGATACACACTGAACTGCTCACCTCATTGTCAGTGGCTCAAAACCCACCAGCCACTCTAAGAGTTAAAACCAACTCAACAACATCATCCTAAAAAATAAAAAATCCATTTAGATGATTGTGACTCAAGGCATACCTATATGTTTTTATTCATTTTTTTCTGGATGTGTGTGTAGACTTTTTATTTTAGTTTGGGTGAAAATTTACAGAACTTAGTGTTTCATTGAGCAATTATATGCATTTTGTTTTGTGACTTAAGTCCAAATCCCCTCAATGTTAAAGTACTCTTTCCATTTTCTCCTTGGGTTTCTTATTTCCTCCTTCTTTTCTTCCCCTTCCTACCTTCTGAGTTTGGTTTTGGGCAAATGCTGCGTTTTTTAGTTTAGTAAGGTCGGCCATTTAAGCTCACCAGCTCCTACTCGGAAACCCTACACAGGGTCACTATGGGTTGGAATTGACTCAATGACACTTAACAACAACAACAATCATTGATTGTACTGAGGAGTACATTTCTCCCTGGTGTTATTATTCACACTATTGTTGTTGTTAAGTGCTGTTGCATAGATTCCAACCCATAGTAACCCTGTATAGGGTTTCCAAGGAGCAGCTGGTGAGCTTGAACTACCAAGCTTGCAGTTCAAACGGTTTTGCAGTCTGACACATTAACCCACAACGCCACACCAGGACTGTGTAATGTTTTATCAAATATTGACCCTTGGGAATGGGTTCCGTTTTAAGCTTGAGGTGATCATAGTCTCAGAGATTTCAATAGTCTCTATCAGATCAGTAAATCTGATCTGTTTTTGTGATTTTGAATTTTGTTCTGTATTATTATTTTTTTTAATCCATCTCTATTAGGACCTTCTAATATGCTCCTGATTAGAGAGGTGAGTTGCAGCAGCCATGCATAATCTAATTCTTCTGGTCACAGTGTAGTTGGTGATAGCTCGTGTGATCCATTAGTCCTTTGGACTAATCGCTTCCTTGAGTCTTTTATTTTCTTCACTTTTCTTTGCTCCAGATGTTGTGATAGCAATTGTAGCATCTTAGATGGCCACTCACAAAGTTTTAAGAGCTCAGTTACTTTCACCATAGTAGGTTGCAGAACACTGTCTCTGTGGACTACCTTATGCCAATTGACTTAGGTATCCTCTGCAACTGTGGTCCTAAATCCTCAAGCACAGTGACTCTTTCTCTCAAGGTCTTAGATTATGACTAAAAGTTTTTAAACTTTATCCCTTATATACTCTAATGTTGTTGTCTTTTACTTTTGTATACTGCCTAGTGTTTTCCTTTGCATTGGTCATACTGTGGTGTGGTGTTGCAGGATAAGACACCAACCATAAAGTCGGTTTGAACTGCAAGGTTGGCATTTCAAATTCACCAACTGCTCCTAGGAAACCCTACACAGGGTCACTATGAGTTGGAACCTACTCAACAGCACTTAACAACAATAACAACATCCCTTAATGCTTGAATTGAGTGTGATGGCTCTATGCTATAAGCATTGGACTATGAAACACAAAGTCCACAGTTCGAGCCTGCCAGCCATTCCATGGGAGAAAGATGAGGCTTTCTGTTCACACAAAGATTTAAATCATTTGAATTACTATACAGGGATGGGGTCACTATGAATTGGCACCAACTTGACATCATTTCACAACAACAATCCCTTACTGCATATTGCCCTTATCATCATCCACGTTAATATGCATCATACTGCCAGAAGAACAAACAAATCTGTGTTGGAAGAAGTACATTCAGAATGCTCCTTAGAAGCCAAGATGGCATGACTTCATCTCTCATACTTCAGACGTGTTATTAGGAAGGATCAGTCCCTGAAGAAGAACATCATACTTGGTAAAGTGGACAGTCCCCAAAGAGATGGATTGACACAGTGGTAGCAGCAATGGACTAGATCATAACAATTATGAGGACGGCACAGGATTATGCAGTGTTTTGTTCGGTTGCACTTAAGTTCACTATGAGTCACGAGTGACTTGAAGGCACCTAGCAACAACAAACAAACCTCTTCAGTTAGTAATTTACTCTCACTTCCCTTTCCATTCATGGTAGTGGTGGTGGGGGTGGTGTGCCCTGGAGTCTTTACAGGAGCAGAGAACCTCATCTTCCTCCCAAGGAACCGCTGGTAGTTTCGAATTGCTGACCTTGAGGCTAGCAGCCTAACTCTTAACCATTACCCATAGTGATCCTAAACAGGGTTTCTGAGGAGCAGCTGGGGAGCTTGAATCTTTGACCTTGCAATTCAAACTGACTTTGCAGTCCAGCGCATTAACCCACAGTGCCACACCAGTGGAATAGAACACATTAAGATATCAGTGGTTTTCAAGTATTTAGGAGTGAAGAAGGATTAAATAGGTGAAGCAATTTTTTTTTAGTGCAATAAAACTGTTTGTATGATACTATAATGGTGAGTGCTGACATTAAATTTACAAATTCCTAGAACTTTATATCAGAAACAGTGAACCTTATTTTATGGTTCTTCATGATCAGGGGTCACCAGGAGGGATGCAGACCATACTGAAAGAGTCTAATGTACTAGGAATATACGAAATTACCTCACTAATGGTGGAGGAATAAAATGTGGTGATCTAAGTAACTTTGAAAATGAGAGCAGATTGTAAGAAACAACAACAAAAAAGAAACTATCTATAAAAACAATATTTCAATGGGTAAAGTCATTTTCCATAGGGTACAGTTTATCTACCCAAACCCACTGAGTTGATTCTGATTCATAGTGACCCCCTATAGAGTTT
>NW_006408530.1:25947296-25948519 GCF_000296735.1 Chrysochloris asiatica
CAGGAACAAAGTATGTTCTTCCACTTGCGTAAGTCTCTTTTGGGTTCTTGTAGTAGTGTTTTTGTAATTTTCTTTCTATAGGTCCTTTGTTTCTCTGGTTACATTTATTCCCAGATAGTTCATCCTTTGGGTGGCACCATCCTGGTTTTTAAGGAGCATTTTGACTATACTTCTTCTAACACAGATATGTTTGATCTACTTGCAGTCCATAGTACTTTTGATATTCTCCAGCACCATAACTCAAATGCATCAATTCTCTGTGATCTCTCTTATTCATTTTCCAACTTTCACATGCTATGAAAATACCATGGTTTATGTCAGTTTCACCGTAGTCCTCAAACTGATAGCTTTACTCTTGAAGACTTTAAAAAGGTCTTGTGCATCAAATTTGCCTAATTCAATACATCATTTAATTTCTTGACTGCTGCTTCCATGTGTACTGATTATGGATCCAAGCAAAATTAAATCACTGGCAACTTCAATATTTTCTCCTTTTATCATGATGTTATCTATTGGTCCAGTTTTGAGGATTTTGGTTTCCTTTACATTGAACTGCAATCCATATTAAAGACGAATCTTTGTCAGTAAGTATTTAAAATCCTTTTCACATCTAGCAGGCAATGTTGTATCATCTGCACATTTCAGGTTGGTAATGAATCTTCCTGCAATCCTGATGCCATATTTATATTCATACGATCTGAGTTCTCAAAATATTTGCTCAGTATACAGATTGAATAAGTGTGATGAAAGAATGTAGCCCTGTTGCACACGTTTTGAAATTGCAAAGCATTCAGTATCCCCTAGTTCTTTGTGAACGATTGCTTCTTGGTTCTTATGAGCACAATTAAGTAATCTGGGATATCCATTTCCTGTAATGTTATCCATAGGTTGTCCTGATCCAAACAGTCAAAAGTCTTTACCTAGTCAGCAAAGCACAACCTTTCTGGTATTCTCTGCTTTCAGTCAAGGTCCATCTGACATTGGCAATGATATATCTAGTTCTATATTCAACTTGATCTGGAAGGCCTGGTTGATGTTAGTGAAAAAAACATTTGAACAATACATCCAAATAATCATATTATGGTTATGATATGAAAATCTAGCACTGTCATTTCATTTTTGTGCATGTAGCTGTTCAAAAATATCATTTGTGGGAACAAACAAGATGGCAGATTGGGTGGACGTATAGCAGAGAGCTCCACCAACAACAACACAGAATACCC
>NW_006408530.1:25948997-25951752 GCF_000296735.1 Chrysochloris asiatica
TAGGGTTTCTGAGTTAGGGATGGTGGGTTTGAACCACTGATCTTGTGGTTCAACACTGGACTTTGAACCACAAGATCAGCAGTTCAAACCCACCAGCTGCTCCTTTGGAAACTCCATGCATGGTCTCTATGAGTCGGTATTGACTCAATGGCACTTAATAACAACAGAGATTGTAAAGAAAATCAATAAAAACTCACTGACACAAGAAAAATTTGAAGGACACTCAGATTCCATGGTTTGACTGATATTTATAGTACTTGACCTTCATCACTGTAGAATGCAAATCATTTTAAAACACACATGGAAATTTTAGAAGATAGTTCATTCATGGAAAAATAATGAATTTTGAGTCAGTATGAAAGTATTGAAATCATAGAGTCTATTTTATGACCAAAGCAAATTTAAAACAAAGATTAATAAAACAAGAAATATAGAAATATAAGAAATATCTAAGTGTTTTAGGCTGAGTTTTCTCGAGAAGCAAAACCAAAGAAACATATATATGTATATGTATAGAAAGAAGTTTTTATCAAGGAAATGACTTACATATGCAGAGTCACCAGGTCACCAGGAAAAGAGAGAGCCAGAGCCTCTCACATGTCCATTATATTAGTAGCTGGCCACTCTTCCAAGGAAGTATCCCTTCAATTGATTGACTTCTCATAACCACTCTTCATAGAATTAACGAATTAACTGTGCCTGTATTAGGTTTCATCACCATGGGAATAAATCCATTTTAACTGCTAATCCATGGGAATCCTGGCCCAGCATTGACTAAGCATTTGAAAATTAAATCATATCTTCCCATAATATCCATTGGTCAAGAAGATAGAAAACAAGAGTTTGAGCTGAATGCTAATAAAAATTAAACAAAACTAGTTGACATGTTGATTCTAGCTTATGGGAATTGTATGTATTATGAATAGAGCACTTTAAGGGTTGTAAGGTTGGGACCTTTCTTAAGTAGATCACCAAGCCTTTCTTCCAAGGTGACTCTCTTTGGGTTAGTTCAAATTGCCAGTGTTTCAGTTCACAATCAAGCTGTCAAGCTGGTCCTGCTTATAGCAACCCTATATGACCAATCAGAACTGCTCCTTGGGATCTTAGAGACTATAAATTTTTATGGAAGCAAAGAGCCTATCTTTCTCCTACACAAAGAATGGAAGTTTTGAACCACCGACCTTGTGGTTAGCATCCCAACACTTAACTCACAATGCCATTCAATGCCCCACAGAAGGTAGAAGATAGGGGAGAAAATACATATACTAAAACTTAACTCTTGTCTCAACATTTCTTGGTATTTGAAGACAGAGAAGAGAAATCTATTTATAAAAATCCCAAACCACTATATATTTGCTTTTTCATTGCCAAAGCAAATCATAAAATAACATGATTATGGTACAAAAGGATCAAATAAAGGGACCAGGTAGTACTGCAGAGGTACTAAGATTTTATTTTATATCTGCCTTTATGTGCCTGGTTATTAATTTTTAACTTTTCTGGAGATTTTTAGGCAGTATTAGCAAGAATATTGTACCTGGGATTTGTTTGCAGCCCAGCAAAGGTCTCTAAATCTGATGCAAACAGCCCAGCGAAAGTCCACAGTCAGTCCTGCTCTACAGATTCAGATTCATCTTAGGTTCTATTGAAATGTGCTCATAAATCTATAAAAGTGCCCTAAAACAAACCTCTGCCCTCGAATCCATTCCATCTCATAGTGATACTGTATGGAATTTCTAAGGCTCTAGTGGTTACCAATCGGGCTGTGAACCTTAAGGTCAGCGGTTTGAAACTACCAGCCGCTCCGCGGGAGAAAGATGAGGCTTTCTACTCCCATAAAGATTTACACCCTCAGAAACCCTGTACAGGGTCGCTAAGGGTCGGAACCAACTCAACGGCACTTAACAACAACAACAACATCTTTACAGGAACAGAAAGCCTCATCTTTCTCCCACAGAGGGACTGAGGGGCAGAACTACTTATCTTGGGGTTAACAATACAGTGCTTATAAGTGATAAAGTATATGAAATTGCTTCTATGACCACAAACTGTTGTTTTCTATTCCCCCATGTTGCAAAATTTTTCACAAGAACAAATTTTGCCTAATGGTTGTTTATAGTTTTCTGTTTTTTTAATCTAGCTCTAATTTCCTTGATTACCAGGTTCACTACCTTACCTGAACCCTATATTTAGCTAATATAACCATGCACTCGTTGTCATTTGAGAAAATGTTATCTTATTACAGTTTATTCAAAAACAACAACAATCTACACATTCACTATCCATCATGTATATATGGAGCTCTGGTAGCATAGTCATTATGAGTTGGGCTATTATCGTCATGGTCAGTAGTTCAAAACTTTCAGCTATTCTGCAGGAGAAAGATGAGACTTTCTGCTCCTGTAAAGATTTACAGCCTCAGAAACTCTATGTAATGTCGCTATGTCAGAACTGATTCCACAGCACACCACAACCACCATCATATATGTATATATATATAATCCTAAAATAATAAGTGAACCAATGTGACTGTATTTCACAACAGCAAACTAAAACATTTGGTGATTCCATAGGATAAGCACTGGATTTTGTACCACATATTCGATTCCAAGAGTAATCCCATGAGAGAAAGATGAGACTTTCTGCTCCTGCAAAAAAATTTGTTGTTGTTGCTAGGTGCCACCAAGTCAGTTCTGATACATAGAGGCTTTAGGCACAACAGAACAAAACACTGCCCAGTCCTGTGCCAACCTCA
>NW_006408530.1:25952382-25954337 GCF_000296735.1 Chrysochloris asiatica
TCTTCCTCTAATCCTG
Organism: Chrysochloris asiatica; assembly: GCF_000296735.1. Classification (NCBI taxonomy): domain Eukaryota; kingdom Metazoa; phylum Chordata; class Mammalia; order Afrosoricida; family Chrysochloridae; genus Chrysochloris; species Chrysochloris asiatica. The sequence goes on from NW_006408530.1 coordinate 25,952,399, forward strand.
ATGCCACATTCTTCTTCATATAATATAGATTCTCAAATTATTTGCTCATCATACAGACTGAATAAGTTTGGTGAAAGAATATAACACTGGTGGACACCTTTCATGATTGTGAACCATTCAGTGTCACTGCATTCTGCTCAAACAACTGCCTCTTGATATATGGGCCTCATGAGCAAAGTTAAGTGTTCCAGAATACTCATTCTTCACAATGTTGTCCATAACTTGCTATGATCCACACAGTCAAAAGCCTTTGCATAGTCAATAAAGCACAAGTAAATATCTTTTGGATAATCTCTGCATTCAGTCAAGATCTATCCTATATCAACAATCATGTCCCTCGTCCTCATTTGAATCTGGCTTCAACCTCTGGTAGTCCCCTGCCAATATACTGTTGCAGGCATTTTTAGATTATCTTTAGCAAAACTTTACTTGCATGTGCTATTAATGGCATTTTCCAATAATTTAAACATTCCATGGGATCACCTTTCTTTGGAATGGACACAAATATGAACCTCTTCCATCAGTTGACCAGGTAACTGTCTTCCAATTTTCTTGGCATAGATGAGTAAGTGCGTCTAGTGCTGCCATTAGTTTGCTGAAAGATTTCATTTTGTATTCCATCAATTCCCAGAGCCCTGTTCTTTGCCAATACCTTAAGTGCACTCAGACATCTTCCTTAAGTACTGTTGTCTCTTAATCATATGCTATCTCTTGAAATGTTTGAACATCAACCATTTCTTTTTTGCTATAGTGACTATGTGTATTCTTTCCATCTTCTTCTGATGCTTTCTGCATCACTCAATATTTTGCCCATAGAATCATTTGGAAACCCTATATAGGGTCATTATGTCACAGAACTGACTTAACAGCACTTAACAACAACAAAACAAATAACCTGAAATCATAGTCTTCTCATTTAGATCTCTACTCATCACTCTTTGTGCCTTTCATATATTTATATAAAAATCATTTGATTTATGTTTCCTCAATATTTTTGCTGTTCTGCCAAAAAAAAAAAAAAAAAAAAAAATGTTGCTTGTTTGCCTAGTTTCATTTGCTAAACTTTTCCTTTTGTTTTAATATTTCATCTTACTTAATATTATTTTGCCTTCTAAATTGTAAAACTAACCTATTTTCCTACTAGAAAAATAGAGAAATGCAGATATTCAAAATGATTCTTTATTGCATACAACATGAGTTGTTATTGTGTATCAGTTATTGGTATACATGGTAGAATGTGCTAACTGTAATGGAATTTTTATCTTCTATTGGCAGACATGGGCCTTAGTCAAATAAATAGATATCAAGATAATCTTTCAGGTAAAAGTAAAGGCTGCCAACATAGCAACCTAGGTAATACAGAGATGGGTAAAGTGGTGAGGGAGAGATGAAGGATGATTAAACATGGTGGGAATAAATGGCCTCCTGAATGAAGAGGAAACTCCTTAAAACAACCTGTGGAAGACTGTCCCTACACAGTGAACAGAGAAAGCAAAACATTGAACAACAAGAAGCAACAAACGTTGTGAATTGAAAAAACAGAAATTCAGCATACATGGAAATTTGTTAGCAAAGGTGATTGTGTTGTTGTTGGTGGTGGTTATGTGCCATGGAGTCGGTTCTGACTCATAGCAACTCGGTACAAGGATTCAGATGCTGGCGTCAGCATATGCAAACCCTGGGTTGATCAGTGGCCCTGTGACATGGACGAAAATCCAATTCCGAGGCCCTCCTCAGGATAGCCAGCCATGGACCCTGAGGGCCAAAGGAAGTGACCTCCTGATGTCCCGGGTTCATTGGTTTTTGCGAACTCACTGGTTGGCTACCTCTGTATAATTTTCTTTGGTCCTAATATTGTTCATTCTATGCTTCTAACTCCAGTAATTGTAGCTTCTGAGAAAATGGTTTCTTTTACAAAGCCTCTCTTAATGCCTCCACT
>NW_006408530.1:25955285-25955779 GCF_000296735.1 Chrysochloris asiatica
CCGCCAGATCTACCTTCTTCGTGACACCCACACTTCCTTGTTGAGGCTGGACCCCGACATAGGACCTCGACATTCAGAGGCTGTAAATCTTTACGGGAGCAGAAAACCTCATCTTTCTCTGGTGGAATCACTTGTAGTTTCAAACTGCTGACCTTGAGGTTAGTAGCCTGACTTGTAACCACTACACTACCAGAGCTCCTGGTGATTGTGTTAGGTGGATTAAATATATAGTCCAACCATCAAGGGAAATTAACAACACCTAACAAAAACAACATGGAGCCCTGGTGGCTTAAACTTTGGGCTGCTAACCTGCAGGTCAGCAATTCAAAGCCTTCAGCAACTCAGTGGATGAAAGATGAGGCTATCTGCTCCTGTAAAAATTTGCAGTCTTAGATACTTTATAGAGCAGTTCTACTCTTTGTGGTCTCTAGGAATTGGAATCAATTCAATGGCAATGGGCTTTTTGTTGTTGTTGTTGTTAGGTGCCATCGAAT
>NW_006408530.1:25956999-25972188 GCF_000296735.1 Chrysochloris asiatica
TGCCAATTCCTTCAATGCACCTTGGACTTCCTCCTTCAGTATCACTGGCTCTTGAACATATGCTACCTCTTGAAACAGTTGAACATTAACCATTTCCTTTTAGTATAGTAACTCTGTGTATTCAATGGCTTTTTAGTCACTTTTAAATTACAAGTGTTCTCCCTCCCTCTTTCTTTCATAATACAATATTGTTGTTGTTGCTAAATGTCTACTGTCAAGTCAATTCCAACTCATAACAACCCTCTTTAGGGTTTTTGTGGGTACAAGTCTTTGCAGAAGCAGATATCCTTGTCTTTCTCTCAAAGAATGACTGGTGGGCTCAAACCACTGACTTTGTGATCCAGAGCTTATCTTACAGAGCTACTGTATGCCCCAAATTACAGTATTAACTGCAAATGATTTTAAGAATTAAAAAGGTCCTGAAAAGAATGGGAGAAAATGTGGAACAAAATTTGAAATCATAAAAACATGACCAGCCATACTGGTCAGGTGAAGAATGGTTGAAGCCCAAGACTATGGCCTTTGGTCAGCTTATAGGTTTAGGACTAAACTCACCGCAGTAGTTCAATATTTATTCAACAAGCAGACATGTTCATCGAAGAAACAGCAAAACTAGTGAGGTATACCACAACAGATCAAAAAGACACCCAAAGAAAAGTTCAGAAGAGGGAAAGAAGGAGGAATGGAAATACAACATGCAGGGATGAGGTGGGATAAGTGATGTTAAATTGAAAGAATTGTAGTCAGTGTGATGAAGCAGTGTGCATGATTTGTCAAATGTAAAACTGATCATCTACTCTGAAAACCTTCACCTAATTTACAATAAAAAGTTTTTATTTCTCAACAACATCAAAAAAAAGTTCTTAAGGGATTTTTACAGAAAACAATTGCCCTTCTACTGCCTCCTACTATTTTATCACTCTTCAGATGTAATATTTAATTCGTTTAATACTTATTTTTAGATATTCCCATGTATATCTCTAAATAATGACTGCTTACTACTGTGAGATTTCCAAAGTAGAGCCATGATATATTTTCTTGGGAGTGTTAGCACGTAGGATAGTTCTTAATGAAAAATTCTAAGAACACCACAGCATGCTCCCATCTTATAGCTTTGAAGTGACTAAGGCACAGAGCTACCCTTACAAGACCTGTTTACCTCATTCTGAAAGTAGTCTGCCTAATAATATGCAAGGAAGAATAATTAAAACAAAACAAAATAGACATTGAAACCTCTGTATGATTAGTTGGTGGTAGTGCTGATAGGCAGCAAAGTTTTATTACAGAACTATTACGTGGCCAGCTGCTTTTAGATGGTGATGGGAGAGGGGAAGGTGGGGGCCCAAAGGTCAATATTAGTAACTCTTTTATTTGTTGTGTTTGTCCCTCTAGAAAAGGATTTTTTTATTGTGTTTCTTGAACATAACCAAACTGGCATTTGGCTTTCTAAAGAGTAGGGGAACGTTTCAGGGGGAGGTTTACTAATGAGAAGGTTGTGCTTCAGTTAGTGCATCAGTTTTTAATAGAGGTCTTAAATTTGCTTTCCTTTTAATGCCAGATATCCCAGGCTAGGAACACTTCTGATTCAGTTTTGTCAAAGAAAGTACAAATCCAGTCTATAGAGATGGAAACAAGGACTAGGAGCCCAGCCACTCTTTCATATTATCTTTCACATTATTGTTTCATCTGAAGCCTTTGTCCCATACAGTACAATTACTACAGTATTAACAATTCCTGAATGTTTCATGTTGTCGTTAAGTGCCATTGAGTCGGTTCTGACCAACAGCAACCCTGTATAGGGTATGCAAGGAATGGATGGTTAGTTTGAACCACCAACCTTGTGGTTTAAAATGACCTTGTGGTCGACTGCTTATCTTACAGTGCCACACCAGGACTTCCGAAAGGTTAATATCTTACCTTTATATGGATTCCCCTCCATCCTCTGACAGGTTGTTGTACTGTGGTGGTTTGCACATTGCTATGATGCTAGAAATTATGCCACTGAAGTTTGAAATATCAGCAGAGTCACCCGACAGTTTCAGTGGAGCTTCTAGATTAAAATAGACTTAGAAGAAAGTCTTGGCAATCAGCTTCCAGGTATTTGTCAATAAAAACCTACAGAGCAAGACACACTGCTGGAAGAGGACTGGCCTAGGCTGGAAGGCATTCAAAATACAATGAACATGAACATACCATTAATCATGAAGTTGGGGCCAACTTGAGGAGGGGAAATAATAGTGGTCCTGGTGTGCTCTGTAGGATAAACACTGGACTGAAAACCACAAGGTTGACAGTTCAAGTCCACCAATAGAGCGTAACAATGAACTCAAGCCAAACTTTGTGGGAACTGAAAGCCTTATCTTCCTTCCAGTGGACTCGAACTGCTAACCTTGTGGTTTACAGTCTTGTGTTTAGCCTACAAAGTCACTACACTCTATGTATAATATATGCTGTTGTGTTGGTAAGTGCCATCAAGTCAGTTCTGACTCAGTGACCTTGTTTGGGGTTTCAGAGGAGTGGCTGTTAAGGTTGAAATAGCTAAACTTGTGGTTCAAACCGACCTCACAGTCCAGCACATTAACCCACGGCACCACAACAGGACTCCAAAAGTGCAGCCACTGGCTGTGTGCAGGCCCTAAGAACCTACAACACCCAGTATTCCCAGGTGGTCTTTTATCCAAGTATAAGCTAGGCCAGTCCCTGCTTAGCTTCCAAGATCAGACAAGATCGGGCACACTCAGGGTGGTATGGCCATAGATGGGAATGATATTTGAAAGGAGAGCTGTGACATAGTTTTTCTTCTGCTACCTTGTATCCAGAAGTTGGCGTAGTTATATTTAGAATGTTGCCTTCAAGATGTCCAAGTAGACATATAGACTTAACGCTTCAGTATACGTTTTTACTTCATTCTCAGGAACTCTGAAATGCACCCAATATTTTCATGGCTCACAAGATCACAATCAGAGCACCAGATAGGATATTCAAGGAAATTAAGTTAAATACTGTTTCCTTAGCCTCTCCAAAACGGACTCGTCTATTGTCTCATCATCTCCCTGGGAAATCCCAAACACTAAAGCTGAAGGAGAGTCATGATATGGCTCTGTGGGTTAATGCACTGGACTGTAAGGTCAGCTTGAACCACAAGGTCAGTGGTTTGCTGTTCCTTGGAAACCCCATCAAAATGGATTGGCAAAGTGGCAGCATCAATAGGCTCAAGTGTGGCAACAATTGTGAGCTTGGACAAGGACCTGGTAGTGTTTCGTTCTGTTATACATAGGGTCACTATGAGTCGGTATCAACTCAATGGCACCTAACAACAACAACAACAAGAGTGGAGGGACTCAAGAGACAGCATTACTAAAGCAGTCATAAGAAACTATGCTTGGTAAGTCTTTGGAAATATACAGAGAATGGTTATAGAGGAATGATGTAGAAAGAAATCAGGATAAAATATATGAAATAAAATAATTTTCTTTATGTATAAAAAGACTTGGAAAATATACCAAAATGCTAACAGTAATCTTATTTTTATGACCAGACTCATATTTCCATCTTTCTATTTTCTATAATTTTAAAATTATCTTTAAAGGATGGATATAACTTTTAAAAATATACATTTTGCTAAGGATTTGAATTTATAATCTATTTTAAGACCTGGCTCAAATGCATTTTCTTCTGATGTCTTTATCTGAAATTATATTTTGCTTCTTTAAAATCTACAAAAATGTTATTTTGCTAAAGCTTTTATGTCACCCATAATTTTAATATTAGTTAGCAATCTAGGCATTTTCTTGTCAACTAAAGAGCCAGAAATTAGTAGTATGTACATTAGCATTTACCAGAGTGCCTTGCATGTGTTTTGCACACAATGTTTGCTCAATACATGTGTGTAGGTAAGCGAATGGATTGATTTTTCCAGGCTTGGCAATCATGCCAGTAAGTTGCTGTACAGTTATAAGTACATTGCTAATCCTGATTCTCCTTCCAAAAGTATCATGCTGTGAAAACTTTCCATTACAAAACTCACCATATTTATTACACCCTGAAGGCAAGGATTTTTTCCCATTTGCTTTTATCAAATGTTTACCCTTTTCTAGCCATGTCTGTTGCCATGGTAGCAGCTCTAAGACAGATTTGAGCAAATTACAAGAATTCTTATATACACAAACTGGTACCTACAATGGTGGTAGCTTGTTTTAGCATTGAATGAATGCTTTCACAGTCCAGAAACATCCCTTCCTCCTACCTCACTGTCCTAATAAAAGTGTTCGTCTATAAAAGCTGTCCATGTACAGTTAAGTAGAAAGATGCATATTGCATCTGCTAAGTTCCTGGATGTGCTTTCATTTAAAATAATAATAATAATCTATAAGTACAATGTTTGATTTTTCATTAATCATACAAGATCATCTTTTGATTGAGACCCTGTGCTTATGTGCATATGAAGAGAACAATTACATAGTAATGTAACACACAGAATCCTCTGGTCTTGCCTCTTTTGCCTCTAAGAATTGTACTCTGGCTAAGGAGCTATATGCCCATCTTTTCCCTCTAAAATCCATAACTACATTGCTAATATGTTATCTCTGAGATATTTTTCTAATGTATATGCTGACTCTTTCCTTGGAAATTAAACTCTTTTCCAGGATGACAGCTACTTCAGAGGATATCTATTGTGCTATTTTAATTTTATTTGTCAGAAAACTGAAGCTTAAGGGGGAAAATTTAACTTTAAAAAACCATACAGAATGTTAATGGCATAATGTATTATAAAAATGATATTCTGATTCATAATCCAGGGTTTATTCTGTTACCTTCCTCTTCACCATTAGCACCTTATTACCTAATATTGGCATTAGGTTATAACAGAAACAGGATCTAAGTAAAGCATGAAATAAATTTTTTTTCTAAAAATCAAATCCGAGAGTTTGTTATGGAAAACAGAGGGTAGGGGGAGACTTAGAATATCAAATTATTCACAGCCTCCAAGCACCATTACTCTTGAGTGTCCTTTTGTTAGTATCTTAGGATATCCTTCTTCTTTTCTATTGTGAGGTACTGCCTCTTGTCATTTAAAGGTCAACTTCTGCAGTGCAGTAAATTATTTAATATGTCTCTTCTAGCTATGTCTTTGTAACTCCCACCAAATGACTTTTTTTCTGATGGGTCTCGGCAAGAGAAGGTAGGAGAAAATACTGATAGGATTATATAGTTCAGTTATGAGTGATTGTTAACAGAATTAATTGTAATTATAAAAACTTAGAAATCTAACAAGGGGTTTGGATAATTTTCTACCCTGATGGGTATAAAATGAGTCATCTTGGTGATGTGAGTGGGCTTTGTGTTCCATACTTGACTAACCAAGCAAGCCTCTGTCTGACTTCTGCTTCTTGGGACTCGATCCAGTGACCTTCTCTGATTTGTCAGTTGCCACAGACTTGTGAGTCAATAGCACGATTCTGTGTATCTGAGGAGAATTCTCCAAACTGAAATCTGAACTGCAAATTTGGGACTTGTCAGCCTCAGCCTCCACAACCTTGTGATCCATTTCCTTGATACCCTCTGTGTATTCTATGAGATGCTGTAGCAAACTGCAGTGCCTTGAGAAATGGGAGAATGCTGAGGGAAGGAGTAGTGATTGATATCAGGGTTTGTGGAGTGGTGGAGCACTTTAGGAAAGTCAGAAATTTGGGATGATTTCTGGTGTGGCGCTACTGGTTAATGTGGTACACTGCAACACGGGTTTGGGCGGTTAAGGCCGGCAGTTCCAACTCATCAGCTGCTCCTTGGAAACCCTATACAGGGTTGCTATGAGTCGGATCCCGACTTGATGGAACTTAGCAAGAACAGCAATACCTCCACCTCACAGGAACCAATCTTGTGCTGATCTTTCTATAAGAAATTACTATTGGTGTCAGAATGGTGGGGCTCAGTGCAATGAATCTGACTCACTGGAGTGTATGGTTTTGTGGACAAAAGGATAAACTAAAGAATGAGAAAACTTTGGTTTCTGGATGGGATAAAAAGATACCCTGGTTTAAAGCATCTGTTATGCTGCAATCATTATCCTAGGCAAAAACTGCTCATGGGACATAGAATTGGTAGATGTTGATTTAACTCCTGATGAATTAGCTAGTTGGATACATATGAAAATACAGAGTGAAAACGGAGTGCAAAAAGTTGTTTTCTGATATCAGTAATAACTGCAATGACAATGAAAAATAATGTAGAGGCTGATTGTAACACAGATCTCAGACCAGATCTGGTTCAGTCATAACTAGATTGTTTGTCTCAGACCTAATTTGGAAAGGAAAAAAAAAAGATTAGATCAAGAGGAGGCACCCCTACAACTGTTGGTCAAGAGGTAGTCTCGGAGGGGAATGGACAAAAACAAGAAACTATTGAAACAAGGGAGTACACTATAAAGGAGTTGTTTCAATTTGTAGATAGGAATTATCAGCTTCCTGAGGAACCATAACTAAAATAGATTGTGAGAGTGACTCATTTAGAAGCAGTGACTTGACTTTTCAAGACTGTAGAATGGAAGAAAATGATTGGGTTGATGCGAGACTCAAAACTCACTATAGACCAACCACAAATGATAATACTAGATCTATATAAATGGAAGGTTAACCCAAAGGGCATGGCCAGCTGAGTGGGCTGGATCAAATATGCATAAAATATGTTTTCTCTAGGAAGGAAAACTGCCCCTTCCCCATTTAATTACTCAAAGGAACACTCTCCAGAAGCAGCAGCTCATGTGCTGATTATTGGAGCAATGTTGGAATGACTTTATGATAACCATGATATTCATCTAATGAGTATATGCCCTTTTCACAGGTCACAGAAAATAAGAGAATCAAGGGAACCTCTTTTATGTGGATGTTGCACTTGTTGGCCAGCTTCCCCACATGGGTTTTACAGATGTAAGTATCATAAGGATAATTCACAGGAGAATGTTGTTACTGTCATTGGTGTCATAGAGTCAGTACTGACTCATAGCGACCCTATCCACAACAGAACAAAACACTGCCCACTAGCCTTACAATCATCGCTATGATTCAGCCCATTGCTGTTGCAACTGTGCAAATCCATCTTGTTGGGGTCTTCCTCTTTTTTTTCCGACCCTCCACTTTACTAATCATGATATCCTTCTCCAGGAACCGGTCCCTCCTGAAAACATACACGAAGTATGAGGCACAAAGTCTGGCAATCTTGACTTCTAAGGAGCATTCTGGCTGTACTTCTTCCAACACAGATTGTTTTGTTCTTTTGGCAGACCATGGTGCCTTTAATATTCTCCTCCAACACCATAGCTCAAATGCATCAATTCTTCTACGGTCTTCCTTATTCACTGTCCAATTTTCACATGTATATGAGGTTATTGAAAATATCATGCCTTGGTTCAGGTGCACTTTAGTCCTTAAACTGACATCTTCACTCTTAAGCACTTTAAAGAGGACTTGTGTAGCAAATTTGTCTAATGCAATACATCCTTTTATTTCTTGACTTCTGTTTCCATGGATGAGGATGGCTGATTTGAGCAAAATGATATCTTTGACAGTTTCAGTCTTATCTCTGTATGGGTGTTTTTTATTGGTCCAGTAGTGAGGATTTTTGTTTTCTTCACATTGAGATGCAACCCATATCAAAGACTCTGGTTTTGATCTTTATCAGTAAATATTTTAAGTCTTCTTTGCTTTCAGCAAGCAAGGTTGTATCATCTGTATAATGCAGGTTGTTAATGAATCATCCTCCAATCCAGATGCCACATTTATCTTCACATAATTCAGTTTCTTGGGTTATTTGCTCAGCATGCAGATTGACTAAGTATGATGAAAAGAATACAACCATGGTCCACACCTTACTAATTTTAAACCATTTGATGTTCCTTGTTCTTTTCGAACAACTGCCTCTTTTTCTACTCACAGGGTCCTTATGAGAACAATTAAATGTTCCAGAATACTCATTTTTCCAAGTGTTGTTTATAGCTTATCATTATCCACATAATTGAAAGCCTTTGCATAGCCAATAAAACACAGGTAAACATCTTGCTGGTATTCTCTACTTTCAACCAAGATCCATCTAATATCAGCAATGATATCCTTTATTCCATGTCTTCTTCTGAATCAGCCTTGAACCTCTGGAAGTTCTCTGTCAATGTAAAAATGGTTGCAGCCATTTTTGTGTTATCTCTAGCAAAAATATTGTGCATGCAATCTTAATGATATTGCCCAATGAGTTCCCCATTCGGTTGGGTTACCTCTCCTAGGAATGGGCATAAATGTGTCCAGGTAGTTGAGTTGCAAATTTTTTGGCATATGTAAGTGAGTGCCTCCAGCGCTGCATCATTTTGTTGAAAGGTTTCTATTTGTTTTCCATCATTTCCTGGTGCCTTGTTCTTTGCCAATGCCTTCAATATACCTTGGACTTCTTCCTTAAGAATCATTGACTCTTGATTATATGCTACCTCTTGAAATGGTTGAACATTGACCATTTGTTTTTGGTAGTGTGACTTCTGGTATTCCTTCCATCTTCTTTTGATGCTTTCTGCATCATTCAATATTTGCCCATAGAATTCTTCAGTATTGCAAGTTGATGCTTACACATTTTCTTCAGTTCCCTCAGCTTGAGAATTGCTGAACATGTATTCCCTTTTGGTTTTCTAACTCCAGGCTTTTGCACATTTTTTTATAAGCTTTGACTTTGTCTTCTTGAGCTGACCTTTGAAATGTTCTATTCAGCTCTTTTACCTCCTCGTTTCTTCCATTTGCTTGAACATCTCTATACTGTAAAGCAAGTTTCAGAGTCTCTTCTGACATCCATTTTGGTCTTTTCCTTCTTTCTTGTCTTCTTAATGACCTTTTGCTTTCTTCTTGTATGATGTTCTTGATGGCATCACACATTTCTTCTGGTTTTTGGTTATTAGTGTCTAATGCATCAAAGTTGTACTTCAGATGATCTCTAAATTCAGGTGGGATATGTTCCAGGTAATACTTTGGCTCTCCTGGACTTGTTTCAGTTTTCTTCATCTTACATATGAGCAATTGATGGTGTCTTACATAGTCTGCCGATAGCTTCATTTCAGCCATCTCTTTCTATAGATGTAGTCAATTTGATTTCCCTGTATTCCATCTGGTAAAGTCATTGTGTATAATTACCTTTTATGTGTATGCAAGGAAGAAGTCATTGTTGTTGCAAAATTCTATCATGAGTATTCCAGCATCATTTCTATCACCAAAGTCGTATTACCAAATACTGATTCTTCCTCTCTGTTTATAACTTTTGCATTTCAATCACCAGTAATTATCAATACATCTTGATTGCATGTTTGATCAGTTTCAGATTGAAGAAGCTGGTCGAATTCTTCAGTTTCATCATTTACTGACTTTAGTGGTTGGTGTGTAAATTTAAATAGTGTTATTAACTGGTCTTTCTTGTAGGTATATGGATATTTTCCTATCTCAGACAGCATTGTACTTCAAGACAGATCTTGATATGTCCTTTTTAATAATGAATGTGATTCCATTCTCTTCAATTTGTCATTCCTGCCATAATAAATCATTTGATTGTCAGATTCAAAATAGCCATTAGCAATCAATTTCAGCTCACTAAAGGAGTTCTGGTAGTGTAGTGGTTACAAACTGGGCTGCGAACCACAAGGTCAGCAGTTCGAAACTACTAGCTGTTCCGTGGGAGAAAGATCAGGCTTTCTGCTCCCATAAAGATTGACAGCCTTGGAAACCCTGTACAGGGTCGCTATGGGTCGGAACTGACTCAAGGGCACATAACAACAACAACAATGATGCCTAGGATTTGATATTTATGCATTCCATTTCATTTTCACAATTTCATTTAATGTGAACATTGCCAGTTTTCTGAGATTCATACATCATACATTCCATGCTCTGATTATTAATGGATGCTTACAGCAGTTTCTGGAGTCTTGGTGTGGCGCTGTGGGTTAATGTGCTGTACCACAAGGTCATTTGAACTGCAACATTGGTGATTCAAGCTCAGTAGTTGCTCCTCAGAAACTCTACACAGGGTCGCTATGGATCAGAAATGACTTGATGGTACTTAACAACAATAACAACAGCAATTTCTCTTCATTTTGAGTTGTTCACCTTCATCAAATTAATGTCCTGAGGGCTTTACTCCATTTGTATCATCACGGTCAACTCTACTATGAGGAAGCAGCTCTTTCCCAGTCGTATTTTGAGTGCCTTCCTACCTGAAGGGCTTATCTTCTGGCACTATGCCTGACACTATTGTGGCACTCTTAATCATGTTACAATATTCAATAATCTGGTTCTGAATTTTCAGTGACTACCTGTTTGGAAGTAGTCCTTCTCTCCTTCTTCCTTGTCTGGCTTCATCTGGAAGCTCAAGTGCAACCTGTACATGATGGGTTACCCTGCTGGTATTTAGGATACTTGTGTCATAGCTTCTAGAATCACAGCCACACACAAGCCAGCACGGTATAATACACTGACAGAGCAATGGTAGACAGGAGAATGAGAATAGGCAACTGAGAAAAAAATATACCCCTGAAGGAGAGAGAATTTTAGATAGCAACTAAGAGATGGGGTGAATATAACAGGCATTTATGGAATCGATTTTAAAAAAGTTCTAATACAGCACTGCAGAGGTTAGGTGGTCCAAGGGGGAACTTATGCTGCTCCCCCAGTATAAAGGAGGCCTAGGTAAGATTGTTCTATTCTCCCTAGCTGGGGAGAGTTTAATGATGTAAATTTCCAGATGAGGCCATTTGAAGGAGAGCCTCAGTCAGGTGATTAAGATAAATATTAACCTGAAGCCATATTCACATATGTGGGTAAAATGGCCTGTGGTGGAAAAGAGACCTTGGGGACACTATGTATAGTAACCACAAACCTGCCAATAAAATATTTAAGGATAAGATATTTAAGTCCTGATATGGCTCTATAAAATATGCACTAGTCCGCAAGGTCACTTTTAACCACAAAATTGGAGGTTCAAATTCACTAGCCGGTCATTAGAAACCCCATACTGGGACTCTATGAGTCAGAAGCAGCTCAACCAACAAAAGATCAGACTCCAGAAATGGTACTAAAGCGTAAGTTTGGTTGAGAATTGGAAATTTAAACAGATGTTATGTGAAATAGTTGCATCTCCCTTAACTGAATGTATTATTGGAATTAATACTATGTCTAATTGGGGAACACACCCTCTACTTGCTATTGTAAAATTGAAAGCATGTAAATCTGCCTTTGGAGCACTGGTGATGCTGTAGGATAAGCACTGGACTGCTAATTACAAGGATAGCAGTTCAAAACCACCAATCTCTCCATGGGAGAAAGATGTTGTTTTCTACTCTCATAAAGATTTATAGCCTCAGAAACTCTTTACAGGATCATGATGAGTCAGAACTAGGAAGAAAATTGTGTTTGATTAGAGGCCTGAGAAATAGCAGGCTATTCATGAGTGACAGAAAATTGTCCCACTTTCCTTGCTTTTAGGACTTTATGATCCACATTCAGACATGATTTTGGAGGTGTCTGGAGCTTATGGCAAAAACCTGAGAACACTGGCTCTTCAATGGCCATTGGGATTCTGGACTAGAAAATTTCCAGATGCCACAACATGCTACATGCCATTTGAAAGGGAATGACTCACCTATTATTGGCCATAGACTGAGGCTGCTTCATTGACAGAAGGACATAAAATCATCATGAGACCTAAGATACCCATAAAGTCACGGGTGATGTGAGAGAAATGCTTGAATAAGGAAGGTTGTATGCAAAATAGTTACATAAAAGAAAATGGAAATGTTTCATAGAAAAACAGTCTACTGATAGAATGCAGAGGGGAACCCACCATATCTACATGCATATAACCTCTTTTCCATAGGCTTTACCCTTGAGCCACCTTAAAGTTTGCCAAAACCCATGTCACATGGACAGTGCCTTATGAACAGCTATCTGCTGACCAGAAGAAGGCTGTTTGGTTCACCAATGGTAGTGTAAATGAACACCATTTAATTGGACAGCTGCTGCATTAAGACCAACAGATGGAAAACCTCTGAATGAAGTAGGTAAGAATGCTGTTGTTGAAAAGAATGTTGAAGTTGTTATTGCTAAGTGTCATCTAGTCAGTTGCAACTCACAGAAACCCTGTGTAGGGTTTCTTAGAAGCAGCTGTTGGGTTTGAACTGTTGACCTGTGGTTAGCAGTACAGTGTTTATCCTACTATGCCCCAATAGGCTGAACTGTGGTAAAGCAATTGGACAATAATGAGAAGCCATATGTTTGTATTTTTACTGATTTATAGGTAGTAACCAGTGGCTGGAGTCCTGGTGTGGTGCTGTGGGTTAATGCACCAGACTACAAACCTGCTTGAACTGCAAGTCAGTGGTTCAAACTCCTCCTTAGAAACCCTATACAGGGTCACTATGGGTCAGAATCGACTCGACGGCACTTAACAACAACAACAACCAGTGGCTGGCTATATGATCAGGCAAATGGGCAGTAGAAGGCTGGATTATTAAAGTGACACTTGGAAAGGACAAAGAGTGCATCAGAATGGACTATGTCAATGTCCATCATAAGGTTGGAATTAGCAAATAGACATGTTGTTACACTCCCCTGAGGTGCTGAAATGGGTTCATGAAATTAGTGGACATGGGGATACTGCAGCAATGCAGAGATGGGCTGAATATAGACACATCCTTCTTGCAGCCTCTGAGTCACAGAATGCTATTAAGGCTTTTTCTATCTGCCATCAGGAAAGACAGAAGATGCAAATGGCTATAGGGCAAATTCCTCAGGAATTTGCACACAGTAGACATGTCGGTTATATTGAACCAGTAGCACCAGGCGGCTACAAATGAGTCCTCACAGGAATAGATATTTAGTCTGGACTGGACTTTGCATATCCCATAATGATTCCAAATGCCAAAAATACCATTATGTAATTAGAACAAAAGATACTGTACCAAGTTGGGTCACCAAGTTATGTTTTCTCAGATCAAGTAACATAATTTACAGCACACAGAATTCAGTAAAGGATCAAGAAATGTTATTTTAAATGGACATACCATGTTGAACATACACTCTCAGAGTAGAGGTTTGATTTAAAAAATAAAATAAAATAAAGTAATGGAATGGACAATAGAAATATTTGTTATTTAAGACAGGGGGTGATAATGGCTTGAAGTGCTAGCTCACATGCCTACATGAATGTGTGCTCACATGCAACATAAGGGGTACAAAAGGAAGCTGACCACTGAATAGATGGAGGAGGATGCTAGTGCCACTGTACAGTTTCCCACAGCACCTTAAGTTATTTTTTACCTACCAGAGGTTACTACTGTCACAAAACCAGGATTGCAGTTTTGAGTACCAGAAACAGAGGCTATCGCTCAGCAAGCTACTGTAACTACAGCCTTGAATATGTATGTCAGAATTCCCAAGAGTCAGATGGGATGGCTTGTATCTTCCCCTCATCTTTCAAAATTGGGACTGAATATCAATAGTACTGTATTGCCTACTGATTTAGATAGCCCACTAGTTTTTCATCTATGAAATTCTATCCAATATGAATGGGAATGGACTAAGGGTATGCACTTGGTAGATGTGTCTTGTTCCTAGAAGTCTAGCATAGCAGCTGAAACTGATGTCTCTTCCCAAGGTGCAAAACTTTGGGTAAAGATAAATGACAAATGGAAAGGAGAAATAATAGCTGAATGTAAATTAATGAATAAATGGGTTATGCAACAGGGAAAATCTAACATGTTGCTGGTACATCAGGAGAAACTCAGAGCAAGGGAATAATTTCTCAGTTAAATTTTGTCAGGAGCTGGGAGGGGTGACGAGACGAGACACACTCTCAAGAATACGACCAGATCAGATGGACATCTACAAGAGACCTAAATAGCTGACCGCTGAGTAATGGATTCTGTATCATACTGAAAGACTAACCAGGAATGACTGGATTGGGAGGGGAAAGTTAATCCTTCTAGTAAAGGATAATGGCTGGAAGAGTCAGGGGTGGCCTACAGCGCAGTGAATTATTTAAATGTCTTTTCTAGTCATGTTTTTGTGACTCCCACAGAACAATTTGTTCCTGATGGGTCTGCGTAAGAGGAGGTTAGGGAAGGTGCTGACAGGATTCTATAGTTCAGTATGAGTGATTGTTAACAGACTTCATTGTAATTGTAAAACTTGGAACTCAACAAGCAGTTTGGACAATTTTGCCATCCTGCAGGGCATACATTGAGTCATCCTGGTGATGTGAGTGGGTTGTTACTCCTTCACTTGACTAATCAAACCAGCCTCTTATTGACCTCTGATTCTTGGGACTTGATCTAGTGGCCTGACCTGATTTGGCAGCTTCACAGCCTTGAGACTCAATTGTGGTAACCTGGAGTGTTGGGAAGAATACTGAGGTGAGTGGTGATGGTATCAGAGATTATGGAGTGCTGTACCACTTTAGTTAAGTCAGCATTTGGAATTATCTTTAACATCCACCTCTTAGGGATTACTCTCATACTGATCCTACTAAAATAAATTATTGTTGCAACTTCAAATCAAATCTTTCCTTTTCAGATGCTTTCTCTGAATCCCTACACATATATCTGGTTTCCTTTTCCTATAAATGTATTTGTTGTAACAATTATATCATTACATCACCTTAGTCATTCATGCTTTCCTATATTCATTTTTGTCAAATGTTTATTGAACAAATATTTATTGAAATACTTATACGTACTCTCTAAGTATTAGGGATACCATAATGAATATATTTTTAAAATAATAAATGCACTTAAAGAACTTTCTTCTTAGGTTTGAAACTTTACAGAACATTTTATCCATTTCTGACATGAAAAATCATTGAGGCCAGGGATGGAGTTATATGTATTGCTTTATTCCCAGTGAAAACAAGGCCAGGGGCAGACTGTGGAACAGACCATCAATTATGGATATGCAAATACAAACTGAAGCTAAAGAAAATGAAAACAAGTCCACAAGAGCCAAAATATGACCTTGGATGTATCCAACCTGAATTTAGAGACAATCTGAAGAACATATTTGATGCATTAAACACTAAAGACCACAGACCAGAAGAGTTGTGGGATGACATCAAGAACATCATACATGAAGAAAGCAAAAAGTCATTAAGAAGACAAGAAAGAAGGAAAAGGTCAAA
>NW_006408530.1:25974218-25990332 GCF_000296735.1 Chrysochloris asiatica
TATTTAGTCCTCAAATTAAAATATTGATCAACACATGAAGCATTAAATTAAGTAGGATGCAAGAAATACAAAGAGACAGTATCAAAAAAAAAAAAAAAAAAAAGGTCCATGGTCAGTCATTTCAGGAGATAACATATAATCAAGGACTGAAAGTATTGAAGGAAGAAGTCCAACCTGAACTGAAGGCATTGACAATAAGCAAGGGTCACAGAATTGACAAAATACCATTTTGTCAATTCTGTGACACTTTAAAGTACTCAATTGTTTATATCAAGAAATTTCAAAGATAGCTACCTGGTCATCCAACTTGAAGAGAGCCATAATTGTGCCGGTTCCAAAGAAACATGACCTAAAAAAACTGCAGAAATCATCAAACAATATTGTTAATGTCACACACAAGTAAAACTGCTTAAGATGCCTTCAGAACAGTTGTAGCAGTATATCAACAGACCACTGCCAGACATTCAAGCCGGATAGAAGAGGACATGGAACAAGGAATGTCATTGTTGATGTCAGACAGATCTTGATTGAAAGCAGAGAATACCACAAAGATGTTTGCCTGTGTTTTTGAAGTCTCCTATGTTTCTTGAAAGAACAAAACAGAAACAAATGATGAGTGAATATGTATGCTATGTTGTTATTAAGTGCCATTGAGTCAGTTCAGACTCATATAAGCCTGGATGGAGTTTCTGAGGAGCAACTGGTGGGTTTAAACCACTGACCTTGCAGTTAGTACTCCAGTGCTTATACGATAGCACCATATAAATAGCATAATAATGCAGCTTAAAGTTTTTGAGATAACTATATAAGCCTTTTGAGACTATAAGTAAGTATTAAAATCACAGGGAGGATTGTAAATAAAAGAAAGAGCAGAATGAAATGTTCAAAGCAGAGAAAAACAGCAGGAACAAGCATGAAGATGTAAGTTATATTCAGGGGTTCAAATGACAAGTTATTGCTGTTAGAGAAACAAAACTGCAGAGATGGATAAGAACAATTTGAGAACTTGTAATTTATTTTTCAGTAACAATTTTCATAAGGAAAAAAAATTGCTTATTTTATTTGCAATAGCAAAATGCCTGACTTGTTTAGGGACTATTGTGGGGGGGAAATATATATGTCTGTGTGTGTAGGTTCTAATATTGAGTTGTGTATAAATACACTGGACTGCAAAGTCGGTTTGAACCGCAAGGTCTGCAGTTCACCAGCTGCACTTCAGAAACCCTATATAGGGTCGCTATGTGTCAGAACTGACTCCACGGCACATAACAACAACAATATATATATATATATATGGTGGTGGTTGTGGATGTGTGCCTTGGAGTCGGTTCCAACTCTTAGTGGCCCTCTATAGGTTTTCTGAGGCTGTAAGTCTTTACTAGAGCAGAGAGCCTCATATTTCTCCCATGTAACAACTGGTAGTTTCAAACTACTGACCTTGAGGTTTAGCAGTCCAGCTCGTAACCACTGTGCTACCTGAGCCTATTTATGTATGTATACTTGGGAAGCATGGTGGCTCTGTAGACTAAGCACTGGACTAAGAACCACAAGATCAGCAGTTTGAGTCCACCAGTGTCTCTGCAGAAAAAGATAAGACTTTCTGATTCTGCAAAGATTTACAGCTTCAAATTCCCTATACAAGATTGCTATAAGAAGTGGGAACTGACTTGACGACACTTAACAACCACCACAATATATACATACATATCTATATATGTGTATATATATATACTTGTCTATATGGAGTCCTGACATGGAGCTGTAGTATAAGCACTGAGCTGCTGACAGCAAATTCAGTGGTTCTACCCTACCAGTCATTCTCGGAAATTATATATATATATTTAAAATCACATATTAAAAAACAATACTTTTAGATGCATCCTGTGAAGAGAAGAGAATACAATCCTTCAAATATTTCTCAGGCCCCAGAATGATCACATAGCAAAGATCTCACTGTAGCACTGTCTTGTTATATGCTGGGTTTTCCTTTCCCTTGAGAAAAGACTTAGAATATATGTAAATGACTGACCATTTGAAACAAGAGAGCAGTAAACGATAAAGTGTATTTATCAATTCCCATAATACAGCTAAATTATTTCCATAGCCTAAGTTTTAAAATCATATATACACACAATTACATCAAAAGTAAACTTCATTACCAACCTTAATAAAAACAATGAGGATTTTGTGACTCATTATGTAATATTTTAAAACAATTAGATTACAGTGGTTTTATGTATCCTTCAAGGGAGAAGTGCCCGTTGAGATACACAATGGAACATTATATAATGTCTAAATAATTGTACTGGACCCAAAACACTCATTTTAAAGAAAAACAGGCTTCAAACACCTAAGGGGAAAATGCTTATCTGCATTGTTTATCTTTAATAAAAGCCCTTAAACTTCACCACAAAAGTCTGAAAGTAAAATAATAGGATAATTTTTGCCTTCTGAAAAATGGAAGTTGAACCAAAAAGCATTCACATAAGAATAATAGTTTTAGATTGAAAGCCTAGACTAATGTGGGATCAGTTATGGCAAAGTTTCCAGTGGCTTTCCCTGGAGTATACTCCTTTCAATTATCTGGAGTCAAACAATTCTATTTGAGGACACAATGAATTCAGGCATACCCTTATCTTTATCCTGGATCATATCCCAATAAATTTGACTTAACGATGGATTTACATTTTGTTCTTATTCTTTAGTAATTCTGTTATAAATGCTGCAGATACATAAAAATAAGTAGCTACAAGGCAATTGGAGTCAAATCTCAATGATTCACACATAATTTGTGACTTTATGATTTACGTGTGATAAATTGCAAATCCCATAATGATTTTCCTTGGTTCCCCAAATCTTTTGAACCCCACTCTTTATCCTTTAGTTGATGATAACTTACAATAGAAAAATAGAGTTTAGCCTAAGTGCTATATAATTTAAAAGATACATTTGAGTCTTGAATACTTCAGATGCCCCAAAATAGTATTTTTAAGTTATTCAAAGGCTTGGGAAAACAAGTGTCAAGCTACACAAATGGTATGAGGAAAGAAAGATAGAAATAGTTTTCTATCCCAAAGCTTTTTCTGAAAGTTGACCGTGTCCCTCTAGTCCACAGTGATTTATATTATAGCAAAAAGGATGGGCAGTCCACAGTCTTTATGGGAAAACATAAAGCTAAGGATAATGAGGAAAATGGAGGGTAAGAAGGGAGACAAGGGATGATTGATAGAGTAGAATATAGTTGGTTGGTTGGTTGGTTGGTTGGTTGGTTGGTTGGTTGGTTGGTTTAGTTATGTGCCATGGAGTCAGTTCCGACTGGTAGCAAGCGAAACCTGTTTACGGCTTCTGAGGCTGTAAATCTTTATGGGAGAAGAAAGCCTCATCTTTCTCCTGTGGAACAACTAGTAGTTACAAACTGCTGACCTTGAGGTTAGCAGCCCAGCTCCTAACCACTATGCTACCAGAGCTTATATAGTATCTACAGACAAATAAATACTGCTGCTCTATCTAGTTGATGAGGAAAACTATGACACAATCTCTTTTATATCTTCTTCCTTAAATCCACTATTTTCTCTACCATATACCTAAATCACAAGGTGCTCTGGTAGCATAGTAGCTATGAATCGGGCTGCAAACCTTAAGGTCAGCAGTTCAAAACTACCAGCCACTCCGTGGGAGGCAGATGAGGCTTTCTGCTCCCGTAAAGATTTACAGCCTCGGAAACCCTGTACAGGTCGCTATGGGTTGGAACTGACTCGAAGGCACTTAACAACAACAACAACATACCTAAATCACAGATAATTTGTTTGGAGGAATTATCTCATTTCCCTTTATGGCACAGGGATGAATTTTTAGATCCAGAATACTATAGGAGACTCTCACAAATAACTAGACTGTTTCCTAGACCATGGGGTAATTTCAGTCATCAGTAAACAGGACATTGCTAATACTTGTAAAGCTCAAGATTATTAGATCAGTTTCCATGAAGTAATCCATGTCATGGGGACCCTGAAATCTCCATGAAGATTTCAACGGCTGAGTTTTTATAAGTAGATCACTAGGCTTTCTTTCAAATTGCTTTGGTAAAGTTGAACCTTTAACCTTTCATTTATCAGTTGAGCATATTAACCATTTCTACTATTCATGGGCTTCCAAGGTTATAGATACCAACTACATACTGGAAACAGTCAGCATGTTTTCGTTCGACTATTAAAATTGTATGTTTTGTTCCTGATACTATTATGGATACTGGGATAAATTTAAAAATCAAAGTATATTAATAATCAAAGTGTCTTCTTTCATTGTATCGACTATGATGGAATAGTTAATGTTGAAGCAACCCCAATATCTCAGAAGCATGCCACAAACAAAGCTTTGTTTTGAATGCATAGTATATGTGTCAAAAGTGTATGCAGATCTGTTCCACTGGGTGACACAAGAACCCAGGTTTAAGCACCCCTTTTCAACTAGTCAAATGATCTGGAACCTGTGGTTTTTGACATCCCTGTCTCAAGAGAATATAAACTTGAAAACTGAAATGAAATTATTCATTACTTCAGTATAATAGTGACATAGGCCACAATTCCTCATATTTCATTGATATGTGAAGCAAGTACTTAGCCCCACTAACCTGTAAGAGGTCCAAGACAGATGGTCTTCCAAATCTTGGAAGTAGAAAAGAACCAGATATTGATAAGTACCATACTTAAGGAAACTAAAGTCTAGTATGGAAGACAGGAAATAAAACAAGTGAATGAAGTAGTTTCAGTAATAATAAATACTATGAAGACAAAGTACAAGATCACAGAGATAATGGAACCATGGAAAAAAGTATCCTTGTAAAGAAGTGATCTGATCTGAGATTTGAAAGACAAGACGTAAATTCTACAATAATCTGTGGTCAGGTGGGAAGAGAAGTAGTCTAGCAGGCAGAGGGAAAAGGAAGGGCTGAAATGAAAATACATTCGTTATTTTTGAAAAACAGAAAGGGTAGTGTGACTGGAAAACCCAAAGACAGTAGAAACAGATGGAGTTAGACTGCTCATTAGGGCAAGATCTGTAGGACCTTAATGATTAGACAAAGCAACTTAATTGTCATAAGTGCAGTGAGAAGCTATTTGAAGAATTTTAAAGCACTGAATGGAATGTGATCATCTTTCATTTGTATTCTAAAAGGATCATGTGTTGATTCTTTGGCTATTGAATTATAAGTCAGCAAAAATGAAATCAGAGAGACCAATAATGTAACTGTTAATGGTAGCATAGTGGTTACGAGTCGTGCTGTGCACCGCAAGATCAGCAGTTCAAAACTACCAGCTGTTCTGCAGAACGATGAGGCTTTCTGCTTCCATAAAGATTTACAACTTCGGAAACCCTGTACAGGGTTGCTATGAGTTGGAACCAACTCCAGAGCACACAACAACAACAATAGTACCCCCCAAATCCTGGAATGGTGCTGTTCAAACTCTCCAGCTGCCCCTTTGAAGCCCTATATGGGGTCACTATGACTTGGAACCAACTTGATGGCCCTTAACAACAACAATTGCACTCCAAGTGAGAGATGATGGTTTTCTGCACTAAGAGGAAAACAATGAAGTTGATGTATATACATGTAAAGTTGATAGGATTTGTTGATACACTGAACGTGGGAAGTAAGAGGAAAAGAGAAATAAAGAATCATCCCATTGTTATTGTTCTCTGCAATTGAGTGAACAACATTTATTAGAATATTTTGTTTTTGTAAAGTGCCCTGGAGTCATTTCTGTCTCAGCAATCCTTTATATAGTTTCCAAAGAGCGGCTGGTAGATTTGAATCATCAACCTTGTTTTAGTAGTCCAGTGCTTATCCTGTAGTGCCACAGCAGGATGCCAAATATTCTCTTATTAGAATATGTTTTTATTGTTAAGTGCCATCGATTTGGTTCCTGACTCATAGAAACCCTGTATAGGGTTTCCAAGGAGTTGCTGGTGGGTTTGAACCACTGACCTTGTGGTCCAGTGCTTATCCTACAGTGCTACATCAGGATTTGTATTAGAATATGTTATTGTTGTTGTTAAGTGTTGTCAAGTGAGTTCCGATCTATAGAGACCCTGTATAAAGTTTCCAAGGAGCAGCTGGTGAACTTGAACTGCCGGCCTTGTGGTTCAAATCTACTTTGCAGTCCAGTGCATTAACCCACAGCACCACAAAGGAGTGTATTAAAGGGTAAAATCAAGCATTGTCCTTGTGGGTAAGAAGTTTGACATTGTCTAAAGACAGTTTACAGCAAGTGGTCAATTGGATACAGAGATTAGCGTCTCAGGCAGAGGTCAGGATCAGAACAGTATTCCACAGATCAACAGGAAAGGGATAGTTTTAAAGTCAAACGTCTGGTTGAAATCACACAGGAAAAGAAACAGATGATGTCCAAGGATCAAGGCTGTTGACTGGGGCATTGTGAGTCATTCCTGGACTGCAGGGTCATACATAATTTGCTTTTCTATAGATGTTTGTTACAGATAACAGGAATCCGAGAAAGCATGTGAATTATAAAACAAGTATCCCACAATACCAGCAGACACAAAATGTTATCTGTATGCCAAAGACCAAATTCAGGTCAATACAAACAAACCCACAAATTAAATCAACAACAAAAACAAATAAAAGAAAAACAAAAGATCTTGTTTGAAGAAAGAAAAAGATGGCCTTTTGGCTCTGTGACACTAAGCATTAGGGATGTGCATTTCACTAATAACACATACTTCCTGGAATCTAGTTTGATTAGAAATCATTCAAAGAACCCAAGCAGCTGAACATGATGAGGATCATAAAACAAAAGCATAACAAGAAAACATATTTGCGTTGCAGAGAGAGCAAGACTTAAGACACTGGGAATCTGTTTTGACTGGTAAATATCACTGAAGTTACAGGTAAATTTTTCATTAATCCAACAGTTTTCCTGTTTGTATTGGAATCTTTGGTAAATCATATTACCAAATGACTTACCTCTTAATAGGATGCTCTCTTAATTGTTGTTGTTGTTGTTAAGTGCCATTGAGTCAATTCCGACCCATAGTGACCCTGTATAGACTTTCCGATGCTAAAATCAGCTGTACTGTATTATAAAAATGTTCTTTCTATGTTGTTGTTGTTTGTTGTTAAGTGCCATCGAGTCGGTTCCGACCCATAGCGACCCTGTACAGGGTTTCCGAGGCTGTAAATCTTCACGGGAGCAGAAAGCCTCATCTTTCTCCGGCGGAGCGGCTGGTAGTTTCGAACTGCTGACTTTGGGGTTCGCAGCCCGATTCGTAACCACTACGCTATAGCCTCTTATTTGCTTATATGGGTTTTTTTTTTTTTTTTTTTTTTTTGGTAAAATGAGGATAGTGACAATGCTGTGATGTCTGAGAGATGGGACTAAATCTGCAGTAGTGATTATTGGGAAGGAAGTTCTCTATGAAGCTTACAACGGAATCTACCCCCAGGCTTTTTAAATGTACTATTGGCCTTTCAGTGTGCCCTTATAGGAGTAACAAAGCAAACTTGGTTTGAATCTCAGATTTTGGGGGCGCAAATTCTTTAATCTTTCTGAACTTCACTTTTCCCAGTTAGATGGACATAGTGGCTACAATTGACTCAAACATCACAATTGTGAGGACATGCAGGACTGAGCAACATTTCTTTCTGCTGTACAAAGGATCAGTATGAGTTGGAATCAACTTGACAAGAGCTAACAATAACAATATAAGGATAATAATAACTATCTTTTAAAAATATAGTAAGGGTTAGATTATTAATTATATTTAAAGCCCTAACTGTGGGACTAGTATAAACAAATCTACATTCTCTAACAAAGCAATTCTGAAATTCAAACAGCTCTAAAAATGTAAGTTTTTGTTTTTAATTGCTCCTTTGGTGGTAAAATTTGGCTTGACCAGCACTCATGTGGCAGCAAAGCCTGGCCTGAGCTGATGCATGGCTATTTATAGTTTATTATATTCAATATGAATATTCATATTTTGACTGGAGAAGCACTGTGTCTGATTTTAGGAAGTGTTCCCAGATATCCCTGGCAGTGTTATGTAAAATTAAGTTTATGCATACATTGCCATTTTAAAATACAGTTAATTTTGATAAGCACCCATCTACCTTTATAAGGTAGCTAGAAGGAGCTCTGGTAGCGTAGTGGTTACGAATCGGGCTGCGAACCTTAAGGTCAATGGTTCGAAACTACCAGCTGCTCCACGGGAGAAAGATCAGGCTTTCTACTCCCATAAAGATTTACACCCTCGGAAGCCCTGTACAGGGTCGCTATGGGTCGAAACCGACTCGACGGCACTTAACAACAACAACAACATAACACTTGGAGTGGCACTGTGGATTATTTCGCTGGACTGCAAGGTTAGTCGGTGGTTCAAACTCACCAGCCGCTCCTTGGAAGCCCTATACAGGGTTCCTATGAGTCAGAATTGACACCACAGCACTTAACAACAGCAACATAACATTTGGGTCCTGATGTGGCACTGCAGGATAATGCACTAAACTGAGAGATTGGTTTGAAGCATAAGATTGGTGGTTCAAACTCACCAGTCACTCCTCAGAAACCTTATACAGGGTAGCTATAAGTTTACACCCAACTGATAGCACTTAACAACAACAACATAGCACTTGTAGAATTAGGAATAGACAGCATTATCATGTGACATCATTTTAGAGTTCCTCATTCCCATGCCCTGTGAATACAATGATCTGATTGGAGGGCTGGGAAGGGGGAATGGAAATCAAATTGTTTTGTTCCCCACAAGTTTAAATTAAGCCAGGAAGTATAGAATCTATAAGAAGTACAGGGAAAAGAGAGGCTCTTGCTATGGAATGTATTTTATTTAACACATCAGTAACTTAACACATTATTTTAAATATTCACTCAATTGGACCGTGAGCTCTGTTTAAATTCTTGCTAAAAAAAAAAAAAAAGAAAAAGAAAAAACTCAGTTGCTGTTAAGTACAACTCCTAGCAACTTCCTATATGTCAGAGCAGAACTCTACCCCATGTTCTTTTCAATCACTGTTCTTTTGGAAGTCAGTCACCAGGTTTTTCTTCTGAGGATCCTCTGGCTGGACTCAAACCACTTTGTGCTTAACTCTGCATCACCCAGGGACTCCCTTCTTGCTTCAGTCCCTACAAACTTTAAAGGTGACTCTGAGCAGTGACTAAATATGTCATAATGTGTCAGTTACATATTAAACCATTAGCAACCAATCACTGGGATGTCAACTGCTAATAGAAAGATGTGAGTGTGAGCGTGAGGATGCTTCTGGACACCATCATTAAGTCAACTGCAGAGCCTAAAGGATATCAATGGTGTGAGACACTCCATTGTTTATTTCCCTTTCCTGCTGGCTTCTAATGCCTGTCAACTTTCCATTAGAGGTAGTTCACGTATTTAAGAGAACATACAATAATTGTATTCTTTTTATGTAAATTACTTTCATGCAGAACATCATAAATGAAAAACTTATGCCTGGAGTTGCACCAGCTATTTTGAATATAAGTATACACATGTGAGAATGAAATCCAATATTGTGAGGATAGCAGAATAAATAAGGTGAAAAATTAGGGTCTTAGTGAAATCAGTATCCCTGAAACTTTCTATCACTCATTTAAGCCAATGCTAGTTTGTAACTAATAACTGTAATCATCCTAATGGATCACTGTGTTTATTTTTTTTTAATCAGGACAAAATCACCACTTTTTAAACGTCTACTGGCCCACATGAAGTACACTCTAGTTAGAGCCTGCTCTTATTTATTCATTTTTATAATCTTAATACTTATTTCTGCTCTGAATACACAGTAGGCAGTCCACACATATTTATTGAAATGAGTTTCACTTCCATTGCAATCTTCTTCAAGTGTCCTGACATGGAATCAATTATTTTTTCTTCTTACTTTCAAATATATAATTTCACTTACACTGATGGTCATAACTTATAGTTATACTATTAACATAATGTAATAAAAACATAATCAAACTTTGATTATTGCTTTCAGCTCTGGTCAAAGGTCATATGAGAAACTACTATATGAAACTGATTACTACACTTGCAGCAAAATTATTATTAAAGATATTGTTATTGTACTTTTTTAATGTTCTCTAGGTGGTAATTTTTGTGGGAAATTGCCTTTAAAACTCAGTAGTAGGGACAGGCTTTCTCTCAAAGAATCATTGCTTCCTTCTTTTCAAAAAACAAACATGTAAGTATCCTATAAAGTCCCTGGTTATACAAACAGCTTTTCCTCCACTACTTTCCTGAAGGTCAATGATTCAAACCCACTGGGTAATACTGTACAAGAAAGGTCTGGAATTGCGCTTCATAAATACTATAGTCAAGAGATTCCTTGACGTTTGTCATTATACCAAATAATGGTTTGTCATTATACCAAAAATAATTTATTTGTGAAATATTTGATTAACTATATTATGTGATGGGTGGGATGTAGTCTCTAACACATTAGGTTACCATGAGCCACAACAGACTCTAACAACAATGAATTATGTATTCAATAAATATTTGTTAAATGAATGAAACACTATATAGGTAGTCACAGTTCTTGAAGAGACATGGCTGTCAGCTCAGTGGGGAAAAAAATAAACAATTATAAAAGTGATATGATTTCTTATGGCTATCTAATATTTGTGTCTCTTGATCTTGGATTTTAATACGCTCATAGGAGAACTTGTGTGGTACTGTAGGATAAGTACTGGACTGCTAACTCCAAGGTAGCAGTTCAAACTCACCAGCTGCTCTTCAGAAACTCTACAGGGTCACTATGAGTAAGAACCAACTTGACAGCACTTAACAACAGTGTAGTTTACTCAATATCTTTATGTGGTTTTTGGTTTAAATTTCCCTGATATATTTTACAGAAAGGAAGCAGGACTGAAGTTTGAAACACATAAATAAGCATGCAATAAATGCAATGTTTTTGTTTTTAACATATTGTGATGATGGAGTTGTAGATAATTTGAGACACGGAAACATACACATATCAAATATATGCCTGCTAACATTAATGGTTACAGTCATAATTACATAGCCTGATAATTCATGTTACCTTCAGAATTAACCGTCTGACTTTTCTTTCATTAAATATTAATTACTATATATTTCCATTTAGATAATGAAAATTAATTTATAATTTCTAGAGTTAAGAAAAGTGAGAAAAATAGTTCAAAAGGCAAAACAGAAAAAATCATCTCTGTGACTTTTAAAAGAATTTAACTTATTCTTGTGAATTGAGTGAATATTTATTGAGCAAATCATAAGTTTACATTTAATAAATTATGTACATTGTTTCATCTCAATGAGCACAATCTCCTCAACATAACATCACTTTTTCCACTTTCTCCTTGAGTGTCTTGTTTCTATCATGCCTTTTTTCCCAATCCCTCGGAATCTTGCCCTTGGGTAAATGCTGCCCTTTTGATATTGAATAACTGACCATTCTATGGTGTGTGTACCTCACTTGTGTTGCTATCTCTCCTATATACTTTTTATTGCTTTGGCTGAAAATGGAGCAAGGGGGTGAGTTCTTGTTCAGATCTGAAAGGTGGCCCAGGACAACAGTCTCAGAGTTCTATCAGTAAAACTGGACTTTTATTTATTTATTTATTTTTAATGATTTTGAGTTGTGATTATCTCTTGAATAACAATAACAACTATATGAGCACTTATTATTCTCCAATCACAAGTTTAAGTGATGAGACATTCTGCTCCGGTAAAGATTCACAGCCTCGGAAACCCTGTGCAGGGTCGCTATGAGTCGGAACCGACTCCACGGCACTTAACAACAACAACAACAACAACGCCTCATATGGGATTATTTTTATCATTCACAAATTGTCTTTGACAATCTACTATGTAAGTATAAAACTAGGCACTACCAGTTTCCCATTCAACATTATCCACTTATGGAAAATGAAAAAAAAATAATAATAATTCATAGATTCATATTTTAGTGTCCTTTTTCATTTTTTGTTATATCAGTGTAAGTATAGGCTTAAAAAAGAAATAATTGTGAAACTCAAATTAAAATTTATCTGATATATTTAAGAATTTAGCTAGGTGTTTAACCAGAGAACAGACATGGGCATTCATCGTGTTTATATAATTCAATTAATCAAATATATCACAAATACAACTTTTTATATGGTAAATTACAAACATTACAAGATTGCATAATCTTTTTGTCAGCTTACTTTGCTTGTTTGCTTGTTTAGCTTGTTCGCTTTGTCCTGGTGTAGTGTTGCGGGTTAACATGCCGGACTGCAAGGTCTGTTTGTACAACAATGTCTGTAGTTTAAGGCTTACCAGCTGCTCCTTGTAAACTCTATACAGGGTCTCTATGAGGCAGAACTGGCTCAGCAGCACTTAACAAAAACAATCTGCAGATGGTGTGAATCTCTTGAAACTTTGGTATAAACTACGAGAGGACAGTAAAGGTCAGTAGTCCAAAACTACCAGCTGTTCCGCGGGAGAAAGCTGAGGCCTTCTGCTCCCGTAAAGATTTATAGCCTCGGAAACCCTGTACAAGGTCTCTATGCGTCGGAATTGACTCCACGCCACATAACCATAACCAACTACAAGAGGACAGAGAGACCTTCATTTGAGAAGTCTAATCCACGACCTTGTTAAAAGCATGTGTGGGGAGAAATAATTAATCAAAAACAAACCCCAAAATAATTGTCATAATCATGGCTCTGAATGACAGCGGCTCCATGTATGACAGAGTAGAACTGTCATACATAGTGTTCGAATTTTTTTCAGAAGTAGATCATCAGTTCTTTTTTCTGAGGTTATTTCTGTGGAGGTGGTGGCTATGTTTAGTGGAATAGGTTTGGACACACAGTGAGTGTGTACAGGGTTTCCAACGCTATAAATCTTTACCGGAAGCAGAAAGCTTCATCTTTCTCCCACCGATCAGCTAAGTAGTTTCGAACTGCTGACCTTGCGGTTCACAGCCTGATTCGTAACCACTATACTATCAGAGTTCCTTAGTACCATGTTGTTGTTGTTGTTGTTATGTGTCGTGGAGTAGTGAGTCCAACTCACAGCGACCCTGTACAGGGTTTCCGAGGCTGTAAATCTTTACGGGAGCAGAAAGCTTTATCTTTCTCCCGAGGAACAGCTGGTAGTTTCGAACGGCTGACCTTGCGGTTCACAGCCAGATTCGTAACCACTACGCTACCAGAGCCATAGTATCACTCAATTGCCAACTATTTGGGGGTACGGGTGGGGGTTCCAGGTCGTTGGCAATTGAGTGATAGTATGGTACTACAGGATTGGGTAGTGTTTTGTTCTGTTGTGCATAGGGTCGCTATGAATCCCTATGGACTCGAAGGCACCTAACAACAACAACAACAAAAAAAATGGTACTACAGGAGTTCTGTTGGTACTGTGGGTTAATGCGCTGGATTGCAAAGTTGGTTTGAACTACAAGGTCAGTGGTTCAAGTTCACCAGCTGCTACTAGGAAACCTTATACAGGGTCGCTATGGGTCAGAACTAACTCTATGGCACATAACAGCAACAATAATGATACTACAGATCAACAGTTAATACAAAGGACTTATTAACAACAAGGGACTCAGGCTTGCAGGAATATCTAGCTACCTGAAAGAAACCTTCCAAAGACATAAATGGTTATTTTACAAGAATTCATTGGCCAGCGGGCTTATTTCTCTTCCTGACAAATATTCACATCATATGAAAACAACTAATAGGGTATAGTACTCAATAATGCTCAAAATGTTTAACAAAGCTAAAAAAAAATTTTTTTTTGTCAACAAAATAGTGTATAAAGATTTTATTTCCTTTCAAAGGATTGTGTACAAGTTTACTCACTAAATTTGATATCTTCAATTGCTAATAATTTATTGAAACTGCAGTTGATAAGAAAGGAATGAGACTACAAGAGTAGGTCCTTTCACATCAATTTGAATAAGCTCAAAAGCTGTCTTGGTATGTCAAAAAGCAATAGCATTAATAACAGCCAAGTCTACAAAATAGTAGATTGCATTTCCACCTCTTATAGTGCCACACTTAGCAAAGATATCATTGATTAAGAAAGAAATTGAAAGATAAATACATCATACATCACCTGCAGTTTCCAAATTTCCCAATGTAATGTAAACTCTTAATGATATATCTATTTTAATCTTATAAAACAATCATGTCTACTATAATAAAATCATTGACACATGCTTTCTGCTATCTCACAATTGAATGCATACTATGCAGATGGTTCTAAAAGGATTCTATCACAAATTTTGACCACAGAAGCTGCCAACTCATTAAGAAAATAATAATAATAATAAAGTTCTGGATCCTCATCTGTTTTGGAAAAGTTCATAATTGAAATTCAGGTTAAAGAAATGTTGTTCAATTCCCTCTTCTTGATGTTCTTTATACTAATTGCATTTCCTGAATATTAAACAGAGACTTCCTCCATATGAGAGCAATTACAGAACTTGTTAAAAACACGCAAGTGGCTTGTAAAAGTAACGTACGCATTAAAGACAACTTCCTAAAAGGACTTTTGGAAAGGTCTTCTGAAAACATCAGGAGAAAAGAAGGCAATGAAAATTCATGGGCTCTTTAATGATAATACTGTTTACTAGACAATGATATGAAACAGAATAGGACAATGTCATAGGGAACAAGTTTTCCAAAATTGTGAGGAAGTTATACTTTCAGGCACTATAACACTGCATTATCAGAGGCCCTCAGGCTATTGAAGGAATAGGCAATGGATCAAGTAATTACTGAGTCAGCTTCCCTGATGAGAAATGTTATACCACAGTTGTGAAAATTAAGTTCATATCTACATATCTGGGTCCTGGTGTGGTGCTGTAGGGTAAGTATTAGACTGCTAACTGCACTAAACATCAGCAGCTCAAACCCACCAGCCACTCTCAGAAACCCCATACAGGGTTGCTACGAGTCAGAATCAACTCAATAGCACACAGAAATGATATCTATATATCTAAAAAATGGGGTTTGGGCACAATTGAACATTTTCTTCCTTCCTTTATCAACAATATTGAGTACACACTGTTAATATATGCTGTTGTTGTTGTGTTGTGAAGTGCCGTCAAGTCAATTCTGACCCATAGTGACCCTGTATAGGGTTTCCGAGGAGCAGCTGGTGAGCTTGAACCACCGACCTTGCTGTTCAAATGGCTTTGCACTCTGGCACATTAACCCACAATACCACACCAGGACCCCAATATATGCTGTTGGTTGGGTAATATTTTAATTGTTTAAGAAATGCATGGACTTTGAAGTCAAGTACATTTGAGCTAAACTAGTTACTAAAATAAATAATGAATCTGAAATAATGGAAAAATGAATTCTTGTCCCCAATTCTCCATCTATCTCTGAAACCACATCCTCTGCTGTGGGATGTTTTTCTTTTCCCACTAATCATAGATATACATTACTCTGTCTCACTGATATTGGGGTTTGGCATGTACCTAACATTACACTGTGGGATATTAGCCACTGTGATTGAAGCAGAGATTTATCTGTATTTGCATGGTTAGGCTTGCTCTCTTGTGCTTCTGTCTTCAGCATGAGAAATGCATGCCCTTTCTAGTCCACTGGTTAAAGACAAGCCCTTTGGAATAGAGCTGGATTCAGCCTCGGTATAGCCAAGTCTAGAAGCGCTAACACCGCAGTAATCCTCAAGCGATTTACAGATGCTATGGAAAAAAGAAGTAATTATTTTATGTTATTAAGATTTTGAAATTGTATCTTATGTTGTAAAGATAACTGATATATTTCATGTAAATCAATCATTCTTTGACTCAGTTTCTTCATCTGTAAAGTGGGACTAATTAATGTATACATTACATTGGATTTCTATGAGAATTATCAACATTTTAAATAAAAGATACTCAACACAATACCTGACACATAATAAACCCTTAAAATTGAAAAATAAAAAACCCAAGCTATCAGCAAACTGTGATCCTTAAGACAGTAAGTATGTTTTGCTCATTGCTATTAGTTATGGCTCAGAATATTATTGTCACATATCAGGCACTAGAAAAACTACTTGTTGAATTAGTGAA
>NW_006408530.1:25992577-25998155 GCF_000296735.1 Chrysochloris asiatica
CATGATCTAAACAATTGAAAGCCTTTGCATAGTCAATAAAGCACAGGTAAACATCTTTCTGATATTCTCTGCTTTCAGCCAAGATCCATCAGACATCAACAATGATAACCCTTGTTCTACCGCCTCTACTGAGTCCAGCTTGTACCTCTGGAAGTTCTCTGTCAATGTTTGCTTGTAGCCATTCTTGTATTACCTTTTGTAAACTTTACTTGCATGGGATATCAAAGATATTGTCAAATGATGTCCGCATTCAGTTGGGTCACCTCTCTTTGGAATGGGCACAGATATGGATATCTTCCAATCAACTGGCCATACAGTCGTCTTCCAAATTTCTTGGCAGAGATGAGTGAGTGCCTTCTGTGCTGCCTTGCTTTCGTGAAATATTTCAGTTTTTATTCCATCAATGTTTGATGCCTTGTTCAATGCACCTTGGACTTCTTCCTCCAGTATCATTGGCTCTTGATCATATGTTACATCTTAAATGGCTGAGCATCAACCATTTCCTTTTGGTACAGTGACTCTGTGTATTCCTTCCATCTTTTTTTGATGCTGTCTGCATCATTTAATAATTTTCCCAGAGAATCTTTCAATAACTAAAGTCAAGGCTTGAATTTTTCTTCAGTTTCACCAGCTTGAGAAATGCTGATGTTTTCTTCCTTATTGGCTTTCTGACTCCAGATCTTTTCACATTGTGTTGTAATATTTGACTTTATCATCTCAAGCTGAACTTTGAAATTTTCTGCTCAGCTCTTGTACCTCCTCATTTCTTCCATTTGCTTTAGCATCTCTATGCTGGAGAGAAAGTTTCAGTTTCTCTTCTATAGTGACCAAAATTGTGTGATATTAGTGTGGAGATAAACTTATAAATAAATTGAATAGAAAAAGAAAAACAAGAAATAGAGCTACAAATATATATCCAACACAAACTTGATAAATATATCAAAGTAATTAAATGAAGGAATGATAGCCTTTTTTTCAACAAGTCATGCTAGAGTAATTGGACATTTTTAGCCAATAGTATTGATCTCTGATTTCTCTGCAGAAATCAAGAACTATGCACATTCTTTTCCATTGCACATGAAACATTCTCCAGAGTTAGCCATATGTTAAGCTAAAGAGCAAACCTCAATAAATTTTAAAACATTAAAATATGAAAAAGCATCTTTCCCAGTCACAGTGCTATAAAATTAGAAAATAATAATAAGTAGATCAAAGGGGAAAAAATCAAATACGTGGAAATTGAATAACATCCCATGTAAAAGCTACTGGGTAATAAAACAAATTAAAAAATGAAATAAAAAATTCCTTGAATTAAAATGAGAACTGAAATACAACATACCAAAACCTTCGGAATACAGCAAAAGTTGTGCCTAGAGTGCCATATATAGTAATAAATGCACACATCAATAAGAAGAAAGAACTAAAATAAGCATATTTATGCAAAATCTCCAACAATTCAAAGAACAACAGCAAATTAAACCTAAAACCACTAGAAAAGAAGAAATTATAAATTAGAGTAGCAATAAATGAAACTGAAAACAATAACAATAGAAAGAATCAACAAGACAAGTAGTTGGCTCTTTGAAAAGACTAATGAAATTAACAAATCATTGACAAATCTAACAAAAGAAAATGAGATGATGCAAATAACAAGCATAAAAAATGGTATGGGTGACATCACAGCAGTAACGATGGGGTGGGGGAAAGAATAATAAAAATACTGTGAAGAAATGTACTCTAACAAATGTGAAAAGCTAGTAGAATTGGACAAATTTTTAGAAAAACATGACCTACCTAAACGAACACAGGACTAAGTAGAAAACTTAAACAGACCTATTACAACAGGAGAAACTGATCAGGTTATTAAAAAAAACTCCCAACCAAAAATAGTCCAGGCCCAAGTGTCTTTACTAGTGAATTCTATCATTCAGAAAAGAGCTGACAAAAAATTCTTATCAAACTATTCCAGAACATAGCAAAGGATGGAGAACACTGAAATACATTTTATTAAGCAAGCATAACCCTCATTTCAAACCAGGCAAAAGCATTGCTAATAGAGAAAATAATAGACTAATGTTCCTCATGAACATAGATGTAAAAACTCTTAGCAAATTCCTAGCCAATAGAATTAAAAAATGTATACAAAAAAATAATAAATCATGACCAAAGTGGGATTCATACCAGGTATGAATGGAGTCCTGACATGGCACTGTAGGTAAAGCACTAGACCACAAGGTTAGTTTGAACTGCAAGGTTGGAGGTTCAAACTCACCAGCTGTTCCTCATAAACCTTATATAGGGTCTCTATGAATCAGAAATGACTTGACAGCACTAAACAACAACAATGCAAGGAGGGGTCAATATTAGAAAACCAATCAATGCATTCCACCATATAAATTTAAAAGAGGAAAAGAACAACATGATCATGTTAATTGATACAGAAAAGACATTTGGTAAAATCCAAAATCCATTCCTGATAAAAACCTCAACAAAATAGAAACAGAAGAGGAACACCTCAATAGTAATTAAGGGCATGTGTATTAAAAAAAAAAAAAAAAAAAAATCAACATTACTCTCAACGGAAAGAAACTGAAAGCATTTCCTATACAAACAGGAACCAACACCCCTTTATCACCCCTCCTATTCAATATTGTGTTTAAGTCTTAGCCAGAATGATACAGTAAGAAAGAGAAATTAAAGGCATCTAAATTGGCAAAGAAGAAGTAAAACTCTCTTCATTTGTAAATGATACAAGTGTATACATAAAAAATACCAAAGGCTCAGCAAGAAAATTACTGGAACTTATTGAAAATTAATTAAAGTGTCAGAGTACAAGATCAACACAGCAAAAATCAGTTGAATTCTTTTACACAAATAGAGTACTGAGAAGGAACAGGAAGTCAGTACTATTTGCCATAGCCACCCAAAAGATGAAATATTTAGGAATAAGTTTCATCAGAGAAACAAAAATCTTTACAAAGAAAACTATAAAATACTACTTACAAGAAACCAAGGAGACTTACAAAAATTGGAAGAATATGCCATGTTCATGGATAGGAAGACTTAACATTGTGAAAATGTCAACTACCCAAAGCAATGTATAGATACAATGCAATCAAGTTCCAGATTCCAACACCATTCTTTAAAGAGATAGAAAAATTGATAACTAACTTTATATGGAAAGGGAAACGACCTCATAGAAGCAAACCATCACTTACAAAAACGAACAAAGTTAGAGCCTCTTACTTCCTGTTCTCGAAATCTACTACCCAGCCATAGCCTGGTACTGGTACAATGAATATATGTAGATAAATGGGACAAAATTGAAACCCAGAAGTAAACCCATCCAAATACAGTCAGCTAATATTTGACAAAGGGCAAAACACACTAAATGGGGAAAGAAATAGTTTCTTCAACAAATACTTCTGGCAAAACTGGAAATTAATTTTGAGAAAAGTGAAACAAGATACATATCTCACACCATAAACAAAACCAAACTAAGCATGGATTAAAGACCTATATGTCAAATTTTGAACTATAAAGACAATCAATGAAAAAATATAAACAAACTTAGGAGCTTTAAAGCATAGCATAAATACACTGTCGAACATAACTAACAATACTCCAACAGTAAAAGAGAAAGTAGATGGCTGGATTCTCCTAAAAGTTTAACAAAAGATTTCACCAAGAGAGTAAAAAGAGAGTTCAAAGACTGGGAAACAAACAAACAAACAAACAAAAACAAACAAGCATATCACACAAGGGACTAATCTCTAAAATTATATGAAACGACAACACCTTTCCAAAATGAGTCAAACAACCCAATTGAAAAATGGGCAGAGGACATGAATAGATACTTCACCAAGGAAGAGATTCAGGTGGCCAACAAACACATGAAAAAATGTTTTCAACCATTAGCCATTTGTTGTTGTTGAAGATATTAAGTGTTGTGGAGTCCATTCTGATTTATAGAGACATTGTATAGGTTTTCCAAGGACTGGCTAGTGGGTTTGAGTCACCACTTATTCCTTTAGGTAAATATTTCCCTTTTGATATTGAATGGTTAGCAGTCAAGTACGTATTATATAGTGCTATACCATTAGATAAAAGGAGCTCTGGTAGCGTAGTGGTTACGAATCGGGCTGCAAGCCGCAAGGTCAGCAGTTCGAAACCACCAGCCGCTCCGCGGGAGAAAGATGAGGTGGTCTGCTCCCGTAAAGATTTACAGCCTCGGAAACCCTGTGTAGGGTCGCTATGAGTCGGAACCAACTCCATGGCACATAACAACAATAACAACAACAATACCATTAGATAACTACAAATAAAAACAATGAGATATAATCTCACCCCAGATTTAATACCAAAACACAAAAAAACAAAAACACAGGAAACAACAAATGTTGGTAAGGATATGCAGAGACTGGGACCACCTTACACTGCTAGTAGGAGTGCAAAATTGTGGAACCACTGTGGAAAACCATATGGTGCTTCCTCAAAAAGCTGGAAATATCAGTGCCATATGACCCATCAATCACTCTACTTGTATAAATCCCCACAAAACAAGAGCCATGACACAAGTTGATATATGCACACCCATGTTCATCACAGCACTACTTACGATGGCAAAAAGATGAAGACAGCCTAAATGCCCATCAATGGAAGAATGGATAAATAAAATTTGATACATACACACAATCAAATACTATGTAACAATGAAGAATAATGATAAATCTGCACAACATCTCATAACATGGGTAAACCTAGAGGACATTGTTGTTGTTGTTGTTAAGTGCCATCGAGTCGGGTCCGACCCATAGAGGACATTAAGCTGAATGAAATTAGTAAATCACAATGATTGTAAAGATAGCTGGTTGTGGTTTTACTGTACATTTGCCTACCATCATGCTATGGAATAGGCACTGGACTGCTAACTGCAAAGTCAATGGTTCAAATTCACTAGTCACTCTTTGGAAACCCTAGATAGGGTAGCTACTATTCAGAATCCACTTGGTGGTAAATAACAACAACAATAACTAAAGATGTTGAGCATATTTTATGTATTTATTTATTTTTCATTGTGAATTGACTGAAGGTTTACAGAGTAGACCATCAGTGTTACATTAAACAAATCATATACTTTGTTTCATCTCAATGTCTGCAGTCCCTGCATGTAACAACAGCTACACTTGTACCTCCTTCCCATCCTTTGTCAACTGTTTCCTTAGGTAAATATTTCCCTTTTGATCTTGAATGGTTGATAATTCCATGGTAAGCATACCTTCCTAGTGTTGTTGTCCCTCTCTCATATATATATATAGTTGTTGTTAAGTGCTGTCGAGTCAGTTCCAACCCATATCAACCCTGTATAGAGTTTCCAAGGAGCAGCTGGTGAGTTTGAACTGCCAACCTTGCAGTTTAAATGGCTTTGCAGTCTGGCACAACAGGACACTCTCTCTCTCTCTCTCTCTGTATATATATATAAAAACTCAAGAAATGTTTTTTCTTGCTAGAAGAAACATTATTTGATAATTATCAGAGGTGGGAGGGAAGGGAGTTTAATTTACTGATTATAGAATAG
>NW_006408530.1:25998255-25999536 GCF_000296735.1 Chrysochloris asiatica
TTTACAAAATAAAAAAAGAGAGAACATGTCTCAATTCAGGTTCTGAAGCTAGTTTTACCTCAATATCAAAACCAGACAAAGAAAACTCCTAAAATAAATGAATTAAATAGCTTAACACTCCTCTATCTCAAGGCATAAAATAAATGAATAGAAAATATTTTATAAAATATTAGCAAATTGACTCTTCTAATGTATAAAAAGAACTATATACCATGACGAAGTAGGATTCATTTCAGGGATGCATGGCTACCTTAATATTAAAAAAAAAATCAATCTATATAATCCACTATGTTGACAGACGATAAAAGAAAAATTCCATGATCACATTAATGAATAAAAAATATTTTGACAAAATATTCATATTCATTTATGAAAAAATAGGACTAGACAAAAGGTCTACAACTAATATTATACTTAGTGGTGAAAAACTGAATTATTTGCCTTAATATTGGAAATGGGGTAAGGATGATTCTTTTAATCAGGCTTGTACAACCAGTGAATGGAAGTTTTACTCACTGCAAGAAAGCAAAGAAAAGGCATACAAATCAGAAATAAAACAGTACATAATCGCAGATGGCATAATTTTCTTCCAAAAATCCTCAAGTAATCTTCAAAACATGAAAAACCTCCTAAAATCAATAGGCAAAGTCTTTGGATACAAGATAAATATATACAAAAAAAAAATCAAATGTATGTTTATATACTCACAATGAAAAAACCTATACTAAACCTAAAACTATATCACATACGATTGTCAACAAAAAGGACACATAAGTGTAAATAAGGCAAAGAATGTAAAGTAGAATATCCAATATAGTTAAATGTCAAATCTCCCTAAATT
Source organism: Chrysochloris asiatica (assembly GCF_000296735.1). Classification (NCBI taxonomy): domain Eukaryota; kingdom Metazoa; phylum Chordata; class Mammalia; order Afrosoricida; family Chrysochloridae; genus Chrysochloris; species Chrysochloris asiatica. The sequence goes on from NW_006408530.1 coordinate 25,999,097, forward strand.
GGTATATAGTTTACCACAATTCCTATTATATTACCGAAAATGTTTGATGGTATATACATGTTCGTAAATAAAAAAAAATAGAAAAACTAATTAAAAACAAAACAAAACAAAACAAAAAAAGTGGAAGGAATCAATCTGCCTGATTTTAAGACATATTTTATACCTATGATATTGTTGTTGTCAGGTGCCATCGAGTAGGTACCGATTCATAGTGACCCTAATGCACAACAGAATGGAACAATGCCCGATCCTGGGCCAACCTCAAAATTACTGCCACACTTGAGCCCACTGATGCTGACACTTTAGCAATCCACTCACTGGAGGACTTGCTCATTTTTGCTTACCTTACCAAACATGATCTCCTTCTCCAGCAACTGGTTCCTCCTGACAATATGTCCAAAGTATGAGAGACGAAGTCTGTCCATCCTGGCCTCCAAGGA
>NW_006408530.1:26006126-26022077 GCF_000296735.1 Chrysochloris asiatica
ATATATATCTTAGCCATGAGGGTAAGTTTCTGGCTCCTCCATACTCTTTCTGACCAGTCTTTTCTATATAATTTTGAGTTTTGTTCCAAGTTTTCTTCCACTCTATCTGGGCCTTTCTAATGTGATCCTTTCAAAGTAGTTGGGAGTAGTAGCCAGGTACCATCTAGTTCTACTGGTCACAGAATAGTGGTGACCAATGTCCACATGTTCCATGGTTCCACTGGACTAGTTGGTCCAAACCATCTTCAGTTTTCATCATTCTTATTTTCTCTGTATGTGGAGCGACCAATAGTTGCACCTTATATTGAGATGATCAGCTTTTAGTATTCCAGTTACTACTCACCAAAGTAGAATATAAAACATTGTCTTTGTGGACTATGTTATGCCAATTGACCATGGTGTCCCCTGAAACTATGGTTCTGAGCCCCCAGGCCCAGCAACTCATTGCCTTAAGATGTTTGATAATATCTAAGAAGTTTTTCCTCATTTTGCCCTCTGTATCCTCTACCTTATTTATAGGTGTGTTTGCAACAAAGGTAAATACCCATGTACAAATATCCTCTGTGAAACTCACATATTTGTGGTGATGCTTTCACTCTCCCTCCCAGATCTTTTCAGCCTATATATCTGTCCACTTATTGATCTGTACAACATTGTTGTTCCAGGGTTACATATATAACAGTATTTGACTCTATCTCCTTTAATCATTACATTCTTCCTTGGGTCTTCATCATTCTTCTGCCAATTCCCCTCCTCTTGTATATTGCTCTCCCTTCACTTAAAATGTGTCTATTCTATAATCAGTAAATTAAACTCCCTTCCCTCCCACCTCTGATAATTATCAAATAATGTTTCTTCTAGCATGAAAAAACATTTCTTGAGTTTTTATAATCTCTCAATATGAAAGCAGTAAAGAAAAAAATCAAGCCTCAGGCAGCAATACTGAAGGATTCTATGAGCAACATATACAGAAAAATGAATAGACTATGTGGAGTCACTATACCAAGAAGAATTGTTAGATTTTCAACCATCTTTGGAGGTAGTTGTTATATGCAGATGGCACAACCTTCCTTCCTGGAAGTGAAGAAAACTTTAAATACTGATAAAGATAAAAGACTACAGCCTTCAGTATGAATTACACTTCAATGTAAAGAAAACAAAATCCTCACAAATGAACCAATAAATAGCACCATGATATATGCAGAAAATATTGGCATTGTCCAAGGTTTCATTTTACTTGAATCACATTAGATAAATCTTATGCAATAGAACACTTGAAAGTGTTCAAGAGCAAAGATGTCACTTTAAGGACTAATGTGCATTTGACCCAAGTCATGGTGATTTCAATGACCTCATATGCTTGCAAAAGCTGGAAAATCAATAAGGACTACTGTAGAAAAATTGGTGCAATTGAATTGTGGTGCTGGTAAAGAACACTGAAAGTACCATGGACTGCCAAAAGAACCAACAAATCTGTCTTGTAAGAAATTTATCTAGAATGCTCCTTGCAAGTAAAGATATTAAGATGCTGTAAGAAGGGAGTAGTCCTTGGAAACAGACATAATGCTTGGCAAAGTAAAGGTCAGTGAAAATGAAGAAAACTTCAGTGAGATGGATTGATACAGTGACTGTAACAATGGGTTCAAACATGACAATAATTGTGAGGATGGCATAAGACTGGGCAGTATTTCATTCTTTTGTGCATAGGATAGCTATGAGTCAAACTAACACATATATTGTTAGTAAGTATCTTCAAGTTGGTTCTGACTCTAGCACCCCTGTATAGGGTTTCCAAGGAGTGGCTGGTAGGTTTGAACCTTCTACCTTGTGGTTCAAATCAACCTTTCAGTCCAGTGCTTATTCTACAGTGCCATATCACAACTCCAATACACACACACACACATACACATATATTGTTGTTAGGTGCCATTGAGTCAATTCTGACTCAGTGATGTGATGCACAACAGAATAAAACACTGCCCAGTCCTGCATCATCTACATAATTATTATTACATTTGAGCTCACTGCATGCTGCTACTGTGTTGTGGAGTCCATTCTGTGAGGATTTTCCTCTTTTTTGTTGACCCTCTTCTTTACCAAGTGAGGATTTTCCTCTTTTTTGTTGACCCTCTTCTTTACCAAGCAAGATGTTCTTCTCCAGGGACTGGTACCTCATGATAACATGCCCAGAGTATGAGTGATGAAGTCTTGCCATCCTGGCTTCTAATGAGAATCCTGTCTGCACCTTTTCCAACACTGATTTGTTTGTTGTTCTGGCAGTCTGTGGTACTTTTAATTTTTCTCTCTAACACCATAAATCAAATGCATCAACTCTTCTATGGCTGGTGGATTTGAATTGCTGACCTGGTGATTAGTAGCCCAGTGTATAACCCACTATACCACTAGGACTCCTTCACATGCATATGAGACCACTGAAAGTATCATGGTTTGGCTCAAGTGCACCTTAGTCCTTAAACTGACACCTTTGCTCTTTAACACTTTAAAGAAGCCTTATGAAGTAGATGTGCTAATTGCAATATGTTGTTTGATTTTTTGACTGCTGCTTCCATGAGTGTTGATTGTAAATTTAAGCAAAATGACTTTTGGAAACTTCAATCTTTTCTCCATCTATCATTATGTTGTTTGTTGATCCAGTTATGAGGATTTTTGTTTTCTTTACATTGAGGTGAATTCATACAGATGACTGTAGTCTTTGATCTTCATCAGTAAATATTTTAAGTCCTCTTTGATTACAGTAAGCAAGATTGTATATTCTGCATATTATATAATCTGATATATATATGTTTATATCTTTATACAAAATACAATATATATATTCTAAAATAGAAGGATAGAACTATGGGATATTGATGATTACCAATGAATGGAAGTTTCCCTTCTGATTTAGTACCCTCACTTTTTATTCACTGGAGCAATTAAGATTAAGCAAGTGGGATTAAGAATCATTTTATAGTGTTGGTTTTTTTGTGTGTGTTTTTTTTTAAGTAAAAGGTATTACAAGAGGCAAGTAACAAAATTAACTTATTTTGAGTTAGAATATACCTACATATTATTAAAGACTAATAAATTAATTCTATAAACCTGGGTCCTGGAATATCTCTGCTTACCCTGGACTATTTGAAGACTAACCACTCACCTATGACTTAAATTTGAAGACCTCGGATTGATAAAATCTTTAGAAACCATTCCAGTTGCAAGCATTCTAAGATTCTGTAATTCTGTCCATGAATTAATAAAGCATTATTACTCTTCAAAGTAGTTATTCTAAACAGGTGGTGAGGGCAGAGGAACTTCTGTCAAGAAAATATTTTGAAGTGAGTAGATGTAAAGCATTCATTACATGTGAATCATGTAGAGATAAGCTTAAAAGTATATCAGATTAAAAATATTGGTCTAGTTCTCTTGTCATTGGTGAAATAATAAAATTTTATCATCGAATAAAAGGTTACATTAAAATCATTAGTGTTGCATTAGATTAATCTACTACTACCTAACAACAACAACACAACAACAATAGACTTGTGGGTTCTACCTTTTATCTTATGACCTCAGGTAAAATTAGATAAGGGAAAAGACCATGTGAAATCTCACAGTACAGAATACTTTACCAGATAGTCATATCTCTGAAAGCCCTGCTCAACCCTATCCCCACTATCCAAACCACAAGGTCAAGCAAATAGAAAATTACAACTTCAAACATTTTTATTAAGATAAAGATATGAGTGACATTGTCTATTTTTGGAAGTCATACTGCTTAGATGGATTGTGCCTTCACCATTAGAATAGATCAGCCCACACTAGGTGTACTTCTTGTTTCAAAACTGGACTCATTTCTTCCATATGACTCATAAGTACTGTGACATCTAGACCTGCACTGCCCAATAGGAAAGTCCCTACCTACATCTGCTCCTAAGCACTTGAAATATAGGCAGTCTTAACTGAGCTGTACTGTAAATTTAAAATGCACACTGGATTTCAAAACTTAGTTCAAAATATTGTAAAATGTTTCATTTAATACTTTTTACATTGTCCTGGTGTAGCGCTGTGGGTTAATGCGCCAGACTGCAAAGCAGTTTGAACGGCAAGGTCAGTGGTTCAAGCTTACCAGCTGCTCCTCGGAAACCCTATACAGGGTCACTATGGGTTGGAATTGACTCAACGGCACTTAACAACAACGTATGTTGAAAGAGTTTTAAAACTTTTTCTAAACTTTGTGTAAATGAGATGTTCTTGTTAAGTGCTGATGAGTTGGTTCTGACTCATAGCAACAGCAACCCTGTGTAGGCAGCTGGTAGGTTTGTCCAGGAGTCTGTGAGTAAGATATGGGACTGTAATTATTCTCATCAGTTTCTTTTGACATATTTGTCTTAGGCTGCCTTCTCTAGAGAATCCTGGACAGTGAAACTTATATATGTGCATACATAAAGAGAAATTTACAGCAAGGAAATAGTTCACAGTTGTACAGGTAGGAGAGTACCAAGTCCGGTTCAGATGAACTTAGATTGGCAGGAAGGCATGTCTGGCAGGCAGACAGATAATACAGGAAGACAGGCTGCTTGTGACTCCCAAGATCAGGGGTAACAGAGCAGGCCTCTGGTACAATACAAAGAACCAGAGTTTGGAGGATAAGCCAGATACAAAATCCAGATCAAGCAGAAAGCAAACAAGCTTTGCCTGAGTATCCAACAATTGGAAGCAGGTGACGTCCCTGAGTAAACCTTCTTTCAATTGATTGGTTACTATTAGCCAATCACCAAAGAGTAACTAAAATGTTTTAGTTCTTACCATGGGTATAACCACATCTCAACTGCCAAACCACTAGGAATCCTGTCCTAGTGAAGCTGACACAAAACCTTAACTGTCACAATATTTTAATGGTTCTATTGGACATGTTCACAAATTACATACATAGATCACATTATATTTAAATTGAAGACTTGTAATCCAGACAAAATTGAGTCTAAAAAAACTCATCTCATTTTGCAAGATATGTTCCTGTCAGTTTTGTTTTATGATACGCATTCAGTATACTTAGCATGGTTTCCCCTCTCCCTTTACTGTCTCTTAGGCAGATCCATACTAGTCCATTTCACTCAAGATTTTTTACTCCGAGGATAATTTTAGTCTCTCGCTACCTTACTACTTTCCAAGACCCATATAGAGAATCATAGGTTCAATTATTATTGCTTCAAAGTTTGTTTGGACAGATAAGTAAAAGTTTAGTGACATTAGAAACTAAACATTCCTGTGATCAAAACTTCCAAGCCGGTGTGAAGTTTTTAATCTTGATTTTTAATCATGACACTTATTCTTCATAAATAAGCTGACACTTGCTCTCTCCTTCATTTTCCAAGGCAAGAAAAGCACAAACAGAACTTTAAATTCTTTTTTTTTTCTCTCTTTCCTATATGAGTATGTGTTGGATGTGATTGAAAAAATAATTGGTATAGAACTGCTTATATTTTTAGGACTAAGTAAAGATGAATCTCATCTTTGATTAGTATCTAAATTCATAGTTTGTGTCTTAATGACTGCTTCTTAAACAGAAGGTCAACCTAGAGTCTTAGTTCTAGCCAAGAACATAGACAGCGTGGGTTGGGTTACACTGTTTGCAACTGTGACTTCTGAGCTACTGAGATTTATCAAGCAGAGAGAGAAAGAATGTAGCCAAAATGAGAGCCAGGCTAGAAGAGGTAATGAGAGTGGGAAGATGTCAAACCTAGTTTGAAATGGATGAAGTTAGGGGAAAGGCAATGACAAAGGGTAAAGATTTTAACCAAAATCAAAAGAGTTTCTGCATATGTTAGGGTACATGAAAAACTATGTACTGTCTACGAGTACAGAAATGTTAACAGGGCATACTTAATGACACCAGAGTCTATCATATAGTATAACATTGAGCTGTACATACATATACAAGATTAAAGCATGACTACACATTAAATACAGACAAATTGAAGATTATACATGTGTAAGGAAAAGATCAAAATGGATGTCAGAAGAGACACTGAAACTTGCTCTCCAGTGTAGAGATGTTAAAGCAAATGGAAGAAATGAGGAGGTACAGGAGCTGAACAGAAAATTTCAAAGATCAGCTCGAGAAGATAAAGCCAAATATTACAACAAAATGTACAAAGACATGGAGTCAGAAAACCAAAAAGAAAGAACACACTCAGCATTTCTCAAACTGGGGGAACTGAAGAAAAAATTCAAGCCTTGACTTTAGTTATTGAAGGATACTCTAGGAAAATTCTTGAATGATGCAGAAAGCATCAAGAGAAGATGGAAGAAATACACAGAGTCACTGTACCAAAAGGAAATGGTTAATGCTCAACCGTTTCAAGAGGTAGCATATAATCAATAGCCAATGGTCCTGAAGGAGGAAGTCCAAGGTGCATTGAAGGAATTGGCAAAGAACAAGGCACCAGGAATTGATGGAATAAAAATTGGAATCTTTCAAGAAAGCAAGGCAACACTGGAGGCACTCACTCATCTATGCCAATAAATTTAGAAGACAACTATCTGGCTGAATGATTGGAAGAGATCCATATTTGCACCCATTCAAGGAGAGAGAAGTGACCCAATGGAATGTGGAAATCATAGGATAATATCTTTGCTATCCCACGAGAGTAAGGTTTTACTAAAGGTAATACAGAAATGGCTACAAGCATACATTGACAGAGAACTTCCAGAGGTTCAAGCCGGATTCAGAAGAGGATGTGGAACAAGGGATATCATGGCTGATGTCCGATGGATCTTGGCTGAAAGCAGAGAATACAAGAAAGATGTCTACCTGTGCTTTATTGACTAAGCAAAGGCTTTTGATTATGTAGCTCATGACAGCTATAGAAAATATTGTGAAGTATGAATATTCCAGAGCACTTAATTGTGCTCATGAGGAAACTGTACATGGACCAAGAGACAGTTGTTCGAACAGATCTTGGGAACAGTGAATGGTTTAAAATTAAGAAAGGTGTGCAACAGGGTTGTATTCTTTCACCATATTTGTTTAACCAGTATGCTGAGCAAATATTTTGAGAAACTGTGTTATACAAAGAAAAATGTAGCATCAGAATTGGAGGAAGACACATTAACAACATGCGATATGCAGATGATACAACCTCACTTGCTGAAAGTGAAGAAGACTTAAAATATTTACTGATGAAGATCAAAGAATACAGCCTTTGGTATGGATTATATCTTAATGTAAAGAAAACAAAAATCCCCATCACTGGACCAATAAACAGCATTCTTAACAATGGAGAAAAGATCGAAGTTGTCAAGGACTTCATTCTTCTTGAATCAACTACCAACACTCACGGAAGCAGCAGTCAGGAAATCAAATGACATATTGCATTAGGAGATTCTGCTGCACAAAACCTTTTTTAAAGTGTTGAAGAGCTAAGATGTCAGCCTGAGGACTAATTTGCGCCTGACCCAAGCCATGGTATTTTAAATAACCTCATATGCATATGAAATCTAGACAGTGAATAAGGAAGACTGTAAAACAACTGATTCTTTTAAGTTATGGTGTTGGAGGAGAATACTGAAAGAGCCATGGGTTGCCAGAAGAATCAACAGATCTGTATTGGAAGAAGTGTACCCAGTGTGCTTGTTAGAGGCCAGGATGGCCAAACTTTGTCTCTCATACTTCAGACATTGTCAGGAGGAACCAGTCGCTGGAGAAGGATATCATGTTTGGTAAAATAGAGGGTCAGAGAAAAATGGAAAGACCCCCAGTGAGATGGATTAGCAAAGTGGCAGCATGAATGGGCTCAAGCGTGGCAACAATATGAGGTTGGCCCAGGACCAGGCTGTGTTTCCTTCTGTTGTGCATACGGTTGCTATGAGTCGGTACCAATTTGATGGCTCCTAAAAACAACAACAACAAGGAAGATTTGGACAGAATAAGTATTTGTCAGAAGACAGTGGACAGGTAAGAACTTGGAAAGATGCAATTAGGAAAATAAGAAGGTGACTCTAACATCCAGACCCAGCATCAGACAATCAATCAAACCATTGACCAAACATAATGAGGTTTTGTAGATGTTGATGGAGCAATTAAGGTGGGACTATTTCCTTCAACATGTCAAGGAAATATTCAAGCAATTAAAATGAAATTGATAAAATAGAAACATTCTCAAATGCATATGAGACAATATTATGAAGGGAGAACACATTGAAACAAGGTAATTATTGTAGACAGAAGCAATACATGATCAGGTTGACAGAGACTGAGGGAACATATGGTTAAGTGGCATATGGGAATTGAGAAGGGCAGATCATGACCCTTCAGAGTAGGAACCTCAGTTGTCCATTTGTCTCTCTCTCCTTGTTCTTCTACTTAGAGCTCAGTAATGCTTGTGTTGTTAATGTTGTGTCCTCTCGAGTTGGCTTTGACGATAGTGACCCTGTATAGGGTTTCTGAGACTATAAGTCTTTATGGGAACAGAAAGCTTCATCTTTCGTCCATGGAATGATTGGTGGATTCAAAATACTGACCTTGTGGTTAGCAGCCCAACACTACATCACCAGCACCCCTTAGTAATGTTATGTTAATGCTATTATTAAATACTGTTAAGTCGCTTCCAATTTAGAAACCCTGTATAGGATTTCTGAGGAGTCTGGTGAGTTTGAACTGCCAACCTTGTAATCCAAACCAACCTTGTGGTCAAGGGCTTGTCCTATAGTGTCATACTCATGGAGGGCATCAAGAGGTGGTAGAAAGAGTCAGGTGTGTCTAATATAAAGACAGAATCTACAGCAGCATTGTAGTTAGATGAATTAAGTTCTTCTTAAAATCTTAGCCTGTACTATAAAAAGAACGAGTAAAATATTTTTTGTCTTCAAATGTTTCACCTTTTAAAGGAAACAAGGGTCAAAGAAAAACATAAAAATGTGAGTCATGAAAATGAAATTTTATGATAAACAAAAATGTGTCATTGCTCAATAGAATTGGGAGAGGTTTTAGTTATCCCTTGCATAGTAATGAAATACTTTCAGATTGTCTAAGTTAATAGGCTAAAAACGCAATCTAATCAGTGGTTCTCAAGCATTACTGCTCATAAGTTTCATCAGGAGGACTTCTTGGAACACACCTTTCTGGATCCACTTGCAATATCTGATTCACTAGTTCTGTGATGGCATTAAAGAATGTACATTTCTAACAGGTTCCCGAATGCTAATGGGGTTAGTCTGGGGAATCCATTTTGAGAATCACTGATTTAGTCAGTGAGCCAGCTAATACTATTACTTTGACTCTGTCTATATTGAGGTAATTATATATTCTTATAATACTTAAGGGAGATAATTAGATTTATATGCATTTGTTGTTAAGTGTAGTGGAGCCGGTTCTGACTCATACCAACCTTGCAGTTCAAACTGACCTTGTGGTCCAGTGCTTATCACAGCACCACACCAGGACTCCATATATATGTGGTGGTGGTGGCTGTGTGCCGTGGAGTCGGCTCCAATTCACAGTGACCCTGTTCAGGGTTTCCAAGGCTGTAACTCTTTATGGGATCAGAACGCTTCATGTTTCTCCAGTGGAACAGCTGGTACCTTCAAACTGTTGACCTTGTGGTTCGCAGCCCAATTCATAACCACTATGCTAACAGAGCTCCTTCCATATATATAATGAGTAAGGTGGATCCATATGATAAGCATCAGACTGTTAACCACAAGGTCCATGGTTAGAGGTCACCAGCTGCTCATTTGGAGAAAGACAAGGCTTTCAGTACCTTCAAAGATTTAAAAGCCTCAGAAACCCTATAAAAGGTCATGAGTTGTGTGTATGAGTGTGTGTGTTGGAGTCATAGTGTGGTGTGTAGTATAAGCACTGGACTGCTAACTGTAATGTTGGTAGTTCAAACCTCCCAGCCACACCTCAGAATCCCTATACAGGACCACTACAAGTTGGAACTGACTTTATTGCTCTTAACTGTTAACAAAGATAACCCTGAAAAAAGATCAAGTGTGCAGTAAGCACAAGTTCTCCATTCTGTCAGGTTCATTAGAGACTGTAAATCTAGAGATATCTAAAGTAGAACTGGTTATAAACATTTACCTCATATGGAATTCCATGGTATCTGGGAATATTTACCCTTTGGGCTGTTTGAAGCCTTTAAGCAGCACAATCTGGAAGCTTTTCTCCTGAATGTTACTTATGAGTATGTGGTCAAAGTCTCCAGACAGAAGGTCTAGGTAGCTTTATTATTATCATCATCATCATTAAAAATGCATGTGGCAAAATGACAGGCGCTATACAAAACAAGACACATCCATAATCCATGTCCTTAACGATTGTTAATCAGGCACTGGTTTTTAGACAACAGCCTAATAAAGCAATTAAAAATAATATATTTTTTTTATAGAACATAAGTAAAGAATAGCCACTTTGTAGGCAATTAATTATAGGGATTGATTTGTTCACTGCTGATATATTTAATTAGTGTATAACACAGAGGTTCTGTTCTTCCTTCCCCACCCTGTAACTCCACACTGAATCTTGCAACTCATCTATCTGGGTTTTTTGTTCTGAGATGAAGTAGTAAGAAAAAAAGAAAAAAAAAATGTTCAAAGTTTTAAGGATACTTTCATAAATTCCGTCAGTTCTGTTGGTATTGGTATTATTCTAGATGCATTCTTAACCAGGAAATTGTTTGACATCCCCTGAGATTATACCTGGAAGACAGCTTGACTAAACCAGAATAAATTACATTAGAACGCCATAGGGTGTGCATCAGAGAAGACATAGGAATGTCAGTATCTTCTGGACTCCATCTACAGCCCAAGCTCTTTGAGCCACTTGCTAGCATCCTCACCTGATCTCTACACTACAGAGACTGCAGAAGCAGACAATCTCATCTCACTAAAACTGTTATAGAAGTAGACAAACAACAAGGTCTATTTGTTATCAGCCTTTTGTTTTATACGTCCAATAGCCAGGCTGTGATTAATATCAACTCTGTATTTGGTTTCTGAGAGCAACCGGTAGATTTGAATTACAGACCAGACAGTTGGCAGCCCAGTGGTAGCCCACAAGCTGTCAATTCTCTAATGCAGTCCGAACATCAGGATTAAGTTACTCATTTGCTGTCTCTCCTAATTGAGCAAACTCAGTAGAGGAAGCCATTTAAAATGATTTGTTCCTCTTGTCCTTACTTCTAAGATTGTACCTTGCACTATGAAGACGTTCCAAGTTAAAATTTATGACTTATCCTGGGTTCTGACAATGATTCTTACAGCTGCACTTCAGTTACACCTTCATTACTGATTTCAAATTGTTCTTTATGTAAGAAAGGAGTTTCCCCCCATCTTATCCTTACTCAACCTGAGCTTATAATTTTCTAGACTTTCTGAATACCAAGAACTTCAAATATCACCACTATCATCAACTACATTACTATTACCATTACTATCATTTCTATTCCACTCATCTGTCATTTTGCTGTATTGTGCTGGCTTGTGTTTTGCTGTGATGCTGGGATCTATGCCACTGGTATATTAAATACCAGAAGGGTCACCCATGGAGGACTGTTTCCAGCAGAGCTTCCAGACTCTGAAAGACTAAGAAGAAGGAGAGGGGGACCACTTATGAATGGTTAGCCATTGAAAACATTATAAAAATCAGTGGAAAACTGTCAGATATAGTGACAGAATTTGAGCCCCTCAGGTGGGAAGGTACTCAAAATATGACTGGGGAAGTACTGCCTCCTCAAAGAAGAGATGACCTTAATGACATAGATGGAGTTTCAGAACCTCCTTTTGCTGATGTGGCACAACTCAAAATGAGAAGAAACAGCTGCAAACATCCATTAATAATCAAAATGTGGAATGTACAAAGTAAAAATCCAGGAAAATTGGAAGTTGTCAAAAATGAAATGACTAGTAACAATATTATTCAAATTTATGCACCTGTCACTAAGGCCAGAGATGATCAAATTGAAGAATTCTACCAATTCTTCAGTCTGAAGTTAATCAAACATGCAGTTAAGATGCATTGATAATTATTGGTGATCAGAATGCAAAATTTGGAAACAAAAAGGAATAATTGGTAGTTAGAAAATATGGCCTTAGTGATAGAAATGATACTGGAAATTGCATGATAGAAATTTGCAAGACCAATGACTTACTAATTTTAAACATCTTTTTTCAAAAGCATAAAAAGCAACTCTATAATTGGACATCTCCAGATGCAACACACAGGAAGTCAAATAGATATCAATTTGAATGTGCTCATGCAAGTTCATCTGAAGCTGAAGAAAATGAAAACATCTTTGCATGAGCCAAAATATGGTCTCAAATATATTACACTTGATTTAGAGACCCTTTCAACAATAGATTGAATGCATCAGACTAATGACCAAAGACCAGAATATCTGTGAGATGGCATCAAGAACATTATATATGAAGAAAGCAAAAGTTCATTAAAAATATAGGGATAAAAAGAAATGACCAAAGTGGATGTTGGAAGGGACTCTGAGACTTGTTGAACATAGGGTAGCTATAGCAACAAGAATAAATGAGGAAATAAAAGAGCTGAACAGATAATTTAAAAGGGCAACTCTAAAGAGTCAAATATTGTAATGAAATGTGCAAAGACCTTGAGTTAGAAAACCAAAAGGGAAGAACACACTTAGCATTTTTGAAACTGAAAGAACTGAAGAAAAAATCCAAACCTCAGATTGCAATATTAAAGGATTCTACGGGCAATGGTGTCCTGGTGTAGCACTGTGGGTTAATGTGCTGGGCTGCAAGGTCAGTTTGAACCTCAAGGTCAGCGGTTCAAGCTCATCAGCTACACCTTAAACCCTATACAGGATCTCTATGAGTCAGAAATAACTCAACAGCACTTAACAACAACAACAAAATGGGCAAAATATTGGATGACACTGGAAATAAAGAAGATGGGGAGAATATACAGAGTCACTGACCAAAAAGAATTGGTTGATGGTCAATCATTTCAAAAGGTACTATTTAATCAAGAACCAATGTTATTGAAATAAGAAGTCCAAACAGAACTAAAGACTGTAAGGAAACACAAGGCTCCAGGAATTGATAGACTACAAATTTAAATCCTTCAAAAAACTGGAGGTGCTCATTCATCTATGTCAAGAAATTTGCAAGACAGCTATCTCACCAACTGATTGAGAGAGATCCATATTTTTGCACAATCCAAAGAATAGTGACTCAATGAAATATGGAAATTATTGAACAATATCATTAGTAATATATTCAAATAAAATTTTCCTGAAGATAATTCAAAAACCATTTCAGCAGTGTATCAGCAAGAAACTCCCAGATATTCAAGGCAAAATAAGAAAAGAATGTTGAATGAGGGATATCATTGCTGACGTAAGATGGGCCTTGGCTGAAAGCAGAAAATACCTGAAAGATATTTATTTGTACCTTACTGGCTATGCAAAGGAATTCAATTATGAGGATCAAAACAAACTATGGATAATATTAGGAAAACTGAATATTCCAAAACACTTAAATATGCTCATAAGAAACCTATAAAAAGACCAAGAGGGAGTCTTTCAAATTGAACAAGGGAATACTGAATGGTTTAAGATCAGGAAAGGTGTATGTCAGGGTTGTATCCTTTCATCATATTTATTCAATCTGCATGCTGAGCAAATAATCTGAGAAATTGGATTATATAAAGAGAACACAGCATCAGGATTGCAGGAAGATTCATTTAAACCTGCAATGTGCAGATGGCACAATCTTGATGAAAGCAAAGAAGATTTAAGTCACTTACTAATGAATCTCAAATAATACAGCTTTCAGTAAGGATTTCACCTCAGTGTATAGAAAACGAAAATCCTCACAACTGGTCCAATAAATAGTATTATGACAGAAAAAAAAACACTGAAATTATGAAAGATTTCAATTTACTTGAATCCACAATCAGTGCTCATGGGAGCAGCAGCTAAGAAATCAAAGGATGCAAATCTGCTGCAAAAAAGACTTCTTTAAAGTGTTATAGAGCAAAATATCAATTGAGGACTAAAGTGCACCTGACTCAATCACTTCAGACTCATGTGAAAATTGGACCATGAAATAAGGAGGACTGTAGAAGAACTGATGCATTTGAATTGTGGTGTTGACATAGAATATTGAAAGTACCATGGACAGCCAGAAGAACAAACAAATCTGTCCTGGAAGAGAAGTACAGCCAGATTATTGCTAAGAATCAAAGATGGCAAAACTTCATATCTAGTACTTTGGACATAGTATTAGGAGGGGCCAATCCCTGGAGAAGTACACCATGTTTGGAACCGTGGAAGACCAGTGAAAAAGAGGAATATCCCCAACAAGATGGATTTACACAGTTATAGCAACAATGGGTTCAAACATAAAAATAATTGTGAGGATGGCCTAGCACCAAGCAGTGTTTCAGTCTGTTTTGTTGTACATAGGATTGCTATGAATCAGAACTGATTTAATGACATCTAACACAACAACAGGAGTCCTGGTGTGGCGCTGTGGGTTCATGAGCCAGACTGCAAAGCTGTTTGAACTGCAAGGTTTCACTCCTTGGAAACCCTGTACAGGGTTGCTATGGGTCAGAATCGACTCGACGGCACTTAACAACAACAACAACATTATTTCTACTCATTCTTCCTTCTCCTTCTTTATCTTCCTCCTCATTCTTCTTTCCTGTTTTAACTTAAATGCTCATCATTTATTCTTATTTAGTTTTTTTTACACATTATTTAGTGAGTGATAAATTGTCTGTATCTTCATGATGTCGTGGTCATGATGTACCATAAGAGTTGGTTCCAACTCATAGTGACCCTGTACAGGGTTTCCAAGACTGTACTTCTTTACGGGAGTAGAAAGTCTCATCTTTCTCCCACAGAACAGCTGGTAGTTTCAAACTACTGACCTTAAGATTCGCAGCCCGATTCCTACCAGAGCTCTTAATGGTAGGAAAAATCCAAATCAGCAGGTATATAGATCCAGCTAGATAGAATTAATATTTGCATTCCAGTGTTTCTTGGGTCATGCTATTCTCATTACTTGTTATTATTATGATGATTGTTAGTTGTCATTAAGGAGACGCTGATTTAAGCCTAATTTATGTATAACAGAAGGAAATGTTTGTTGCCTGGTTCTGTGACATTTTCATCATAATTAGTATGTTTCAGTCCATTGTTGAGACTCATCTTTCAGCACAATATGTGACAATATATTCTGTAGTGATCCACAAAGTTTTCATTGTCTAATTTTTGAAGTAGCTCTCCAGGAATTTCTTCCTAGTGTATCTTAATTTGGAAACTCAACTTAAACTTGTTCAGTATGCCTGACCCTGCAGTTATTTAACATATTAGTGAGAAGGCTACTATTATCACAGCAACATGCAAGTCACCACAGTATAACAAACTAATGATTGGTGATAGCCCTTGTTAGATTCTTGTCAATCCCAGCATACAAAATGGTAGATGTCACCTAGATATTTATGCTAATCTATTTTGGAAGTAATTTGTTGAATAGACTATCCACCAGTTTTCTTATTATGCATGTAAAATAGAATTTAAAGAACTGTAAATCAATTTAGAGAATGAAACATAAGCTTTATAACTAAAGGAAATTTGGGAGGCATCAGTTTCTAAGGCTTCAAATTTCCAAAGCCTGAGAAAGAAGTGCCTCGGCCAGGATCTAAGAAATTACCTGAAGAAGTGTTTGTAGTTCTGCAGATTTCTGAGACAGGTTCTATTTCCATCTCAGGGGGACAGATCAATCATCACTGATTTATATAAGGATATGAATTGCGCAACTTCTATTTCAAAGATAAAGACAATCAAAATACAAAACAAAAAACAGTCTTTTTAATTAGAATGTATAAATGTCCAGATTAAATTGACAATAGAGGTAATTATGTAGACCTATTGTAGTAGGAACTTTTTAAAGTATTGAAGA
>NW_006408530.1:26029436-26031782 GCF_000296735.1 Chrysochloris asiatica
AAAATGGATGTCAGAGGAGACTCTGAAACTTGCTCTCCAACGTAGAGAAGCTAAAGCAAATGGAAAATTTGAAGAGGTGCAAGAGCTGAACAGAAAATTTCAAAGATCAGCTCGAGAAGATAAAGCCAAATACTAGAGTTAGAAAACCAAAAGGTCCATTGATATATGTATCTTTAATTGTATCAGTACCAGGCTGTTTTCACCACTGTAGCCTTGTAGTAAATTGTGAAATCAGGGAGTGAACTTTGTTCTTCTTAAGCAGTGCTTTACTTATCCTGGGTATCTTTCCTCTCCATATAAAGTTTATAATCATTTTTTCCATCTCTTTAAAGAATGTCTTTGGAATCTGGATTGGGATTGATTATGTTATATGTATAAACTGCTTTGGGTAGCATTGATTTTTTCACAATGTTAAGTCTTCCTATCCAGGAACATGGCATATTCTTCAATTTTTATAAATCTCTTTTGGTTTCTTGTAGTAGTGTTTTGTAGTTTTCTTTTTATATAGGTCTTTTGTTTTCCTGGTTAAATTTATTCCTAAATATTTCATCATTTGGGTGGTGATTGTAAATAGCATTGCTTTCCTAATTCATGTGCAGTCTTTTATGAGGATGAGTTTATCGAGGTTAGTATTTAGGGTGAAGGAGGCCGAACTGGCTTAAAAATGGAGACAGAGTTTCAGCAAGATGGTGGTGGGATCAGTCGGCAGTTTTCTAGAATGAACTGTTGTTCCTAAATCCCATAGAGAATCCGAATGGCAAAAGGATTCATAATAGAAAAACAGATCTCTGCCAAATTAACAAAATATGAATGGTCACGGTTTTGGCACCATGAAGTAAAAACATGTTTTGATACTTAGAACACAGGAATGTAGCAGAAAGGACCACTAAATACTGAAGAAAATCATGCCAAGAACAACCACCCCACTTTTTACATGAACTTCAGAGAGTGTAATCCCATCTCCCCATCAAATATAAATATGACTGAGAGAAAAATTATTCTGGCATTTCTCATAGCTAGGGTTAGACTTGACTTAACCTGATTGGGGAAATAAAATATGATAAAGCTTTCCTCATCTAAATGGCATACTTTGAATTCACACCACTTGGTGTGGGCTACGGGATAATGCATATTAGACCACAGTTTGAACTGCAAGATCAGTGGTTCAAATCACCAGCTGCTCTTCAGCAACCATAAAGAGGGTCACTATGAATTGGAGCCAACTCAAAGGCACTTAACAACATTTACCATTTTCAGATTTGCTAGGTGACTTGAGTGGTTAAGTGCTAGATTACTAGCCTAAAGGATGGTAGATGTGACCCAGAGGAAAGGCCTGGTAATCTACTTTCCAAAGGTTACAGACATGAAAAGTTTATGGAGCACAGTTCTACTCTGACACACATTTGGTCACCATCAGTTGGAATTCACTTAACAATGACTGTTTTTGTTATATACCACTTCAACATTACACTCAGAAGACTTCACAGGTTATTAGGCCTTCCTGTATCAAATCAAAATTTCTTAAATGAGGGTTCAATATCCCATTCAATATCCCTCTATATTTTGCTTATTTTTGTGATTATTGTGAAGTGCTGTCAAGTCTGTTCTGACCCATAGCAACCCTATATAGGGTTTCTGAGGTGATTGGTGAACTTGAACAGCTGATCCTGTGGTTCAAACCGATTTTGCAGTCCAGTGCATTAACCCACAATGCCATATACTGCTTAGCACAATGATGTCTGTAAAACTCCTGTTTTATCTACCAACATCTATTTCATTATTTTTACAAATATTCAAACTTTGCTGTTGTCTTCCTTTCTTCACTTGAGACCTATGGGCTGGTTTCTACTTATTCTTTAAACTCTAAAAACAATTTAAATAACTTTAGGCTATAATAAAACTCCTTTATATATTTTTGAATTGTCATTAGTTACTTACAAGGGTTAGAGTTCTTATTAAAACTAAAAGTTCTTTTGAGGAAAGAATCTTGTCATTTAAGCTGCTCCTTGGAAACCCTATACAGTGTGGCTATGAGTCAGAACTGACTCAAGAACACTTAACAACAACATAGTGTTCAACAAGGACCTGAGCACATGATATATAGAGTCTCATTAATGGATTTTATTTTATGTGAATGCTTCTTATGTGGAGTAGTATTTCATCCGGGAAAGAGCATGCCAATCAGGATAAACAATTAGAGAGCCTAACAAAAGTTCTCATGGTAGAGGAGTACAAAAGACAACTGGTTGTTTCCTCTACAGAACATTGCTTAATTTCTTTGGCACATATAGAAGCTTGCCGGGGTCTGGCCTCAGCAAGGGGGTGAGGACCCGAAGATGGGGTGTC
>NW_006408530.1:26031882-26040165 GCF_000296735.1 Chrysochloris asiatica
CTTCGTCTCTCATACTTTGGACACATTGTCTGGAGAGAACAGTTGCTGGAGAAGGATGTCATGCTGGGTAAGGTGGAGGGTCAGAGAAAAAGAGAGAGACCCCCAACGAGATGGATCAGCCAGGTGGCATCATTGATGGCGTCAAGTGTGGCGGTGGTAGTGAGGTTGGCCCAGGATCGGACATTGTTTCGTTTTGCTGTGCATGGGGTCGCCATGAGTCAGTTCCAACTCAATGGTACCTGACAACAACAACAGTAGCAAAATTTCTCAGGTTTGATTATTATGGAAATTTAATGTATTTATTAATGACACAAATGTTTTTCAGATCAATGAAGGCATTTGTATAGCAGTAAAAAATCTGTTTGCTTCACTGCTGCCTTTTTCTTGAAACATTACAGATATTAAATGCAACTTCTACACAGAACAGTTTGTTTGCTTTTTGAGCAATTTTAGCAGAAAGAGATACTTGATGAATTAGTAATATGTTTGGCATTGAGAAACTGATCAAAATATCTGGCTCTTTGGTCTTTTCCTTTGATGCTTCAGTAACTTTTTAAAGCTGGATTTTGTAAGTCCCTTAGCAAATTGGTTTTGCAACAGTGTTTTTCCTTGTATCTGATATATTACTTAGATGCTGACAAACCTGCTGAAAAAGAAAATAAATAAATATATGAAAGTCTAAGTAACGAGTAGCTTCAACAATCACTGTACTTACCCAGTGGGTATTTCAGAGCCTTTAAATGAAAATCAATTATGTAAATCCATTTATGTATGATGAACATTTACCACAATAATTCTCAAGAATAAAGAACCAGATGCCTCAGCACAGTGGAAAGTTAACTTCTAAGATATTAAAAGATGTTTCTAGGTCTACAATGTCTTGTTCTTTGTCCAAGAAATTTATTTTCTAGACAATTACCTCAATGGGGAACACCTAGGCCTGGAGGGAACAATTTTACAGAATCTTCCTGTTATTAAGTCAGCACTGCTAGCTGTTAAGTAGCGGGTGGCAGACTGTGATTTATATGCAGAAGCTGCACTGAGCAGGTAGTCATCCTATGGAGGCCCCCACTCTAAGGAAAGAAAGGTGACAATGGTACATCAATTATTATAAAGCTAAATCATCTTGTTTCTACTTTTTAAGTCTAAGTGTGCTTACCTACTAGGCTATACAAAATATAATTCACGAGCCAAGATGCGCAATCACTAGCTATATCCATTCTGCAAACAGGTATCACTCTTCAATGCTGTAATTATCTTTTATATGGTCTTCACACATTTGTGAGAGAAACCAATAGTCCATGCAGCCTTTTCACACAGGAGGCACTTAGCATTCCAAAGAAATGTCTGTAGAAGTAAGTCACAAGGAACTTGGGTCAAGAGTTTTAATTGAATAGACTAGTCCCAGAACATTATTCCGAGTCCTAGTGTGGTGCTGTGGGCTAATGTTTCAGACTGCAAAGTCTTTTGAACTGCAAGGTTGGTGATTCAAGAGCACCAGCTGCTCCTTGGAAACCCTATACAGGGTTGGTATGGGTCAGATTTGACTCAACAGCACTTAACACAAAACATTATTCAAAGAATAAGTGTGACTGTTTTGAGATACCTTTTTTTTTTATTATTAGTTTTACTATTTATTTTTATTTTCTGAGAGTACTGGGTATGTTCTTTTGTTTTTTTTTTGTTTTTTTTTGGATTTTTTTTTCAGTTTACCAGTGCTGTGTATATTATAAACATATGCTGGAAAAACTAATTTTCTAGTCAATCTGATATTACCCTAAACAGGGAGAATTTTCAACTATGTTTTTAGCTGGTGGGACAACATTGTAATTTGAGGAGTGAAAGTCAGGAACACAACTTATTGGAGAGATCTGAATGAAGTAGTGTCCCACAGGAACACATACAGTTCCTTTGTTGAGAAAAAACACCTGAGGAACTAATTGTCAGAGTAAAGAAACAAGAATTGTTTTCAGGCGCTGTTTTAGTGAATGGATCCTATTCCACAGTTATGGTATCAGGATGTATTCTTAGCTAGAATCCCAATGTCATAGGGCAAAAATAAATAAATAAACAATTAAAACAAAGCAAATAAGAGATTACACTGGTTACCAGACATACTCCATGCTATGGGAGTCAAAAACCTGTCCCACAGGAAATCTCAACAGAGAGAATTTTCTGAGACTTAAATAAGGTTTCACCAGACACTCCTTGGAAACCCTACACTGGGTCGCTATGAGTTAGAATAGACTCCATGGCACTTAACAGCAACAACAAATAAGGTTTGAATACATAATACCTTCGGAAGACTTCCTCACCAGTTCCATGCTGTCTCTCCCAGTACCGCGCTGTCTCTCCTAGTATGACTTATAAAACATGAGGTAGAAGAGGGAACGTTATGAGAATTGCTTGCAATCTGTATCTCTTGTTCCATGAACCTCAACTTTTGTGTGGTTGGCTCTCAGTACAGGCTAATCCCCAGCATCAACTTCTAAATTCTGAAACATGAGGTAATTTTGTAGGTGTTTTGTTCAGAGTCATAATGTTATAGAATTTCCTACAAAGAAATTAATCAAAGATAGCAGATTTGAAGTTTACTACTTATGTTAATGAGCCCTGGTGGTGCTGTAGGATAGGCACTGAACTGCTAACTGCAAAGTCAGCGGTTCAAACCCATAGGTCGCTCTGAGGGAGAAAGATGAGGCTGTCTGCTCTCACAAAGATTTACAGACCTGTAAACCCAATATAGGGTGGTTTGTGAGTCAGCATCGATTAGATGGTAGTAGGCTCTTTTTATTCAAGTTGATACTTTGTTTCTATAAAATGTAAATTATTATCAATATTGAAATCATCATTCACTAAGTGTTCCTTTCATCTTCAGGGTTTAGCAAGTGCAACCCTGCTCTTAGCTGCTGCCATTTTCATTGTTTGGACTCCAAGCCCAAATCTACTGATATTTGAATCCAAGAAGCTGCCTAAGAAGTCTTGTTTCATTCAATTTATGAGGCATAGAGACCTCTGTTCATTTTCTCAATAACTATAAGGAAATTCTAATCTGAAGCAAGCGCTTTATCGTCTTATGTTTAGCGTTCTCATTCTCTATCTCTCAAATGTCTTGTTTCTATCCTAAGTATCAGAGTTATTGCAACACTTGATTCTTTCACTTCCTTGTCTTTTGAACTTTCTTTGTTACTTGGCATCACAACAGTGATCCATCCAAATTGAATTCACTGTATCCTGAAATTCAAGTCTGCCTATACTACTGTTTTTGTTGTTAATGATAATTGAGTCAGCTCAGACTCAAAGATGATGTTATTATTGCTATAGTTAAGTCAGTTAAGTCGAGTCAGTTGCAACTCATAGTGACACTACATAAGTTTCCCGAGACGTGGCTGGTGAGTTTGAAACACCAACCTTGCCATTAGCAGTCCAGTGTTTATCCTACAGCACCACAGACTCAAGGATAATTTATATTTAAAAGAACTGTTGTTGTTTTTAACTGCCCTCAAGTCAGTTCTGACTCATGGGGCTCTGTAAAAGGTTTTTGAGGAATGACTGGTGAGTTTGAACTGACAAATTTGCAATTCAAACTGACCTTGCAGTCCAGTGAATTATCCTGCAGAGCTAAAAGAACTGTTCTTGTTACTAATTTGCTGTTGAGTTAGTTCTGATTCATAGCAACCTGGTATATGTTTTCTGAGGAGCAGCTGGTGAGCTTGAACCACCGACCTTGCAGTTCAAACTGACGCTGCAGTCCAGCGCATTAACCTGCAGTGCTACACCAGAACTCCAAAAATAACTGTTGTTGTTGTTACTTGCCGTGGAGTCGGTTCCGACTTATAGCGACTCTGTACAGGGTTTCCGAGGCTGTAAATCTTTACGGAAGCAGAATGCCTCATCTTTCTCCCGCGGAACAGCTGGTAGTTTCGAACTGCTGAACCTGAGGTTAGCAGCCCGATTCGTAACCACTACGCTACCAGAGCTCCTTAAAAGAACTGTAGGTA
The DNA here is from genome assembly GCF_000296735.1 of Chrysochloris asiatica. Lineage (NCBI taxonomy): Eukaryota > Metazoa > Chordata > Mammalia > Afrosoricida > Chrysochloridae > Chrysochloris > Chrysochloris asiatica. The sequence goes on from NW_006408530.1 coordinate 26,035,884, forward strand.
TCTTCATTCCTGTTTTGAAATTTTAAAGTTTCAGATCCAGAAAGCATTATATTAGTCTTTGACGTAGCTTTGTTTTACCAGAGAGTAAGAGACAGTGTAAGTGAAACAGAAGATGACGTCCAATGGAGGGATTGGTTCATTATTGCGTTCTGATTTGCATAAAGTCTAATTGGAGATGTCTCAATGGCACCTAACAACAACAGAGACTCATGAGTCTGGGAGAAATGCATTTCTAGTTACTTATTACAACTTCTCAGCAAATATTCAAATACACTTTAAACCACATCTCTTTAGTGAGAATTCCTTTTCTGTTTGGTGCCATTATTAACAGTTGACTCAGTACTTTCTACCTACTTCCTCTGTACTTTCTCAGTACTCTGCTCTGTTCTCAAGTCACAATCAAAGTATTATAATACTCCTTATAAAAATTCATGTGGTCAATTCAACCTTAAATTAATTACTGTGTTTATTCTTCCAATATACTTCTAGCTTGCGTATGATATGTATAATTCAAATAATAACATATTTGCGTCTTAACACAAATTCTTACCCTTTTGATGTCAAAAGTTAACTTAACTATCTTAAATATATAACTGAACATATCAGCTGTTTTCCTGTAACAGGTCATATTGGGACACTTAGGCATCCTACGGGTATTCTCCTAGACCGCCCCACATTCTGAACCGACTGTTTCATTTGAAACTATCTATTTCCCTACAATTGCAAAAACCTAACTCTTCAGACAATCTATATTGGTATCTCCAAGTGTGAAGGCTAATTTTGGAGTCCACCTGTAAAATTCAAGATTAATGATGCTCCAGTTGTTGTTAGCTTATGTTACAGAGTAGAACTGCTCCACAGGATTTTCTTGACTTAAGTCCTTACTGCAGAAGCCATGGGGATACAGTGATTAAGTGATTGTCTGCTAACAGAAAGGAAATATGGTGGCTCAGTGAGTTAAGCATTGGTCTGCTAACTGCAAGGTTGGTGGTTCAAACCCACCAACAACTCTTTAGGAGTAAAGACCTGGCAATTTGCTCCCTAAAGGTTGCTACCTAGGAAGCCCTGTGGGGTCCCTCTACTCTGTTCTATAGGGTTGCTATGAGTCAGAGACTTGGTGATACACAACAGCAATCTTTACTGAAACAGCCAAGTGTCTGGATGAATGCAAACTGCTAACCTTTAAGCTAGCAATCAATGATTGTATGAGTCAGATTCTTTACTCTGTAGTTGCTGTGGTTAAGTGCCCAAGAGTCAGTTCAGACTCCTAGCGGTCCTGTACAGGGTTTCCTTAAAGCAGCTGGTGGGTTTGAACTGCTGATCTTGTGGTTTGTAGTCCAGTGCCTATGCTACAGCGCTACAGCACCACACCAGGAGTCCTTATGCTGTAGTTGTTGTTGTTAAGTGTCATCGAGTCAGTTCTTACCCATAGCAACCCTGTATAGGGTTTCCTAGGAGCAGCTGGTGAGCTTGAACTGAAGACTTTGCAGTTCAAACCAACATTGCAGTCCAGCACATTAACCCATAGCACCCAAATCTTAGTGACTGGACATTATAAAGATCTAGTACTCACTCTCACTATATACTCAATGTTAAGCAGTAAGGGTTTCTGTTCATGTAGATACAGGTTGACAAAGTCTTTCACCACCTGGTAGAGGAAACCAAGTGCTGTGTTGCCTCACAGTGTTACTTAAATGTTTCTTACTGGAGAAAGATGCAGTTCACCTCTGGTGACATTTTATTGGCCTAGCGTAGTGGTTATGAATAGGGCTACTAATCTCACGGTTAGCAATTCGAAACTACCAGTGGTTCCACGGGAGAAAGATGAGGCTTTCTGCTCCCGTAAAGATTTACAGCCTCAGAAACCCTGACAGACAGGGTCGCTATGAGTCAGAACTGACTCCACAGCACATAACAACAACAAGGAAGATACAAGTCAAGAGCTAAATTTAAAGGTGGTGCGGGAATTGCACAATATTCCCCAAAGTAGAATGTGAATGTTTGTAAAAAGTCCTAATAGCTAACGCATCACTAAATGCAACAACTCCTACATCCAGTTCTCTGGTAGTCTGATGCCTCAGAATACTCCAACTAGAACTTAACTTTCTATTTCTGCCAACTCCTATCACAAAATTATAACTACCGCATATATACATTAACACTCATTTACAGACATAATATGAACTTTAAACTAAAGTTATCTCAATCAGAATAAATTTTACGTTCATGTAATACTATAGGGCTCAAGTTTTTATTAATTTCCACTTATAAACCTGTACCAAAAGAAAAGTCTATTAGGGATTTTATCCAAGACACTATTGTAACTAGAAAAAACATCCCCTCTTTTCATGTTCTCTTCCAGGAATCTTTCCTTTCCCAAATTCTTCATAATTATTCTTTGCTATCATTTATTTTTCAATTTCATCATGGACTCATCCCATGCCTATTTCTAATGGGTGCTAGTTACACTTACAATGCTTCATTCAGTGTATCTCCCAAGCTCAACACTATTCCCCCTGTGACCCAAGTTGTTTCCTCCCTCTCAGTTATTTCAGCATAGTGTCATTTATTTTCTATGCTAAATAATGCTGTCTGAGGAAAGAGCAAGTAATTGTCATGACTCCCATATGGAAGCTACAAAGATTGCTCTAAACTGCTCTTTACAGCTTGAGGCTACCAGTGTTTCACTAGGTCTTACATGTTTGCTTGACAAGATCACAGCAGGAACCGCTGTGTGAAAAGGAGGAAAATGAAATAACAGGAAAATTGGATGTCAAACTCTTTTTTTACATGTATACTCCTAATCAGAGTATTACTGCATTGCCCAATGTTGAAGACCTTTAAAATGTTGTCTGACCTTCAACGGCCTTAGAATAAAGCCCAAGCTTTACATGAACCTCAAAGAGTATAAGCCCACCTCCCCACCAAATATAAATATGACAGAGAAAATATCATGGCATCTCTGGTAGATATGGTCAGGCCTGATTTATGACCCCCTCTTCGAGTTACTGTAACTCATCAATTTATCTAAAGAAAGTGTCTTATCATTCTAGTCTAAACCATAAGCAATCACTTGTGGATTATTGCCACAACTCTTAAACTGTCTTCATAGTTTCCGGATGGCCCTTTATCTATCTAATACATCCTGCTGACAAGAATTAACTTGCTTAAGTACCTGTGACAGGCTAATTATCAATAGGTTAATTTTGCTTTATTCTCCTTGATGCTGGAGACCTGGAGACTGAAATAATTAGAGCTAAATTTTATACTCAACCCCAAAACACTTTTGTTCTGAAGTTAGGCTGTTGAGTTAGCACAATGATTTCTGTGTCACTGGGCCATAAGCAGACATTAGGAGAGATTCAGTACACATCCATTCATGTGCAGTCTTTTTCTACTCCTGTAAAGATTTACAGCCTCGGAAACCGTATGCAGGGTTGCTATGAGTCAGAACCGACTCCACAGCACATAACCACCAGCACCACCAATGACTAATGAATGGGAACATTTCTTCATATATTTGTTGGCTGCCCAAATGTGCCCAATTTTTAAATTGGGTTATTTGTCTTTTTCTTGTAGAGGTTTTGTAGGTTCCTATATATTTTAGAGATAAGTTCCTTGTTTGCTATGTCATCGCAAAAGATTTTTTCCCATTCTTTGTGCTCCCTTTTTACTCCTTTGTTGAAGTCATTTGATGCACATAAGTTTCTATTTTTCAGTGTGTCACAATAATCTACTTTGTCTTCTTTTGTTTGTGCAATTCTCACCATGTTTGATAGTCCATGCAGACCCTGTGTTAGAGCCCTTAAATTTGTCCCTATTTTTTCACTGATGACCTTTATAATTCTAGGTCTTTAATCCATATTGAGTTGTTTTTAGTACATGGTGTAAGGTAAAGGTCTTGTTTCATTCTTTACATATTGATTTCCAGTTTTGCCAGCACCATCTGTTGAAGAGACCATCGCCTCTCCATTCAAAACATGTTGGCCCTTTGTCAAAGATCCATTGGCTGTATGTTGAAGGGTTAATTTTTGTATTCTCAACTGTTCTATTGATATTGTTGTTGTTGTCAGGTGCCATCAAGTCAGAACTGATGCATAGCGACCCAAGCACAACAAAACGAAACAATGTCCGATCCTGGGCCAACCTCACTACCGCTGCCACACTTGAGTCCATCAATGATGCCACCTGGCCAATCCATCTCATTAGGGGTCTTCCTCTTTTTCTCTGACCCTCCACCTTACCCAGCATGACATACTTCTCCAGCGACTGTTTCCTCCGG
>NW_006408530.1:26045290-26054717 GCF_000296735.1 Chrysochloris asiatica
ACAAAGAAGACAGACACCCGGGCTTGATGCAAGCTGCCAGACAGACTGCTCAGTGGCTGACATTTTCCCATCTCAGAGACCAGAGTAGATGCAAAACCGGCAGACAGCCTCTTCATACCCTGCAAGCAATAATGCCCCGCAAGCAATGGTATTATTCAGACAAGACAATCTTTAAGATAAATTAAGCCAGTAAACCTTACTTAAACCAATATTCCTTTCTTCCTTACTGGGTTTAACCTTCACTTGCATCAAACTGACTGAACCCAGGGTGGTCCAAGGGAGTTGCCCCCATTGTCCTTAACCCCATATTCCCAGAATTTACCACTCCACCCCAAGTGAATATACCCCGGGCAGTTCCTCTCCAGAGCCTCCCTGCTTAATCCCAGGAAACCTGTCCTTGTTCGTCCTCTGTGGAAGTTTTACTGCCTTGGTTCTAGGGGGAAAATCTTGACCTTAGAAATTTAGGGAAATATTGCATTTCTCTGTGGACATCCAGGGCTCATGTTTGGAATTAAATAAATATAGCTGAACACTAAGATGAAAAACAATTTGCTATTAACTGCCAAGTGGCTAGATCTGTTACACTCGGGCCTATAAGGCCTATAGGGCTTGCACGGTCTGCAACAGAAGCTGAATTGATTGAGTCATTTGTTACCTTAGCTCTGTAAAGTGCAAATTGATGTTGTCTGGATGGTGGCTGTGGGTTAAGCATTGGGCTGCTAATCGCAAATTCAAGCCCACCAATAATTCCTTGGGAGAACGAATACACAGTCTGTGTCTATAAAAATATACGGTCTCAGAAAACGCTTATAGGATTGCTATGAGTTGGAATAGATTTGATGGCAAAGGATTTGTAATTTTGTTTGCTTTTGAGGGGGCTGGGGTTGGGGGTTGGGTAGGGAACAAGTAGCCCTATGGTGCAGTAATTAAGTGCTTGATGGTTCTGCAGCAGAAAGATGTGATGGTCTGTGTCTGTAAAGTTTGCAGCCTGAGAAGTCCAATGGGTATGTTCTGCACTGTAGTGTAATGTCTCTACAGTTGGAATCAACTTGATGACAATGGATTAGAGTTTTTTTGTTTTGTTTTGTTTTCATTATTTTTTTCTGGGGGAGTTTAGATGAATACTGGAGTCCTGGTGTGGTGCTTTAGGAGAACTGGACTGCTAACTGTAAAGTCTGCAGTTCAAACCCATCAGCTGCTCCTTGGAAACCCTATACAGTTTCTCTATAAGTCATAACTGACTCAATGGCATTTAACAACAACAAGGTGGTGAACATTATTATTTCTGTTCTGATAGAAAAACTAAAGCCCAACGAACCTAGCCAGAGACTCATATTTTGTAATAGATTACTGAGGTAGCACAAAGCCTTGTGGGCTAAAGTTAGGCAAGCAATAGAAAGAGAAAAACTGGGGTAATCTAAATAAATTAATTGTCTACTTGTTTCACTTGAGAAAAGAAATGAAGTAGAAAAGTCTTTGTACTGCAAATACTAAAGTAAGGTATTATAATTGCTCACTAATCTAATTTTTGTTGCTCTTAAGTGTTGTAGAGCCTATTTCGATTCCTAGAAACTCTGTATAGGGTTTCTGAGGAGTAGCTGGTAGGTTTGAACCACCAACCTTGCAGTTAGCAAATCAGAACTTAACTGGCAGTACCACACCAGGATTCCACATAAAATAAACCTAGTGACTAATGTTGTTGTTGTTGTGAAATGCCTTGGAGTTGGTTCCAACTCACAGCAACCCTGTATAGGGTTTCCTAGGAGTTTCCAAGGGTTTCCAAGGTGAATTTAAACTGCTGACCTTGTGCTTCAAACCAATCTTGCAGTCTATTGCTTAATCCCATAACTCCACACCAGGACTAATAGACATCTGTAATAATCATCTTTCAAATAATAATAATCATTTTTTTCAAATATTCCCTGAAAAGCAGACCAGAAATCTGACTCAGTATTTCAAAAGGAAAACATTTGAAAAGATAAAATCAAGTAAATTATCTTGATGTGATCATTCAGTTTGCATTAAAATGTAGGAATTAAAAATTAGTATTGCCTTTGTATATACTTTTGCCTTAAGCAATATATCAGAGGAATTCTAAATGACTGACTCTCTCGGGTCTCCCCTTTTCTGCTAACCTTTCTTGTTATGAAAGGCATAAGACAAGAACAGTCATTGATTGGGGAATTGAAACTCTCCCATAAAAGATGAGTATGTTGACAGAAATACCATCAGTTCCCTAGCATGCAGGTCAAATATTCCTTAATCTCACTTGTGTCAAGGGATTGTGTGACCACCCTCAGACAAGGACAGCCAATATTACCTGTACTAGGATCTGGACCCATTGAAAATGTGTGCAAAGGAGGCAGCCTGAGCTAAAGAACCACAGTGCCTCCCTCAGACCCACAGAAGCATATCAAACTGTATTTCAAAAGCCAAACTAACTATATTCTTGATTTTATTGCCTGACATTTACCAGAGGGAAAAAGATACATACGTAATGAGGCAAAAGGGTGTTAGGAGCCTGGTATGTATTTTCCCATTACATTAAGAAATGAACCTGACAAAAATTGCACTTAGAATTCAAAATTAAAAATGAATTAAGGAGTAGCCTTCACATTTGTGAGAGCATCCACAACAGATTCAACAATTCTCAATCTACATATGTAGTTGCTCTTTTTAATGCTTTATCCTAACAAAATTACCCACCTGTTTTCACTATAGTAAATTGTACATTATTTTAACTTGGTATGTAAGTAAATACCAGCATCTATGACTCTCTCCTCTATGTATTTTCCAAGGCTACTACTGTTGAGAGTGTCAATTGTATTATAATTGCTAGGCACACTATTAGTAGTGTATGTGTATTCTATCACTGAAACCTTAACAAAAAACCCATAAGGCAATGATTGTATTAGCACTTTCATTTTACTGAAGTAAAGAAGTTCAGAGAGGTCATGTAATGTTGAAGCCATTGAGCTAGTTTCTTAAGCAAAAAAAAATACAAGTATTTTCCCCTTTCCATTCCATTTCCCTTCATTAACATAAATGGTTAAATGTGTAACTACCAACCAAAAGGTTGACACTTCAAATATTTTCAGAAGGCTGGGCAATCTGCTTCCAAAAGCTCACAGCACTGAAAATTTGAAGGTGCCCAGTTCTAATCTGGCATGCATGGGATCACTACCATTTGGGATCAACGGAATGGCAACTGATGTGTTCGACTGTTTGCTCTTCATGCTTAGCATGTTTTTCTGTTCTTTCTGAGTTCTCAGCAAGTACAAATACTGAGTATGCTTACACACCTGAACAAAACAACAAACGGAAGCATAAATACCATAGTTGAGGAGTCTGTACATCGACAAGCCATCAGTCAGTAGCGTTGCTCTAGAAAGAGGGACTGTGTTACTTACATATACACACACCCACATACCTACGCATTCCTATTGCACATTTTGTCCTGAAATATTTCGTCTGGTTCCTGACGAAGCAGAGGAGATTAAAAACTATTTTTTTTTTTTTTTGTCGTTTGGCAGTCACCAGCTTGTAATATCCAGGAGGATATATGCAACTCAAACTTTATCAGATTCTAACCCAACAGCTCTAAATGATGCTTTGTAATGAATGGTATGTTTAATTTCCTGACTATTAAAACCACAATCACTTTCCTCTCAGGATTCCCTTATCCTGGGTGGATAGTATGATCAAGAGTAGTTCAGGTGGCCAAAGTTGTAATTACACAATAACTGAAAACTGCTATTTACAGTTGAAAGCCACCTCTCTAATCTGGCATACTTCCAGGAATTTAGAGTTCCTTAATGCTATTTCATGTTTTTTTTTTTAAAGAATAAAAATCTCTCCTAACACCTGTATAAGGTGCTTAAAATGTCATTACCACCTGTAATTACATGGAGAATCCAATTTCCACAGCTAACAAATCAGATTGGTACCTACAATTTGGACACATTGACTATGTTGGCTATAAAAAATTATAACTGGAAAAGTACACATAGTGCATGATTGTGCGCATCTTGTATGAAGCTCTAAAGAGCTATTAGGATATAAAAAGTAAAGAGGAATAATAAGAATAAATTAGTTTTACTGAAGTAATGGCATTTTATAAGCTTTAGTTTACAGTTTCTTTAACTTCAAAAGAGTAAAAAAAATATCCTCAAATGACATATGGCATAAACAAAAAAGAAATATAATAACCTTCTAATAGAGATCTTTTATAATTTCTATGTTCCCTACTCAGATCTGCCTACTGTTGTAAATAAAATGTAAGAGTCTTCCGTATACACTGAAAGGTTTCAAAGATGGATTGGGTTGATCAGACCTATATGAATGTTGGAATCACAAAAACAAAGCTACCAAATCCTTTGTTATATTCATCATAGCAGTTACATGAACTGCACTAAATTATGATCCTTCTTCTTATACGTGAAGGAGTGATAAATGCAGAACTGTCTGCTAGCCTGTTATATGGTCTGTGGAAGTGAAATGAATGGAAAATGATAGGAATAAATAACATCATCTGATTAGTTAGTGGCACAGAAAGTCTTCTGGGGTTCTACTTTGTGTGACAAGTCTGTTCTCCTGGGAGACACCACAGAAAGATCAACTGTTGCTACAGATAAATTCAATTGTGTGAAGGACAGAAAGCATCCATTTTTAGAGGCTCAAGTTAGGTTTCATCTATACTACTTGCCATACGAAGGAAACAAATTGTATATCAGGGCTCTTTGTTACAAAATAATTACCATAACATATTGAAAAAATAAAAAGACAAATGCCCTGATTAAACTTTAAATTCTTAAAATATAAAGTTTTCTGACTGTTAGTAATATTCTGAAATTATCTATAAACATCCACAAATCTGCAACAAGGAATAGACGCATAATAAATGTTCTTTGCTGAATTCATATGTACACATTGTATACGAATATGCAGTATGTCTTGTCTCTGACTTTTCAAAATTGAAATAACGATAAGAATTAAATAGTAACCCAAGCTGTATTGCCCATTTTAAATGCCAGCTGACTTACTATTGTAACCTTCTTGAAGTCCTTGTTTTACTTTCTGGGTATCCTCATCAAACATTACTATGTTTCTCTCTTTAAAACTCTCTCTTCTCTTTTTATCATGACAGATATTTTTTTATAATTCTCCTCTGAACCAAAGCCATTCTTTCCCTTCAAATTTTAATTCTTGGCACCATAATCTAATTAAAAATATAAGTCAAATTCCGTTAATGACAACTGTGTAGGGGGAAAGAGAAAAGACAACTGTGTAGGGGAAAGAGAGGAAAGCAGGTTTGGAGTCCTTTAGTAAATTGCATTGCTTATTTTTCTACATCCCATTCTTAATGCCCTGGTTCCACCTCAGGCTTTCCTGTGGTCTCCTACTAGCCTTTCAGACTCCAGTGTGGACTCACCAGGGTAGACCTCCATCTTTCTTCTGAGGAAGGCTCTGTGTGAACTTGAACCTACAACCTTTTGGCTAACAACTGAGAATGTTAATCTTTTGCACTACATAGGGACTCCTCATCACACTAATGTTATTCTTGTTACATGCCATCAAGTTGGTTCTGACTCAGTGATCCTGTATAGGGTTTCTGAAGAGGGGTTGGTGAGTTTGAACAGCCCCTTGGGGTCTAGTGCTTATCCTACAGCGCCACACCAGGACTCCAGAGTAATTTATTTATAATTAGACTGTAAATATTTAAGGACTCATTTTTAGTTTTAGGTTCAAGTACTATTGTTTGAAGGAGCTCTGGTAGCGTAGTGGTTACGAATCGGGCTGTGAACCACAGGAGCAGCAGTTAGAAACTACCAGCTGCTCCGTGGGAGAAAGATGAGGTTTTCTGCTCCAGTAAAGATTTACAGCCTCAGAAACCTTATACAGAGTCACTATGAGTTGGAAACAGACTACATGGCATATAACCGCCACCACAACCACTATTGAGTCCTGGTGTTGTGCTGTGGATTAACGTGCTGGACTATAAAGTTGATTTGAACTGCTGTCGGTGGTTCTGTTACAGCAGTTTTAGATCTGAAAGTGTTATAGCAGCATTAGATCCATCACCAAAGAAATCAAGACCACTTTGAGAGGCAAAGCAAAGTTTCAGGTTTCTTAAGCTGGCTGGCTCAGAGGAGCTAACTTCTCCAGATTCTGAGCCCCGAGTGTAGGTTCAATGCAGGCTTATATAGTGATAGAAATGGGATGGGGCTAGGTTTTGGACATGCTTGAGGACAGGGGGGATATCAAAAGATTGGTAACCCGCTCAGTAACCTGATTAACATTCTAGCTTGTATCCTGGGCGGGGAGGATTGTTCCTGATTCATTCCCCCCTGTGAGGCGCCCATTACTTAGCTAATTGGAGCCTCATCATCTGGTGGTTTCTATAGGAGTTGCTGGTACTTAACATAGAGTAATCGTGAGGTGTCCTTTTGACTGATAACTGTTTCAGTAGTGTCCATATGGCCTTGATTGCTAGTGGGAGAAGGCATGGAATGATTAGGCAAATTCCAAATAAAAACAGAACTTCATCTATGTGGGTCTTGAATCTTCCAAAGGCAGAGAATGACTCTCCCCAGAGACTCTGGGGGTTCCACCAATTCCAGGTTTGCACAGAGACATGGGCAATTTTCTGCATCTTTTTTTAACGAGATCTTCTACTGCCCGACCCTGGTCATCTATTTGTGTGCAGCAGTTAGTCAAATTAAACCTCCCACATGCTCCTCCTTCTGCAGCCAATAAGTAGTCCAAGGCTAATCTATTTTGTGGTTACTGTTTGGCCCACCTTGGTGGTGTGGGTGCATATATTACACAGATTGTTTTTCCCTTTGCCACACCCCAAAGTCTAATAAAGATGAGTCTCATGGCAGACGTCCTCATCCTTCAGCCATGTGTAGATCAGCCAGCACCTGGTTTGTGGCTGAAGCAGGGTGGGTTGTATTTCTTAATGTTACCTTGCAAGGGTTGACAGGGCCAGTTTCAGCTTCCCACAGAGATGAGACTTTCTTCAGTCAGCTATGGTGAAGCCAGGTGGGGACTAATTCTACCTTGGTTGCTGGGCTTTGGATAATTTTTTGTTACAGCCCTCAGTAATCTTTGCAGATGCTTCTGGATGCCCTCCACAAAAGCATCAGATACATTTATTACACTATGAGCTAAATAAACCCAAATGTTTTCATCCTATTGAAAGGAATAATGGCTTGTGAAAGTGTCATTGTGTCCAAGTTTTCAGTCCAGCTAACTTGACAGTTGATGGGGTGACTAGAAGGACTTCCCAGGGTCCAGTCCACTTTTTCCCAACTGGTTTCCAGGTCTGTTTCTCCATGTTCTGAGCAGAACATGCTCTCCAGGCTAGAAGGGGTCAGGTTACCTGTAGAGAAGGAAGCTGCCTGGGAAGGTTTACTATATACAATTTTATAAGGACTCAATTTAAGCCCACTTCTGGGGGCTTCAAATTCAAATTCAAAACAGGGCTAAGGCAACACCTGGTCCCAATGTAGATAAATTTCATGACAGTTTTGCCATTTGTTTGTTTAGAATATGGTTCATTTTTTTGAACCTCCATGCTGCATGCAATTTCCATTTCATCTGTAGGTGTTTGCTACTCCGTTGTCACTTTGGACTCTTTGGAAGTCCATCTCCTTCATCTCCTTCAAGAGGATTTTCACTATTTCTGAAGTTCTTAGTTCTGGTGGGGGAAAACCTCTACCCAACAAGAAAAGGTGTCTACAAAAACAAAAGCAGCAAATATTTAATTCCCCAGCTTGGGGACATCCTGAATTATTATTATTTTTTTTTAGTATTTCTTGCCCTAGAACCTGGGCCTAATGAACCAAACCAGGGCCTCTTTCCTGCAGTGGGTTGTTTCATGGACTCATTTAAGAAGAGCAGGGGCTAGTTTTCACAGGATCAGAACCATTCTATTGCCATTTGCTTTCTAGTTTTTAACCTTTTGGAGCCAGAACAATTCTATCATCACTTACTTTTTATCCTTTAACCCCTCTCTCAAATCATTCTGTTTCAATTCTACTCAAGTCCTCTGGGTACACATTCACAATTTTTCTTGCCAACATAACTAATGCCCTTGTCAGTGTAATCAGTTCAACTTTTTGAGCTGAGGTCCTTTCTGAGGCAGGAGGGCTATTGTTTCCACTGAGTTTTGTAAGATTACTGTCACACACCCTGTGATCTGAGTCCCTTTCTCCATGCAACTACTTCTGTCTGTGAACAACATTCAGTCCACCAGATATAAACAAACAGGTCAGGTTGGCTGGAAAATACTTGGTAAATGATTTCTATACAATCATGGTTCGGCCCTCCAGTTGTCACACCAGGGAGGAGGAAGGCAGTTTTAGTCACCCCATAATTCTCAGGGTAATATTCGGATTGTCCAGTAAAATAAACTGGTGTCACCTATCTGTCCTGTCGTGAGCCATAGGCTTCCCTTCGTCTGTAGCAGGGAGATGACTTGATGGGGACGATGATGAGCTAGCCACAGTGAATTTCTCGGTCTCTTTCACGAGAGGATATTGTTTTCTGTGGGATGGTCAGTTTCCAGGCTTCAATCAGACCTCGATGGGAGATGCTTTTAGACTCTCCCTGCAGTTCTGCTAGTCCACAGGAGGGGTTTATCTGGTTGTCAATTTCCTCGTCCAATGTGACTGGTTTCCTGAGTTTGAATCAGTAATTGCCAAGCATGTTCATGAGGAATCTCCATCTGCTGATTTTTGGTTTCAGGAAGCTGTTTGAACATGCAACTTTGGAAGCAAGTTCTGGCCCAGTAAGGGGACCAGTAATTTTCTTTTCCCCAATGAAGCAGTCTAGGGGTTTCAGGAAGAACTGGTCCTCAGGCCTCTCTGAGATCTCAGTCACCATCACTGAACAGAAGGATCATAGTTTGTCCCCCATTATTATTTTCACTGAGGTCCTGGGGGTGGGGCAATAAGGGGTGGCAGAGGTTGATACCAAATCATGCTGGACTCTCTTACCCCTGACACTGTTAAGTTTTCTGCAGACAATGAAGCTTGTTCAACCATCTGTTGAGTTAGATGGCTTTTTCTGCCAGATCCTCCCCTGAGATTTGGGCATTTGTTTCTCCAGTGTCCAGATTTTTGCAACAAGCACATTGATCCTTGTTTAAGGCCCTCTTTCCTTTCAGAGGTCCTCCCTGGGGTCCCACAGGCACACCTCTAGTGGTCTTTAAAAAAGGAAGACAATTATGGTCTGAGACTTCTCATGCTCTTGGCTGTTAAATACTTTGAAGTTGATGTCCACCAGCTGGGATGGATTCATGTCAATTGTCCTGTCAAACTTCTGCCATTTCTTTTCAATATCCAGGGTGCTCTGGGAGATAAAAGTCATGTTAACCATTCAGATATTTGCTGAGTCCTCATGACCAAGGTCTGTGTACTTA
>NW_006408530.1:26055407-26059004 GCF_000296735.1 Chrysochloris asiatica
CAGAACGGGTCCCTTGAAGGGAATGGTATAGAAAAATCACTGCCAAACTGCTTTCCTCAGCAGCTGAATATGGTCAGGCAGGTTCACTAGGTCAAGCTATACTTTTCCCTAAAGTTAGCTGTTGGTGCACCAGGAGTTGTAATAGACACTGCTACAATCAAAAGTTATTTTTCACAAAAAACTAACCATTCATCTCTTTATATATTCACATACAAGGCTGCTTAGAACTAAGTTTTCCCCTAATACTCATCTGTATTTATTTTCCTCTGCATGGCTTTTATATTAGCAGTATAAATGTATTATAGTACACATACATGATATAACTTACATACTCTTGGAATTCCAGGTTGTTTTCAGTTTGTTAAACATAAATATAGGACAAAAACATAGTAATTTTACAAACAAATAGACAGTCTGACAAGTGGTTAAATTATTCAAGCTATAAGATGGTATAATAATTTAAGGATCCATTCAAAGGTTATTTTTCCCATTACCAGATTGTACATTGGCCAAGCTATATTACAGTAAAACACCATTTCATTTGATATTATAGGAAGGTACCCATATAGAAACCAGGTAGAATAACAGCACTTCCCCCCCGCCCCCAGGGTGTGTGTATGGGGGGGGGCGGGGGATTGAAGCCTATACTCCTATTTCAGATACAGAGGTTAACATTAACAGAAACAGAAGGGACACTTTTAGGAAATTACTTCCTCCCTACCATGCCCCAATGAGCATACTAAGAGTAAACCAAGGGGGTCTCAAAATGAAGGTGACAGTGAATGCAGGTATGAAGACTCCCAAGAAAGGATTCTTGGCAGCGCTGCTTGGACGGTTTGGTTACTGTACTCCTGGGCTCACCTAACCAGGTGGCCAGTAGGCCTCTTATGGTGGCACATTCACAGCAGACAGATTGCATCCAGACCTTGCTGTTCCTCTCATGAGGATTTTCAAGCACCTCTTAGCTTTGGAGAGTTTTGAACCAGGAGTCCACTGTGTGCTAGTATTGAGGACCATCTCCCTAAGCAGTATGAGTTTCACCGCCAGCCTGGTGCCAGACACACTCACTCTCACCACACACTCCTGCTCACAAGACCTCCATTTTTTAAATTCATTAATATACATTCTAAGACTGTTGGCTCACTATGAGACTTTCCCATAGCACCTAAGTGTATGTAGTGCCCTTGATTGGTGCCGTGACAGACAAGGGAGGGATTCACTCAGTTGCCTGCCTGGCCGTGTCCCTCTCAGGAACTTAGATGCATGATGTGGTCATGCAAGAGCAGGTTAGGGCCCTCTCAGATTCCATAGCCAGAGCCATGCAACCACAGAGACCAGGCACAACAAGCGACACTTTTGTTACATACACACTTACACTTAACCAGCCACACAGAGTTTATGGCAGTTCCACCCCTCTTGGGGGAAATCCCTGACTGAGGTCTCTAGAAGAGACCTTGGAAGGTGATCAATCTTCCCATCTGTCCATAGGGACAGGCCTGACTGGATTTAACCTTGGTCCCTGGGTCCTACCTGTTCCAGAAGTCCTGGCTGGATGATTCTCTGGTTCACTTCTCCTTTCAAAACCGATTGGGAGAGGTAGGTGCAGCAATGGCTGCCCCCACTCCAAGGAGGCACCATCAAATGTAATATCCATTTGCCTACAAGAAAGACCAGTTAATACCACTATTATTCAAATTGATGCACCAACCACTAAATCCAGTAAGGATGAAATAGAAGAATTCTACCAACTTCTTCAATCTGAAATTAAACAAACACACAATCAAGATGTATTGATCATTATTGGTGATTGGAATACAAATGTTGGGAACAACAGAGAAGAAGGATCAGTAGTTGGAAAATATGGCCTTGGTGATAGAAATGATGCTGGAGAACACATGATAGAATTCTACAAAATCAATGATTTGTTCATTTCAAATACCTTCTTTAGGCAGCATAAGAGACAACTATACATATGGACCTCACCAGATGGAATACATAGACATCAAATTGACTACATCTGCAGAAAGAGATCATGGAAAAGCTCCATATCATCAGACAGAACAAGGCCGGGGCAGATTGTGGAACAGACCATTATTTGCTCATATGCAAATTCAAACTGAAGCTGAAGAAAATAAAAACAAGTCCACAAGAGCCAAAATATGATCTTGGACATATCCCACCTGAATTTAGAGATCATCTGAAGAACAGATTTGATACATTGAACACTAAAGACCGAAGACCAAAAGAGTTGTGGTATGACATCAAGAACAGCATACAGAAAGAAAGCCAAAAGTCATTAAGAAGACAAGAAAGAAGGAAAAGACCACAATGAATGTGTAATGCCCAGATTTCGGGGTCCCCCAAAGACCACCAAGGAGCCGATGCCAATGCAAGTACACAAGGGTTGTTTATTCAAGCTCGAGCTGGGGCCCCACCTGCATCCGACGCAGTGGATTGGGGATGGAGCCCCGAACTCTTTGTCAGCGGAGTTTTTATAGGGTTTTCAAACAAGCTCGGGGTTTTTCAGCTTTACAGTTTTTGGATTGGTTAACAATTGGCAAAGTATGAGATGTTACAGTTTAATTGGTCAGTACTGGTGGTCTTTGTTCTTAGGCTAGGGTAAAGGAAGACATATATTATCCAGCCTTGAGTTTGTCAGGGAATGTTTATCTATTCTTTACTGTTTGCTGGGGGAGGAAGGCTACTCTCATGTAGCACGAGCTAATTAGGCACATTCCTGAAACAGGGAGACGTACTCTGGCCAGAGCACAAAATGGAGTCCTCACTTTAGGTCTCACAGATGTCAGAAGAGACATTGAAACTTCTCTCCAGCATAGAGATGCTAAAGCAAATGGAAGAAATAAGGAGGTCCAAGAGCTGAACAGAACATTTCAAAGGTCAGCTCAAGAAGACAAACTCAAATATTACAACAAAATGTGCAAAACTCTGGAGTAAGAAAGCCAAAAAGGAATAACATGCTCAGCATTTTTCAAGCTGGGGAACTAAAGAAAAAATTCTAGCCTTGACTTTTGTTATTGAAGTATTCACTGGGCAAATTACTGAATGATGCAGACAGCGTCAAAAGAAGATGGAAGGAATACACAGAGTCACTGTACCAAAAGGAAATGGTTGATGTTCATCCATTTCAAGAGGTAGCATATGATCAAAAGCCAATGATATGGAATGAAGATGCCCAAGTGCATTGAAGGAATTGACAAAGAACAAGGCACCAGTAATTGATGGAATAAAAGTTGAAATTTCATGAAAGTGAGGTGGCACTGGAGGCACTCACTCATCTATGCCAAGAAATTTGGAAGACAACTTCCAAATGTGGCCAACTGATTGGAAGAGATCCATATTTTTGCCGATTCCAAAGAGAGGTGACCCAACGGAATGCGAAAATCATCAGGTAATATCTCTGATATCCCATGCAAGTAAAGTTTTACTAAAGGTAATACAGAAATGGCTGCAAGAATACATTGACAGAGAATTTCCAGAGGTATAAGCTGGATTCAGAAGAGGACGTGGAATGAAGGATATCATTGCTGATGTCCGATGGATCCTGGCTGAAAGCAGAGAATACCAGAAAGATGTTTA
>NW_006408530.1:26060135-26064098 GCF_000296735.1 Chrysochloris asiatica
TCGAAACTACCAGCTGCTCCACGGGAGAAAGATGAGGCTTTCTACTCCTGTAAAGATTTACACCCTCGGAAACCCTATACAGGGTCGCTATGGGTCGGAAGCGACTCGATGGCACACAACAACAACAACTACACAATTAATTCACTCACCAATTTACTTAATACCCTAAAGGCACAAAACAATATGGACTGAGTTAACAATTTTGGTTTATCAATAGCTTGAAATTAGAGTCCAGAATTGGAGCACTGCAGAATAAGCATAGGACAGCTAAGCACAAGGTCAATGTTTCAAACACACCCACAGCTCCTAGGAAACCCTGTTTGTGCTTGGAGGAATTAACTACTTTAACATAAGATATATGTACATTTCTCCATTTAACTTGTAAAACAGAGTTAAAGGAATTTCCCTTATCTTTTGTGGTTTAGAAATGGCCTAACTACAAAGAACTACCCTTCACCATATGATTGGATAAGATTCAAGTTTTCCTGTGAGAAGACCAGACACAGATCCTCATAAATGATTAACTGAATTGCCTGTCTCCACTGATCAGCAGTAATAAAATGCTTGTTAACCAAATTTTGGGTAAGTTTCTTTCCTTCACTTAAGTCCCTGAACTTTGGCCAACTCTCAGCTTGAGTCTAATGGTCTCTTAGAACAGGATTGCCTCAGGGTAAACATTCTCAGATAAGCTACCCTTTCATTCCATTTCCCTTCTCCTGGTTCTTTCTAACCTTGTTTGGTCTCATTTAAAAGAAAAATACCTTCCCTAATATTTGAGATGCTTGTTTATCTTTTGGTCAGAGATTTCTTCCTTTGCAATTATCCCCTCTTCCTAGTGTAAGAACATTTCCCCTCTTGCAATTGTCCTTTTGAGGGAAGTTCCTTATTACCAAATCCAGAATTATGTTTTACTCTGGTAGCATAATGGCTACGAATCGGGCTGAGAACCACAAGGTCAGCAGTTCGAAACTATCAGCTGTTCCACGGGAGAAAGATGAGGCTTTCTGCTCCCGTAAAGATTTACAGCCTCGGAAACTATGAGTCAGAACCAACTCCACAGCACATTACAACAATAACAACAAACATAATCTACTTTAGTACCATCACCTTTCTGCTGAGTTTTGTTTTCTATAGTCTTGGTGTGGTGCTGTAGGATAAACACTAGACTGCAAAGTGAGTTTGAACCTCAAGGTCAGCAGTTCAAACTCACCAGCTGCTCCTCAGAAATTATACAGGGTCTCTATGAATTGGAACCAACTGGATGGCACTTAACAATGTAGTCTACGTTATTGTTAAGTGCCATTGAGTTGGTTCCGAGTCATAGAGACTCTGATTAGGGTTTCTGAGAAGCCTCTGGTGAGTTTGAACTGCTGGCCTTTCAGTTCAAACTGAATTTATGGCTGAGTGCTTATCCTATAGTGCCACATCAGAACTTCAGACTATATAAAGAACATTAAAAAACTATTGAAAAGCATATAGGATGTTTAAAAATATATAAATTTAATTTTTAAGCCTTTCACTGGTGTAAATAAGGGATTGATTAATCCATTATTCCCAACAACAACAACAAAAGCTAAAATCTGAATAATAAATCATGTTGTTGGGTACCAGAAAGCCTGCATATCACAGACTATTAATGAGTCTTTCTCCAAGTCTCATGTCACATTCTTCTTCATATAATCCAGTTTCTCAGACTATTTTCTCAGCATGCAGATTGAATAAGCATGGGGAAAGAATACAACAAAACACCTCTTTCCTCATTTAAACTGTTTAGTGTCCACTTGGTTTGTTTATATAAGTGCCTCTTGGTGTATGTATAGGTTCCTCAAGAGGACAATGAAGTGTTCTGGAATACCAATTCTTAACAAAGTTAGCTACAGCTGGTTATGATGCACATAATCAAAATCTGCATAGTCAATAAGTTCATATAAACAAACATCTTTCTGGAATTCTCTGCTTTCAGCCAAGATGCATGTTACATCAGCAATGATATCCCTTCTTCTCTATCCTCTTCTAAATATGGCTTGAATTTCTGGCCATTTTCTGCTGGTTTTTAATTGTCTTCAGCAAAAGTGTACTTGCATGTGATATTGATGATACTTTTCGATGATTTCCACATTCTGATAGGTCATTTCTATTTGGAGTGTGCATCAGTTAGCTAACATCAGTTAGATGTCTTCCAATTTTTATGACCTGGTTAAATAAGTACCTCCAGTGATGCTGTGGGCTAATGTGCTAGACTGCAAAGTCAGTTTGAGCTGCAAGGCAGGCAGTTCAAGCTCACCAGCTGCTCCTTGGAAACCTATGCAAGGTTGCTATGAGTTGGAACTGACTGAACTTAACAACAAGTGCTGCATCAGTGTGTTGGACAATTTAAATTAGCATTCTATCAATCCTAGAGCCTTTTTTTGTTTTTTATTTTTTTGCCAATGCCTTCAGTGCAAGTTTGACTTCTTATTTCAGCACCATTGGTTCTTGATCATATACTACCTCTTGAAATGGATGAACATTGACCAATTCTTTTTGGTCCAGAGACTCTGTATATAACTTCCATCTTCTTTTCATGCTTTGTATATCAGTCAATAATTTGTTCATAGAATCCTTCAATATTGCAAGTAGAAGCTTGAATATTTTCATCAATTATTTCAACTTGAGAAATACTGAACATGGTCTTCCCATTTGGCTTTCTAAATCCAGACCTTAACTCATTTCATTGTAAGACTTTATCTTCTCAAGCTGCCCTTTGAAAATTTCTGTTCAGCTCTTTACTTCCTTATTTATTCCATACTCTTCAGTATCTCAATACTGGATAACCAGTTTCAGAGTCTTCTGACATCCAGTTTGGTCTTTTTCATCTTTCTTGTCTTCTTCATGATCTTTTGCTTTCTTCCTGTATGATGTTCTTGATGCCATCCCACAACTCTTCTGGCTGTCAGTCATTGGTGTCTAATACATCAAATCTGTTCTTGAGATGGCCTCTAAATTCAGGGAGTGGTGTGTTCAATCACCATACATTGACAGAAAATTTCCAGAGATTCAGAAGAGGACGTGGAACAAGGGATATATTGCTGACGTCAGATGGCTCTTGGTTGAAAGCAGAAAATACTAGAAAGATGTTTACCTGTGCTTTATTAACTACACAAAGGCTTTTATTGTGTGGATCATGACAAGCTATGGACAACACTGTGAAATATGTTTATTCTGGAACTCTTACTTGTGCTCATCAGGAACCTGTACATAGACCAAGAGGCAGTTGTTCAAAAAGAACAAGGGTTTAAATTTAGGTTTAAAATTAGGAAAGGTGTGAGCCAGGGTTGTATTCTTTCACCATATTCAATCTGTATGCTGAGCAAATAATCTGAAAACTGGATTATATGAAGGAAAATGTGACATCAGGATTGGAGGAAGACTCATTAACAACCTGCGATATGCAGATGATACAACCTTGCTTGCTGAAAGTGAAGTGGACTTAAAATACTTACTGATAAAGATCAAAGACCAAAGCCTTCAGTATGGTTTCATCTCAATGTAAAGAAAACAAAAGTCTTCACCATTGAACCAATAAACACATCCATACAAATGGAGAAAAGACTGTTGTTAAAGATTCATTTTGCTCAGATCAACCTTCAACACTCATGAAAGCAGCAGTCCAGAAATCAAACAATACATTTATTCTTCCTTTATGTGCTGTTGAGTTGGTTCCAACCTATAGCAACCCTGTATAGGGTTTCCGAGGAGCAGCTGGTGAGCTTGAACCTTGTAGTTCAAACGGCTTTGCAGTCTGAATCTACTGTATAAGAACTCTTTAAAGTGTCAAAGATCAAAGTTGTCAGTTTGAGGACTAAGGTGCACCTGACCCAGGCTATGGTATTTTTTAATAACCTTATATGCATGTGAAAGTTGGACAATCAATAAGGAAGACCATAGAAGAATTGATGCATTAATTATGGTTTGGGAGGAGAA
>NW_006408530.1:26066331-26067133 GCF_000296735.1 Chrysochloris asiatica
CCCCCCAGCGAGATGGCTTGGCCAAGTGGCAGCATCAATGGGCTCAAACGTGGCGACAATAGTGAGGTTTGCCTAGGATCAGGTAGTGTTTCGTTCTGCTGTGTAAAATGTAGCTAAGAGTCGGTATCAACTGGATGGTACCTAACAACAACATAAAGGCAAAAATTGCCTGGCTTACAAATTTTCAAGAGGGAGTTTATTTTCAGAGTGTGTGGGGAAGGTAGACACCCCACTAAATAGTTTTCATCTTGTCTAGTTGAGTCTAATGAAAGGATCTGGGGATAAGATTCTTATGATTCAATATTGAGTATCTGTTATGACTAACTGCAACTGTCACAACTGTAAAGGTAGAAGAGGGGAGTAGTTAATCTTACAGTCCAGAACAGAGAACCCTAGGACAATCAAAGGAGAAGAGCATGAGTGGAATGTAGCACACGATCCAGAAAAGCAGTGAAACAAGAGGTGGAGACAGAGATGAGGGCATGGAGAGAGAAAGAAGCTGAAAAATCTGGACTCATAGAAAGAGAAAGGCTGTGTGCTGGTAGTTAGGTGCTAAGGACCAGGTTTCAGGCTTGCAGAATGTGTCCTTTGATTGTTTAAATGATTATATATTTCTGGGTGTTTTTGTGTACATTCCTCCCCCCCTCCCCCCAAAAAAGAAAAAAAAAACAGAGGGAATAGAAGCAAATATTGTTGAATGCTGATGCACAGAGGAGATTGTAATCATTGCAATGAAACAATGAGTGTAAAACTGATGTTCCCCCATGTAAATTTATCACTCAATTCACAATAAAAACTTAAA
>NW_006408530.1:26067233-26074366 GCF_000296735.1 Chrysochloris asiatica
TGCCACAGTAGCATCAGCAATGGTTTCAGGCCTAGCAACGATTGTGAGGTTGACCCAAGACTGGGAATTGTTTCATTCTATTTTGCACAGGGTCACTATGAGTCAAAACCAACTTGATGGCACCTGACAAAAACAACAATGTGTTCAAGATCATATTTTGACTCTTGTGGACTTGTTTTCATTTTCTTCAGCTTCAACCTGGACTTGCAAATGAGCAATTGGTGGTCTGTGCCACAGTCAACCCCTGACCTTGTTTTGGCTGATGATATTCTGCTTTTACATCATCTCTTTCCACAGATATACTCAATTTCATTCCTGTGTACTCCATCTGGTGAGATCCATGTATATAGTTGTCTTTTTATGTTGTTTAAAAAAGCTGTTTGCAATGAATAAGGCTTTGGTCTTGAAAAATTCTATCACATGATCTTCAGTGTAGTTTCTATAACTAAGGCTGTATTTTCCAACTTTAGGGAGCTTGGTAGCATAGTAGTTATGAATCGGGCTACAAACCTTAAGGTCAGGAGTAAGAAGCTACCAGCTGTTCCACAGGAGAAAAGATGAGGCTTTCTGCTCCCGTAAAGATTTACAGCCTTGGAAACCCTGCACAGGGTCACTATGAGTCAGAACCAACTCAAAGGCACATAAGCACCAATAATTCTTTGTTTCCAACCTTCACATTCCAGTCATCAGTAATTATCAATGCATCTTGATTGTTTTTTTGATCAATTTCTGACCAAAAAAATTGGTACAATTCTTCAATTTCATCATCACTGGCTTTAGTGGTTGGTCACTAAATCTGAATAATAGTGGTATTAACTGGTTTTCTTTATAAATGTATGGATACTATTCTACGGTAGAAAGTTTTGTATTTTAAGATAGATCTTTAAATGTTCCTTTTAACAATGGATTCAATGCCATTCTCTTTAATCGATCATTCCTAGCATAGTAAACTATAATTTTGTCTAAACTACTTTTAGTTGAGGGAATATTTGTCATAATTTAACATAACTAGCCATGCATGTTCAAACTTCCCTTCCTGCAATCTCCTAACTGAAAAAATTAATGTTGCATTTCTCAAGGATAAATTATTTCTATTACACATGAGGAGCACCTATATAGCACTTAGGACAGTTACTGGCACATAGATCACCAATAAAAGTGTTTGTTATCATTATCACTATTGATATGAGAGGAGTTCACATTTATTCATGTGTATTAGGGAAATCAACTTGTTATGTTCTGTTTACATATAGGTCAAGAGGTTCTGGAAATAGGGTCTGAGTCAGGTGCCAGATTGTAAAACCTACTGTGAATAATGGTGCTTGAGTCATAGTCAAGTTTATATAGCTTTGATATAAGTTCTGGGCATCCAAGGTCAGTCTCCCTTAGGTAACATAATAAAGTAATATAGGGAAATTATCTCAATGACATTATTGGGAATAAAAATAAAAGGGAAATCATCTATTAAAAAAATTACATTATTTACCATAGTAGTCATTCTCTCTTTCTTCCTCTCTTTGCTCTTGGTGTTCTGTTTTATTTTGCTTCTTTTCAAGGACAGGAAGATCTTACATTTTTGAATTCAGAGTTTTCCAAAATCCTGATGTAATAATATTTAGAAATAAGAATCAATATTTTTTTCTTTAGAAACATTACAGTCACAGTAGAAATTAGATAAAATAGTGAAATAAAATGTTTATTTCAGAGTAATATTGAGGATATTGAAAATAACAGTTTTATGGTTTTTATAATTATATTGGTTCTAAGAGGTTAAATACCTTTCCAAAGGTCACCCAGATAGGACTGGGGAAACAACTATCAAAATGGGACAGTCTAATTGCAGAGTCCATGATTATAGCAAAAATAGATTTGTTCTAATCAAATTCATATTTTAGATTGCTGCAGGGAGAGGAGGGAACATTGAAAATAATATTCCAAGCTACAAAACAAAAAAACAAAGTCCCCTAACTTACCAGAATGCCGAATAACACAGATTATTTTACAGTAAGCTGTGTGAGTATAATACAGTTAAAATTAAACTTATCTTCCTCATTTGGATTAAAGAAACAATCATGGTGATGGTAGTTATGTGCTGTTGAGTCGGTTCCAACTCATAGAAATCCTGCATACAGTTTCTGAGGCTGTAAATGTTATGGGAGCAGAAAGCCTCATCTTTCTTCCAAGGAACCGCTGGTAGATTCGAACTGCTGACCTTGAGGTTAGCAACCCGACTCGTAATCACTATGCTAATAGAGCTATATAAAGAAACAATATCTTTTACACACATGTCAAAGAAAGCTAACTGGCATTAAAGGGCTGTGTGGAATACAAACAAAACCTAGGAAAACTGAACTGTATTCTATACTTTATAAGTGCCACCCAGTCAGTTCCAACTCATAGTGACCGTGTATACAGTTTCAAAGGAGCAACTGGTACTCAAGGAGGTCATGAAGTAACATTGTGGAAAGACCTGGCATTGCTTACATGGGGCAAGTACTGGGTGGAAACCTGCAGAGAATCAAAAAGGAGAAATAAATGAAATGGTGTTTCTGTGTTGCAGGTTACATGGAAACTCAACAATGCATATTTGAGAAATTTTGAACAATGTAGATTTGTTTCTTTTTCTGTTGATTATGATCCAGCCAGTGCCTCTGTTGTTTCCACATTGAACAAAGACAGCCCTCCATGGTCACAATAAGGAAAACAATGTATAATTCAAACCACAGCATCATAGATCTCTAGATAGCACAGTGGTAGTATAGTGAATTATGAGTTGGGCTGCTAACCATAAGGTCAGTAGTTTGAATCTATTAGTAGCTCCTTGGGAAAAAGATGAGGCTTCCTGCTGTTGTAAATAAAGATTTACAGCCTCGGAAACCCTCTATAGGCTCGCTATTAGTCAGAATCAAGTCAGTGACACACAACCACCAACACCATCACAGATCTCTGTAGCTCCATGTCTTCTTACACAAATACTTGTAAGAGAATGAATCCAGGTTTATCGCATGCACAATTCTTTTTATAGGTTGCGTAATGTCTTCCCCTAAAGAAATGTGGAAGATCTACAACCTGTACTTGCAAATTATGATCCTGTTTGTAAATAGAACTTCTCTTTTGCTAGGTAATGATAACATGTCAGAGTATAGGGGGCCCTACACCTAATTATTTCTGAGATGTTGTTGTTGTTATTGTAGTTACATGCCCTTTAGTCAGTTCTAAGACATAATAGCGTTTCCAACTAACAGTTGGTGGGTTTAAACTGTTGATCTTGTGGTTAGCAGTCCTTTAGTGCCACACCAGGACTCTTCTTAGTTGTTCATTATAAAAAAGAGCAGAATAGATAGGGACATGCACACATGGATAACAGACACAATTGGCAGATAAGCCTACTAGAAACTGAAAGAGACAAAGAATTTTCCACTGGAGCCAAAACCCTGAATTTAGATTGATAGCCTTCTGAGTTGTGAGAAAACAAATTTCTGTTCCTTAAAGCCACCCACATATGTGTTTTGTTTTCTACTTTGTTTGTGTGTGCTTGTTTTATAGTTTTTGAAAATAGCATCACTAGCAAGCTAAACAGTTCTCTTTAGGCAGCAATATGGGTTATGAATGAAGCTAATGATTCCTCTTGGAGTATAGAAGAGTAATTGAGAACACTGACAAGAATATATATGAAAAAAATGATTTGGAAAAACTACAGAAGAGAAAAAAATTAATTATTTTATTGTCATTCTTGTTATGGACAAAATAAATTTGTGTGTACACCATATGAGGTTAAGTTAAAAAGTATTGCTACAAAATCATATGTCTTTATTTTCCAATCTTTTCTCATTAATAGCGCAGTTTTCAAATTTTAAAAAACCTCTTCATAAGAAGCCCCCATTAGCACTCTTTTCCTTTGCATGAATCTATCAAGATTACCACTTTATGATGTTGACAAAAAGTTTGAGCTGGCCTCTTTGCCCTACTCATCTGTGAGGTCTTCCCAACCTTCCTTAAAGCACTTGAGCCATCTAAAAAATGTGGCTTCATGTGGGGAAGTTTGTTTCCCCTTCTACCTTGTGAAGTTGTAGGAGGTCAGACATGTCCCCCATTGTTGCTATAAATAATAAAGATTAGAGTCAAAACAGGTGAAACAGAATACAAAAAAAAACAAATCAAAAGACTAGAAGCTCGTTCATGAAAAAGATCTTTCTAAAAAATTGACAATCCGCTTGAAAATTTAACAAAGGAAAAGAAAGAGAAGATGCAAATAACATGAATAATAAATGAAATTGGCTATATCACACAGAACCAGACAAAATAAAAAGGATAATAACAGAATACTACCAGGAACTGTATTCCAACAATGTTGAAAACAGAAGAAATTTATAAACTTCTAGAAACATAGAGACTACCTAAATTAACAGTCTGCTGTAAAAATTTTGAATAGACACATAACAAAAGAAGAATTTGAACAGATCATAAAACAAAAAACTTATAATGAAAAACTCCAGATGGCTTCACTGGTGAATTCCACTAAATATTCAGAGAATAATTGACAACGATTCTACTCACCTATTCCAGAATGTAGAAAATGATGGAATGATCCTTGATACATTTTTATGAAGCTAACATAACTCCTATGTGGTTTTTGTAGTTTCAGTAGTTCTGACACACAGCAACCCTTTGTAAGATTTCCAGGAATCCTGGTATGATGCTGTAGGATAAACACTAGACTTTGCAGGTCGGTTTGAACTGCAAGGTTGGTTTGAACCACAAGGTCAGTTTGAACTGCAAAGTTTGCAATTCAAACTCACTACTTGCTCCTTGGAAACCCTATACAGTAACAGGCCCAACAAGTTTAGAAGGCAGGAAAGAGTAGACTGGAAATGGTAAACACAGGGAAAAAGTGGTAAACATTGTGGGGATTACAATCACTGTCACAAAACAAAATGTGTTGAATGAATGGAAAACCAATTTTCTGTGCAAATTTTCATTGAAATCACAATAAAAAATCTAAATGGGGAGGGGGCACTGTCAACCCCTAGTAGTCACCCATCTGTGGTGCTGTATTTGCTAGGCTGCTATTATAATTCTTATATTCACTGGATTTCCTAATTACGATTTGTTATTGATGTTGAGTTGTTCTGATTCACAGCAACCCTATACAGAATTTCCAAGGAGCAGCTGGTGGGTTTAAACCATGGACTTTCTGGTTTGCAGTCCAGTGCTTATCCTACAGCACCATGCCAGTAGTCCTATTAGGATTTAACAATATATTAATACATGTCCACCTTATCTTGGATACACCAAAGTAAAAATGTATTTTTGTTCCATGGTAAAAAGTGTTATAACTAGAACGGAATCCAATAGTATTCTAAGCAGAAATAATACTCAAGAGAAGATAAAATGTAGACATCCAGATGCAAGTACTGTTGGTACACCTCTCTGCTTATGAATATATTCTGTTCTCAGCCCAAATCTTCGGAATTCTATGGTTTATCAGGGTAGATTACAGAGGTTCATGTAGTTCACCTGCTATAATTGCTGGTCAGGCTTTCTTCCCTGGCAAGGAAGGGCCGTTTGGCTGAGTTGCAGTCACCAAGTTAATAATTTTCTGGGACTTGTGATCTAGGAACTTAGTTGGGTTAGCTTTCAATTTACAAAACTTTAGACAAAACATAATTCATATTGATTTCATTGTCACCTCTTGTTTTTTGTTTTGTTTTTTTTGAAAGAGCTGGCGTATAAAATCTAAAACAATCAATGAGCAGGGAATGTTTGCACTTCTAGTTATTGCAAGAAATGCCTGTGATTACATTTTTGTTGTATAATGTGTTGATAGTTTATTTTATGAAGAATAAATTGTTACCTCTGGAATGCTGGCTAAGAAAACAAAAACAAAAACAAAAACACACACATTTAAAAACTTTTAGTATCTGCTCTATTCAACTTCCTTCACTATGTTAATAGAGCCCCGTTTCCGTCTCAATTCCATAGGTGGCAAATGCTGTTCCCACCTCTCTCTTCCCACCCTCATTTTCTTTTCATTCTTTTGGCTTTGTTTGCCACAAAGCAATCATTAGATACACGTTCTTGTGTAATAAGAAGACTCCATAGAAAGTATTGTTTGAATGATCATATCTTCAATATTTCAGTCATTAATATTTTAAGTTGTCCCTTTTCTGCTATTGAATTACATTTTATTACAATATATATACCTTAAATAGACTTTTTACAATACATATATTGTTGCACTGATTTGTATATTTGTTGTTGGTAAGTGCTGTCGAGTCCGTTCTGACTCACAGCAACCCTGTAGAGGACTTCTGAGGAGTAGCTGGTGGGTTTGAACTGCTAACTTTGTGATTAGCAGTCTAGTTTTGAGTCTACAGCACCACACCAGGACTCTTGGAAAACATAAGTATTATTGGAATTCTGGAACAGGAAGAATCACAGAAGTCCACAGAGGAGATAATTGAAGAGTTTCTGGAAGAAAATTTCCTGAACATCCTGAAAAATGAAAAGCATTCAATAAGCTAAAAGAACCCCAGTAAGGATAGCCCCAAAAGAAAATTACCAAGACATATCATAATCAAGCTTTCCAAAATCAAGTAAATATATGCACATCCATGTTCACAGCAGCACTATTTACAATAGCAAAAAGATGGAGACAGCCTAAGTGCCCATCAATGGAAGAATGGATAAACAAACTTTGGTATATACACACAATGGAATATTATGCAACCTTGCAGCAAGGAAGCTGCAAGCCACCACATAATAGGGAAAAACATTGAGGACATTATGCTAAGTGAAATTAGTCAGTCACAAAAGGACAAATACTGCATAAGACCATTATTGTAAAAGTTTAAGAAAAGATACCCATACTAAAAGGGGGAAAAATCTTTGTTGGTTATCTGGTGGGGAGCGGTGGGGGGGTGGGGAGTGGAAAGGGCAGCGGTAGAGCACAGGGTAGGAAATAGACACATCGTAATTCAGGTGTTGGAGATGGCAACACATACGAAAGGGGTGGGGGATGGAAGAACAAGGTATATAGGGGAATGCTGAGACAGCTTTGCATGGGCTAAATGGAACAGAGGTAAATAATGATGTATAATCAACCTTTTGTTGTTATATGCCGTGGAGTTGGT
>NW_006408530.1:26075899-26090347 GCF_000296735.1 Chrysochloris asiatica
TGGCGAAAGATATCATGTTTGGTAAGGTGGAGAGTCAGAGAAAAAGAGGAAGACCCCCACGAGATGGATTGGCCAAGTGGCAGCATCAATGGGCGCAAGCGTGGCAACATTGGTGAGGTTGGCCCAGGATTGGTCAGTGTTTTGTTTTGTTGTGCATAGGGTCGCTATGAGTCAGTACTGACTTGATGGCATATAACAACAGCAACATAATTTAAGAAATAAAGAAAAAACGATATTTGTATAGAACCCTGGTGGCACAGACAGTTCATCACTTGACTACAAGCCAAATGATTGGCAGTTTGAATCCATCAGAGGTGCCTTGGAAATCCAGCCTGGCAATCTACATCTGAAGGATCACAATATTAAAAACCATAGGAAGCAGCTGTACTCTGTACAGCTAGGGTTGTCATGAATCAGAACCAACCCAATGGCACCTAACAACAACAAAATACAGATGTGTTTTCAGCATTGACATCTACTGGAAAATTGATTTAAATCAATTTCCTCAATGATCTTTAAGTGGCATCCATGTTTCTTGCATCTATCCCAACTCACAACAATCCTATCACAAAAGAACAAAACACTGCATGGTCTTCTGCTTTCCTCACAATTGTTGTTTGAGCCCATTGTTACCACTGTGTCAATCAATATCATTGAGAGTCTTCCTCTGTTTCACTGACCCTTCACTTCACTAAGCATGATTTGCTTTCCAAGGATTGATCCTTTCTGACAACATGTATAAAGTAAGAAAGATGAGGTATCACCATCCTCACTTCTAAGGAGTGTTTTTGTTGTACATCTTAAAACACATATGTTTGCTCTTCTAGAAGTCATGGTACTTTCACCATAATTTAATTACATCAATTATTCTACAGTCTTCCTTATTTGCTGTCCAACTTTTACATGCATATGAGGTGATTGAGAATAGCATGACTTGGGTCAGGTGCACCTTCGTCCTCAAAATGATATCATGGCTCTTTAACACTTCAAAGAGGTCTTCTGCAGCAGATTTATCATGTCATACGTCATTTGATATCTTGACTGATGCTTTCATGAGCACTGACTGTGGATGAAAGCAAAATGAAGTCTTTGACAACTTCAATATTTTCTCCATTTATCATGATGCTCATCTTTCTTAGATATACCAAAATATGAGATGAATGAATGGATTAGAAAGCAGCAGTCTTGAAGTGTATCCACTCTCTATGCTTCACTTCTAGAAGGTATATCTAAGTAAATTAGAAAGTTCAGTAGAATAAAAATCCAATTTTCTTAATGAAAATCGTAACAACTTAGTAAGGGTAAGGAGTATAATGGAATGCAAGCATAAAATGATATATAACAAAGTGTGGTAATAAGTCTTAGACTATGGAGAAAATTTGCTTTAAGAAAGAGTCCAGATGGGCAAAGCAAAAATATGCTACTTGATATGGGATTTACATAAGCAATATATATTTTCTTTAAAAATGTGTATCCTCTTAAGGGACATTTTCCACTACAGCCATCCAAAACCCACATGGATGATATGCATCTTTAAAATTCTGCCTAGATTCCAACACATTTAGGAAGTAAAAGTATTAATTATTTATTTTTTTTAAATGTTTTAATTACTTGATGCAAAGCAAAGACATTTAAAAATAAAATGATTCCATCTTTTCTAGAATCAAATGCATTATGTATCATTTGGGTACATACGTTTATAGTCACTTGATCAGCAAAGGGTCATGTCAGTCAAAGGTCGGATATGCAAAAAGCACTGAATTTAGAATGAATAACCCTGAATTCTCATTTCTGAATAATGATGATTAGGTGAATTTGAGCAAGTTCCTTAATCTCTTCATCTCATTATGCTAGGATTTTAAAGATCCTTGAAAAAGAACTGTAAGTTTATCTTCTCATCTCTCAACCTAATGTCTGACCATCAACAGGAAAGCCGGGCTTTTGAGCTTAAATATTTCCAAAGTCAAAGCAGGTGACAAAAACATGTAAAGGTATGTAATGGTCTTGTATAATAAAACATAAAAGAAAAGAAAAATTTTAAACCTAGATACATGCTTTGACTAATTAAAATTTACATGTTTTGTACAATGTCATTCCATTTTTAATTCAAAAACCCATGGCTAGCCAAATCCCTCTGCTACTTGGCAATAGTATGATTGATGAATTCCCAGTCTCTGTATTGTGTACAAAGGAACAGAATTATTTAATCCTGTCTGCCATTAAATAGTGAAAGAAAAATCAAGTTCAAAGAAGGAATGACACAAAAAAAGAGAGCTATCTACTATTTTTAAAAGCCTTGGAACATTTTATTAAAAAGTAAAGAATCACACTAAGTGGTCTTTTGTTGTTGGTGGTGTTGTTAAGTATCCTGGAGTTTGTTCTGAAACATGGCAACCCAGGATAGGGTCTCAGAGTAGTAACTGGTGAGTTAGAATTGCTGACCTTGTGGTTTGCAGTCCAGTGCTGACCCTACAGTGTCGCTCTAGGAGTCTCTGTGCTCACCATTTGTTGTTAAGTTCAACTGAGTTGGTTCCAACCTATATCAACCCTGGACTGGGTTTCTCAGGAGCGGCTGGTAAGCTTGGACCACTGATCTTGTGGTTTAAACCAACATTGCTACAGCACATTAAACCACAGTGCTACAGCAGAATGCCACACATCTTCACCACTAAAAACTGTTCTAATGAAAAATATGAGCTGCCCCGCCTACACCAATAGAATCAGAATCTGTATATTAATAAGATGCCTAGGTGATTTGTATGCACATTAAAATGAAGACATTCTACCTGCCAAAGAAGTTTTCTATTTAAAAAAAAAATAGACTTCATCTGCTGAGTGATGAGCCATTTGTTAGAATTCATATAAAAAATGGAGAAATGAGGTATTGTAGAATTCATGGAATTTTGTTACTTTGAGATTTTGAAATTATTTCCTGTTGACTTATCTTTCTAGTGTGGACTACTAAGAACACTCTTTCCAAAAATAAGGGGAATGGATTACCTGACCTCTTGATTCTGGTCCAGACCAGCATTCTCAGGATCACCTGTGTTAGCTGGAAACCAAGTTGTTTTAAATGGCTGCATTCACATAATGGGTTTCAATTTCTTCCTTACCTTGAGGGAGTAGGGAAAGGTTGAAAGTTCAGCTTTCATTTACACACACAATTTAAGCTGAACACCCCACAGGACTATTGGTTTTAAACAGGAAGATTTCCCAAGCATTGTAGATAAAATTGAATATTCTTGTAAATATGAATCCAGACCATTGATGAAATGAGTGCTTTTTTATACATTAGTCAGTTATAAGCATAAAATTGCCTTGTTAGCATTCTTTTTCAGTTCTGCATCTTCGAGGGTAATTTTGTGCATATAATTTCCAGATCCTCTATAGAGAAATATTCTCAGGCAGTTCTGAAATGCATACTTTGAATATAGAGTATCAGGCAAATCTCGAGTATCTAATAGAACCCTTTTAAAAACTGAACATACTGTCTAATTAAAAAAAAATTCTCTGAGGAAGCATGAGGTTCTACGTAAATAATCATCTAGTTCTTTTACATATCTATGTGTGTGCATGTGTTGTTGGGTCTATTAAATATGTGGAGTCAATTCCAACTCATAGCAATCCTGTATCAGGTTTCCAAGGAGCACTAATGATGCTGTAGTATCAACACTGGATTGCTAACCACATGGTCGGTGGTTCAAACTCACCAGCCACTCCAGGAGAGAAAGATGAGATTTACTTTCTTAGGAACTCTATATAAGGTTGCTGTGAGTCAGAACTGAGCTCAGGGCACCTAACCACAACAATAACAACATGTATCAGCCAAAGAACATTGCTACAAAATCATAGAAACATTAGGCAAAAAAAAAAATGTGAAGCTCTTGTTTCTCAACATATCCTCTATGTTGAGTTATACATTTCTGAAGGCAATATTTCTACCTCTCTAACTCTTCTCTGAACCCTGATGTGGTGCTGTAGGGTAAGCACTGAACTAGTAACCCTAAGGTGAGCAGTTCAAACCCACTTGCCAGCTTCTCTTGGAAACCCTACACAGGATTGCTAAAAATTCAAAATGACCGTATAGCATACAACAGCAACTCTTCCCTGAAGAATGCTGCACTCTTCTATTTGTATCATGTCAAAATGGTTGTTTTGGCATCCTCAAGGGACCCAAATTGTGTTCTTTTAAATGTTCTTTGAGTTTGGGGGATGAAAAGAAGTCTAGTGGAGCACTATCAGGATGAAGTTTCCCAATGAAATTCTCATGCAGAATCCTTGCTACCCTTGAAGAATGAGCAGGTATATTGTCAAGATGAAAAAAAAATTCCTCATTACAAATTTCCTAGTTCTTTTCTCACCAATGCAGTTTTTCTTTTTAAAAAATGCTTCACAATAAGCCACCATCATCATCCTGTGTCTTTAGAGAAAATCTATCAAGAATGCCCCTTTAGAATCCCTCAAAAACTGTTGCTATAACCTTATAAGCTGACCACTCTACCTTGAATTTAACCCACTTAGCAGATCCCCTGGAAAGTCATTGTCTTGATTTGACCTTTTCTTGAATGTCTAACAAAGCTAAGCCATGTGTATTACTGAAAGAAATTGTCTGCAGCCATCCACTGATTGCAGAGACAAGTTTAAACACCCTTTGTTTGGAATAAGCTCGGACATGTATGAACTGAACCCAGGTAGCAATACTTTTCTGCTTATCCTTGAAAATACTTAAAAAAAAACACACACACACAAAAAAACTTTATATTTGAAAGAGGCTTTTATGTTTTCTTAGGATCCCTGGTGGTGCAGTGTTTAAAGCATTGAGCTGCCAATTGAAAGGTCAATGGTTCAAATACAGTCTGTTTCTGTAAATCTTTACAGTCTTGGAAACCCTGTTGGGCATTTCTGCTTTGTTCTATGGGGGCAGTATAACTGGAGGTCAGCTAGATGACAGTGGCTTTGGTTTGTGTTTCATGTTCTTTTTTATTGTTGTAACTATATTTGTGGAATATATGTATATATGAGGGTAAATAAAAAATTACCTACACTCTGGTTCTACAAGTTAGTTTAATCAACTTTTAGAAAAGACAGCACATTATTTTTCAACATAGTCTGCTTGCTTTTTAATACACTTTGTCCATCTGTCAACAGGCTTTCCTATTCCCTTATTTAAAAATAGCTTAGGCTGTCCTGCAAACCACAATGTACCCTTGTCTAAACTTCTTCATCAGAGGTGATCCTACATCTTCAAATGGCTGCTTTCAGGGGACCAATCAAGAGCTAGTCCAATGGAGCAAGATCAGGACTATGGAGAGGATGCTTTAACAATTCATAATGAAGTTTTTGCAGAATATCAAAAGTGTGGGCAGAAGTGTGTGGACATGCATTGTCATGCAAGATGACAAAGCCCTTGGATAGCAGCAGTCCTCTGTGTTTAATCCGAAGTTTAGGCTCCAGCTCTGTATTGAGCACTATTGATTGTTGAAACTTTTTCCTGATAGTGTTCCAATACTGGCCCTTGGGAGTCCCAGAAAAGGGTAAGCATCAATTTTCCAGCTGATGGTTAACTTTCCAGCTGATGATCTTTTCCTTGGCTGGTAATTGAGGATGTTTCCATTCCATACTCCCATTTACTCTCAAACTTGTAGTGATAAATCCATGTCTCATCACCAGTAATGTTTTTATTTTTCTTTTTAAGACACTTTTACCTTCCCTCACGTGTTGGTCTAAATTTTGTTTGCAGCTGTCCAAACGCTTCTGTTTATGCTCTTCCGTGATTTATTTCAGTACCCATTTCACACAAACTTTTCAAAACCCAAGTCTGTCATGGATTATTTCCTAGGCAGAGTCATGGCTGCTTTGCAAATGATTTGCCATATAATCCACTTCACTTGTATGTTCCATAGAATCAGTTCACAATGTTATCTTCTACCATTGACCTAGAAGGGCGTTTTAATACCGAGTATGGGTGATTTTTGACTCATTTTCATGTGTGTGTGTGTTTGTAGTATTGTTGTTAAATGCCTTCAAGTTGGTTCCAACTCATAGTGACTCTGTGTAGGGTTTCTGAGGAGCAGCTGGTATATTCGAACTGCCAACCTTACAGTCGAATGCATTTTCCCATAGCACCATACCAGGATATATATATATATATGTGGTATTGTAGGAAAAGCATAAAGCATATGACTTTGACTTTAAGGTCAGCGTAAACTACAAGGTTACTTGTTTATATCCACCAGCCACTTCTCAGAAACACTATATAGGATCACTATGAGTCAGAACTGACTTGATAGCACTTAACAACAACAACAATGTCACCTTTGTAAATTTAATACTAAAATGTTGGTGAAATTGTGTTTTATATATATGAGATTGTATGTAAATATATAACACAAGATTTATCATCATTTCAAAATTTTTCATGTAAACAAATAAGTGGCACCAATTGCATCAACGTTTAAATATTAAATTTGCAAAGGTAGGTAACGTTATTGTTGTTAAGTGCTGTTAAGTCAATTATGAATCATAGTGACCCTGCCTAGGGTTTCTGGAAAGTAGCTGGTGGATATGAACAACAACCTTGTGATTCAAACTGACCTTGTGGTCCAGTGCTTGTGCTACAATGCCACACCACGTAACATTTTATGTCATTAAACATAGTTAAGTGCATAGGCTTTATCTGTTAACTCCCACTTCTTAACACAGTACTTGGGGTAATATGATTAAAAAGTGCCTTTGAGTGCATAAAGATGTCCACTAACTTAATGCTTCCCTTGAATTTGAACACAACTTGTGTTATTGGTATGCTGTATATATTAGAAAATGAACTTTACTCTTTTAGTAAAACTGAATCCTGGCTAATTAATTAATGAAAACTAAATTCAATCAGGATGGTCAATCAATATTTATGCAATTGTAATTTTTACAAAATCATCAAAGTAGCCAATTAGGCTAGTTAGGTATGGATGTGGTCTTCACTAAGAATTTCCCAGGGACCAGCTAGAAAGATAGCAGTTTGGTTTTCCAGGCACAATAAACCTTGTTTTTCCTACTCTATTATCATATTATATACTAGCAGGCAAAATACCAATTATCACTCCCCCATTTTCTCTATGTTAAGCTTCCATAATTCTCAATTTATTGGGCATTGAGCAGGTGATATGAACAAAATTATTATTTTTGCAGAGTGATAATAAAATTGTAGGTCAATATTATCTTTTATGGAAAGATTGCTGTTGCTCAGCAAACTAGTTGTGGAAATTGTCAGCCTTTAACTTTGGTCATTCTGAAGAGGAAATATTTTTGTTATGGACAAAGAAGATAATTTGACATTATGAGTTTCTCAGAGAATGAAAGTCTGCATTCATTCCTACTCCAATAGAAATATAAAACAGATAAAATGAAACAAAGTCACTTGCCCTCATAAGACATCTAGGAAATGCAATCCTAAAGCATACACTCAAATTTTACATAAAAAACATGAAAATCTTGATCACCTACTCAATTTTTCTCTATATCTATATCTGTTGAGTGATTATGTCAAAGAAGTGAGAGAAACAGGATTTGTGCCATGGGTGACAATCCACAATATACATACTTTAGAATTCTCTATAATAATAATTTAGTTAAAATTCATATTCCCATTGTGTGTTGGCATGCACTTAATAAGCTATTCAATCAATACTTCTCCTACAGTTGCTAACTAGTAAGATAAAAACTGGACTGCTAACCACAAGGTCTGCAGTTCAAACCCATCAGCCATGCCTTAGAAATTCTATAATAAGTCGCTATGAGTCAGAACTGACTCGACAGCGCTTAACAACAACAATGATGGATTGTCATTGGTATGACCATAGTAGTGTTAAAATAAAGGTGATATTTGGCCAACAGAAACATTGTGAAATACAGTCACATGAATTAATAAATGGTATGTTGAGAACTAAGGTGCAACTGACCCAAGCCATGGTATTTTCAATAACCTCATATACATGCGAAAGTTGGACAGTGAATAAGGAAGCCCGTAGAAGAATTGATGCTTTTGAGTTATGGTGTTGGAGGAGAATACTGAAAGTGCCACGAGCTGCCAAAAGAACCAATAGATCCGTTTTGGAAGAAGTGCAGCCAGAGTTCTTCTTGGAGGCCAAGATGGCCAAACTTCGTCTCTCATACTTCGGACATATTGTCAGGAGGGACCAGTCACTGGAGAAGGATATCATGTTTGGTAAGGCGGAGGATGAGAGAAAAAGAGGAAGACCCCCAACTAGATGGATTGGCCAAGTGGCAGCATCGATGGACTCCAACATGGCAACAATAGTGAATTTGGCCCATGATTAGGCAGTGTTCCGTTCTGCTATGCATAGGGTCGCTAAGAGTCAGTACTGACTCACTGGCACCTGACAACAACAAATGATGTAAGATTCTAGAAATATACTTGTGAATTTAAAACTGGTTAATTATCAGTCTTGACTAAGTTGAATCATGTGCCATTGAGTCAGTTTTGACTTATAGGGACACCGTATAGGGTTTTCAAGGAGTGGCTAGTGGGTTTGAACTATAGTGGTTAATAGTCCAGTGCTTATCCTACAGTGTTACATCAGAATAAAGGAAAGGTGACTTAAATTGACTCAGAAAGATTTGTTATAGAAGTATTGTGTGTCTTTAAGATCATCTGCATTAGAACAAGGAGTCCTGGTGTGGCGCCGTAGGTTAATGCACCAGACTACAGAGCTGTTTGAATTGCAAGGCCAGAGGTCCAAGCTCACCATCTGCTGCTCGGACTGTATACAGGGTCACTATGGGTCAGAATCGACTCAATGACACATAACAACAACATGAGAACACAGGGTCAACATTTATTTGGAAGGAAATATAAGTTAAGGGGGAAGTAAGGACAGTAGACCAGTGGCGTCACTAGGATTGTTGTCACCCAGTTAGGTAACTCATATGCCACCCCCCAACCCCTACTCAAATTTCCTCCCATAGCACACCAAACAGAATATTTAGTAATGTTTACTATCAATTTCAAATGTAGAATAATATATGATAAATCCTGTAATAAATTGCTGAAATGTAAGATTTCTGAAATTATACAAATACAAACAAAACTGTTTTGTAAAATCCCTTGACATTGAATTATAACATTGTTATAACATTTTTAGAAACTGAGTTGGAAAGAGCTCACCCTGGCCTGAGATCGACACATGTCATGTGTTCACAAAAACACACACAAAATAATAGGCCAGCAGTAGTCTTTTTCACCATGTAAATATGAAGAGGCTAGGAAACAGTATATCTAGTAAGTTCCAATAGTTCCATAATTTGGATCCTAGTATGTGTGCTTAAATAAAAGACTTCTAACAAGACATATAGGATAAGTACTAGACTACTAAAATCAATGTTGATAGTTGAAAGAGCTGCCCTACAGAAACCTTACACAAGCTTGCTTTGCCTCAGAATCTACTTCATAGCACTTAACAACAACAACGATGATATCATAACATGTTTCTCACAAATTCTTTTCCAGACCTAAGATGTTCTATGGAAATTGAATTAAATTTGCCATACAGATGGGGGGAAAATAAAAGGGTGAAATATACACATGGGGTGGGGATCAGGGGTGTGGCAAATGAAAAGAATAAACTTATGAATCAAATAGAATTCTACATTAGTGATAATCTCTTCCTTGAGATTTATTTGGCTTAATTTTCACCATGTAAGTTTTTAATATAGTTGCTATTTTATATTCTTTAATTCATTTTTTCTTATACTTAGGAAAAAGTGTTTCTTTTTCCCTAAAATCACATTCCATGTTTCACAGTATTCCATCATGATATTGCTTATTTCTGTAAAACAAATGGCTCCCTGCAGTATTACTTTCAGATGAGATCATATCAGATCTCATAAGCTGAGCCAAGCAAGCGCTGTGCACAAATGAGATCTCCAAGGAAAATCTAGATACTGTAAGAAAATAGTTTCAGGGACTCAATAAATAACATTTGGAGGTGATTAAATAATAA
This sequence comes from Chrysochloris asiatica, assembly GCF_000296735.1. Lineage (NCBI taxonomy): Eukaryota > Metazoa > Chordata > Mammalia > Afrosoricida > Chrysochloridae > Chrysochloris > Chrysochloris asiatica. The sequence goes on from NW_006408530.1 coordinate 26,085,913, forward strand.
CAAAAAGTATGCCTCACCTTAGCAAAATGTTAAATTCAACAAAAGTTTTCTATTTTAGTTAGAATTAAACCAAAACTCTGTTTTGGAACATCTTTTTGTCCATTTTCATTTTGAGAGTGATGAATGCCTCAGGAGCTAGCTAGACAGCAAAATAACAGAATGCAGTTGTTTTGGTTTTTATTAGTTTTCTCTGTTTTCTTTTTTTTTTTCTTTTCTTTTGCTGATTTTTTTTCTTTAATTTGAAATAGTTATGGTATACTCACTTGGAATAAGGTCATAGAAAACATTCTGTAAATGCTTTCTTTCCTTCCTTTTTTTTAAAATTATTGTCATTTGGGTGAAAGTTTACATAGTAAATTTTTTTCTACTCAAGAATTTATATACATTTTGTTTCATAACATTAGTCATTAGTTACAATTTCCTCAATGTAATAGCACTCATCTGACTTTCTACCTGGGCTCCCCATTTCTGTTTGCCCATCTTTTTAGCCCCTTTCTGACTTATGAATTTTATTTGTGGGCAGATGCTAACCTGTTGATTGTGTATGGTTGATAATTCTGAGGAATATGTTTCATATGAGTGGTATTGTACACTTTGTTAGGAGTCCTAGTGGCACTGAGGACTAGGCATAGGACTGCTAACCTGGTTGGTGGTTTATGCTCACCAACTACTCTTTGGAAACCACACACAAGGTCAATATGAGTCATAATCAACTTAAAAGCACTTAACAACAACAACATGGGCAAAATATCTGAATGATGCCAGAAGCATCAAAGGAAGATAGGAGGTGTGCACAGAGTCAATGTATCAAACCTAATTGGTCAATGCTCAATCATTTCAAGAGGTTGTATATGATCATGAACTGATGATTTTGAAAGAAGCGTCTAAGATGCATTAAAGGCATTGGCAAAAAATTAGGTTCTGAGAATTGATGGAATACAAACTGAATTTTTTTTAGCAAACAGATGTATCACTGGAGGTCCTCACTCATCAATGCCAAGAAATTTCAAAGACAGCAACCTGGCTAACCAATTGCAAGAGGTCCAGGTTTGTGCTCATTCAAAATAAATGAGACCCAACAGAATGGGGAAATCATCAAAGAATATCATTAATGTCACATATGTGTGAATTTTTGCTGAAAATAATTCAAAAACTATTTCAGCACTACATGAACAGGGAGCTGCCAGAATTCAAGCAGGAACCAGAAGAAGATGACTTGAAACCAGGGATGTCATAGCTGACATCATATGGGTCTTGGCTAAAAACAAAGAATACCAGAGCGATATTTACCTGTGCTTTATTGACTATGAAAAAAGCATTCAACTGTTTTTGATAACATTGCAAAGAATGGGTATTCCAGATCAGTTATTTGTGCACATGAGAAACCTGTATATAGATCAAGAGACAGTAAGGGGATACTTACTGTCTTAAAGTCAGGAAAGGTGTACACCAGGGTTTTTTCCTTTTACCATATTTATTCAAATTGTATTGTTGTTGTTAAGTGCTGGTGAGTCAGTTCTATCTCATAAATACCCTATATAGGGTTTCTAGAAGGAGCTCTGGTAGCGTAGTGGTTATAAGTAGGGTTGCCAACCTCAAGGTCAGCAGTTCGAAACTACCAGCAGTTCCATGGCAGAAAGATGAGGCGTTCTGCTCCAGTAAAGATTTTCAGCCTCAGAAACCCTGTGCAGGGTCACTGTGTGTCAGAAGAGAAGTTGGTGACTTTGAACTTTTGATTTGTGGTTGGCAATCCAGTTCTTATCCTACATTGCTATACCAGTGATCAATTCAATCTTCACAAGCAAATAATCTGAAAAGATGGATTATATGAATAGGAACATAGCATCAGGATTGGAGGAAGACTTATCAAGAACCTGTGGTATTCAGATGATATAAACTTGCTTGTTGGAAGTGGAGAGAGCTTGAAATATTTATTAATGAAAATCAAAGGCCACAGTCTTCAATATGGATTGCACCTCAAATTAAAGAAAACAAAAATCTTCATAACTGGACCAATAAATAGCATTATGATAAATGGAGAAAACATTGAAATTGTCAAAGATTTCGTTTTGCTTAGAGTCACAATCAATGCTGCTGGTGGCAGCAGTCAAGAAATAAAATGACATATTGCATTAGGCAAATCTGTTGCAAAATATTTTTTAAAAATATTACAGATTGGAGAGGCCATTCTAAGGACTGTACGTGACCCAATATATGGTCTTTTCAACAGCTTCATATACATATAAAAGCTGGACAATGCATAAGGTAGATTGTAGAACAATTGATGCCTTGGGAGTATGGTGCAGAAGAAGAATTTTCAAAGTACCATGGACTATCAGAAGAACAAACAAATCTATCTTGGAAGTACATCCAGAACATTGCTTAGAAGCAAGGATGATGCACTTCATGTCTTGAATTTTGTACATCTTGTTAGGAGGGACTAGCCCTAAAGCACATCATTCATGGTAGTCAGTGAAAAAGAGGAAGACCTCCAACAAAGATGGATTCACACAGTGACAACAATTATCTTAAACATAACAAATTTGTGAAGATGTTGCAGGACCAGAGAGTGTTTCATTCTGTTGTACATAGTGTTGCTATGAGTAGGAACAGACCCAATGGCACCTAATACTCATTTTTTTCCATCAATAACCTAGTTAATGAAAACCTAGAGTATAAACGAAAGTATAACCAGCACTGGAAATTTTATATACTATTAAATTATACAAATGTATGAATTCACTAAATGCTATGTGAGGACAATTTTTGGAAGTTTAATATCAAATTAATTTTCTGGTAATGATTTATAGACAAATTATTCTATGAAATCGGTTGCAATCTCCACAATGCGTCTGTGATCTTATTTTTGCCCTGGGTTCCTTGCTTCCATTAGTCCTGTTTCTCTGTCCTTCTCTGCCTTCTCATCTTTACCTTTGGGAAAATGTTAACCTTTTGATCTTCTATAGTTGACTATTCTAATGATAGTTGGTTGTTCTATTCTTAATGTGCACCTTCCTCACAGATGTTATTGCTTGTTTTCAGACCAGTCTATTCTTTGGTTTAAAGGTAATTTCTAGAAGTGGCTTCAGTTCCACCTCAGGGTGATTAAGTCAATAGTCTCAGAGGTCTGCTCTGGTCTTCGCTATGAATTTGAGTTTTGTTCTATATTTTTCTCCTACATTATCTGGCAATTTCTATTGTGCCCCTAATCAGAATGGTCAGTATTTAGGCACCATCTATTTCTTCTGGTCTCAGGCTAGAGGATGCTATGGTTCATTTGGATCCATTGGTATCTTGGATTAATTGTTTTCTTAAGTCTTTAACTTTCTTCACTCTCCTTTGTTCTAGTTGGGTAGATAATAATAGTAAACTATTTGTGTTGTTGTGTGTCGTCCAGTTGGTTTTGACTCATAGCACCACATATAGATTCCCTGAGGAGTATCTGGTGGGTTTGAACAGCTGACATTGCATTTAGCAGTACAATGTTTATAGAAATGGCCAACCTAAACCCTCATTCACTTCCTCCTGTAATCTTCTCAAGCACACGTTAGACAAGTGTCTACTTGGTCAGCTTCTGCAGAATTGAAGCAGTTATAAAACAATGAAGGCACATCTCAGTTTACAACATGGCCCAATATATAGAAAGCAAAACTTAAAAGGAACAAATAAATTATCTAAGTATCATATTTATTTCTCTATCTAAGTGCTTTCTTCCTACATGCCGAACGTCATAGTCTCAAATATTAATTATTCTTTATTATCAAAGATTATGGAGAAAACTTCACAATAAGTTTTACAAAGGTTTTTGTCAAGGCAGGGCTTAATAGTGGATTAGAGAGAAGTGTGATGCAGACCGCCACTAGCAATAACACAGAATACTAGATGAAGCAATTTTGGGGAACATTTCCAGAACACTGAACTATATATAAGGAATATTTAGAAAGTTCTCAGGCTTACACCAAGTAGAATTTGTAGCTTACACCAAGTAGAAGCAAGAATGGTGGTATTTTGGGATCTGTGGCAGCCAGCCACTCCTAGAGTTGCCATCTTAGCCATGATGGAATGGGTGAAGGATAAGAGGAGTGCCTCTACTCAGAGGTCTGACAGATCCTCAGATAAAAAAGTATGGATATTTTTTTCTGATCATTGGTAGATCACTGACTATGTACCTCCACTCTGGTGACTAGAGGGGGTTCCTGAGCAAGTGGGCACACCCTTACACCCAGGGGATTCTACTACACATGCACATATGTCTGCCCAGCAAAGACTGCTGTGTGAAGTATCTAAGAAGGGAAAGACACTGCTTAAACCTGAATGGTCTCCCAAAACAGCTACAGCCAGCCCTGAACTGTTTATCAATAGGAAAAAATCCTAAATGGGTCTGTGGAGTGGGAGAGAGATAGACTACAAAGGAAACAGGTCAAAACTTAAATCC
>NW_006408530.1:26090872-26094012 GCF_000296735.1 Chrysochloris asiatica
CAGCACATAACCAGAAACAAGATAAGACTAACTGAGACAAATGAGTTAGAGGTAGACCTAGACTTCCCATTGGAAGGAGAGCAGGTTTTGAAATTGCCTGAGAAGTAATTCAGGAGAGTGATACTGAGGTGCATCAAAATGCTCCACAGAAGGGTTGAGAAAAATAAGAAACAAATCAGGAAATGCTATAGGAACAATCAAATAAGATATATACAGCATTGGAAACAATTCAAAACCTGCAAAAAGAGGTACAAATGATTAATAATAAAGTATCAGAAATGGATAATACACTGAAAGGGTAAAGGAGTAGAATTGAAGAGATGGAAGCCAGAACCAGCAAAGTAGAAGACAAATCTCTCAATACTGCTAAGGTAGAAGAGAAAGCAGAACAAAGAATAAAAAAAAAAAAATCTGAAGAAAGTCTAAGATTCATGTGGGACAACACAAAGAGGAATAAATTATGAATTAATGGTATTCCAGAACAAGAAGAATCACACAAGTCCACAGAGGAGACAGTTGAAGAGTTGCTGGAAGAAAATTTCCCTAACATCCTGAAAAATTAAAAGATAAGCATTTAAGAAGCTAAACAAACCCAAGAAAGGATGGCCAAAAAAAAAAAAGAAATTATTAAGACATATCATAATCAAGTTCTCCAAAATCATAGACAAAGAGAGAATCCTAAAAGCAGCTAGGGAAAAGAGAAGTGTTACTTACAAAGGCAAGCAAATCAGATTAAGCTCTGAGCTCTCATCAGAAACCATGATGGCAAGAATACAATTGGGAGAGACATATATATATATAAAAGCCTGAAAGAAAACAAAAAACAAAAACTGCCAACCAAGAATTAAGCTTTCAATCAAATTTGTTGTTGTTGTTATGTACAGTGGAGTCAGTTCTGACTCATAGTGACATTTCACAGGGTTTCTGAGGCTGCAAATCTTTATGAAAGCAGAAAACCTCATCTTTCTCCCATGGAACAGCTGGTAGTTTCGAACTTCCAACCTTGAGGTTAGCAGTCCGATTTGTAACCACTGTGCTACCAGAGTTCCTCTTCAATCAAATACTAGGGTATAATAAAATATTCCCAGATAAACAGAAGCTAAGAGGTTTTTATCAAAGCTAACCCAGTGTTTCAAAACATCCTAAAGGGAGTTCTTTGGACAGAGAACCAACTATAACAGACAACAACCAGAGATTGGCATACATGGCAGTACCAACCAGAACTCAATGGACCAATGAAAGAGTCCAGAACAGAACAAAATTATAAGAATGAATTTAGAGGATATGGTAGGTAATTCTATGATCAAAACAATTACAATGTGAAAAAAGGAAAAACATCACCTTGGATACAATTTATCACCCTTTATTCTTAGATGCCCTTTATCATCACTCCTATTCAACATAGTATTAGAAGTCTTATCCACAGCTCTAAGACAAGGTAGGGAAAATAAAGGCATCCAAATTGGCAAAGAGGAAGTAAAACTCTATTTACAGAAGATATGATTCTATACATAGATATACCCAAAGAGTCAACAACAACAAAAAACACTACTGAAACTCATTGGAAAATTCAGGAAAGTGGTAAGGTACAAAATCAACATACAAAAAACAGTTGGCAGTTCCGGTTTTGGTGGTGGCAGAGGCAGAGTAAGGTAGGACAGGCACCATGGGAGAGGGGCTGAAAACCCAGAGAAACTGCTTTAACAGAACAGCACTAGAGCTCTGGATCTAGCATAAGGTGCAGGGCATCAGTTTCCCGCACCTGCCAGAGGAAAAATCACAGTATAAAGGAAAACACTGCGATTTAGGAATTAGTCAAGACATTGGAATCCCTCTGAGGCCACCCCAGCCAGGCAGAGTCCAGAGGGCAGGGCTACAGCCAGACTGGCACAGCAAACCGGTGCCAAAAGTGGCACAGTGACATTTGCAAAAGGAGGGATACTACATGTTTTTTACCTCCTGTTCCCTGTCACACGCCTTCTTTGCCCAGCCCAGGTGCCTTCAGGTGGGTGGATGTGCACCCCAAAAAAGGGCCAGCATTGAGCCCACAGTTTTCCCATGGCACAGAGAGAAAGAGCCCCATTGTTCCCAAGGTCAAATTTATTGGTGGTTGCATATCATGTCTGCCTCTGGATCCCAGACCTAAAGTTAACTTGTGCGGAACCCTTTACTCCGGCCTGTCCAGCAAGAAAAAAGCAGGTCTGGCCTGACAGACAAACCATACAAACAATCTGTAAAACCCCAACATAGAAGGACACAACTATTCTAGAATTACGCTGTGCACACACAGATACATAACTGACCTTCAGAGACAAAAATAGTAGACAATCTTCCTCCCATTAACTTCTCAATATCTATCTGAGCACCTCTACAGTGGTGACTAGAGGAGGGGCCTGAGCAAGAGGATACCCCCACCCACAGCTGGAGGCCTTTACAGTGCACACACACTGCATATGTAGGAAGGCAACCGGCCAGTTGGCCACAGTTTTATTTTTATTTCAAAGTGGATGTTTTTGTATCTGCTTTTATATTGTTTCTGCTTTTGGTCCTTTTGATCACACACTTTTCCTGGAGGTAGAAGCTTTTTCTCCCTGTGTTGCCCAAGAAGATACAGCAATCGTGGCCATATAGCCAAGCTACAAGCATACCCCATAATACTCCACCATTGAGACAAGAGCCAATAACAGCTGCTAATAATTACATGGAAAAAGAGAAGCCTATCTCCTGATATATCCACCAGGAAATCCCCAGTAAGGTCAGAAACATAGCAACAAACATCCATTTAAGAATTAAAAACACACATAACTACTGGAAATGTCCAAAATAAAAACCACAAAAAAACACAACAAAAGGTCTCAAAACATGTCCAAACCCAGAAAAGAGTAACTGAGACAAATGAGCTAGAGACAGACAAAGGCTTTCCAGAAGAGGAAGAACAGGTTTTGGATTTTCCTGAGAAGGAATTCAATGAGAATGATATGGAAACAAATTAAAATGATATGGAAACAAATTAAAATGCTCCAAAAAGAGGTGGAGGAAAACAAGGAATAAGTAAGGAAAGAACTACAAGATCAATCAAACAAGATTGAAACAGCATGGAAACAATTCAAAACCTGCAAAAAGAGGTCCAGATGATTAAT
>NW_006408530.1:26095727-26096729 GCF_000296735.1 Chrysochloris asiatica
GCTTTTGGTATTCTCAAAATCAGTTAGAGTTAGCACCTTGTTATTGTTGGTACCTCTCAGACTTCTCTCCGATGTAAATGGAATAGTCTTCTTCTTCTTTTTTTTTTTTAAATGCAATATTCTTGCAGGTTTTGTCTGATAGGTATGAATGGAGAACCACAAAATGTACCAAACTATGAAGATTTGAAGAACTTTAGGCAAAATAAAAATCTGGGTTATTTTAACAAAACAAAACAAAACAAAAATCTTTGGACTGAAAACCAACAAGAACAGATAACAACCAGAGAATGACAGATGTGGCAACACCACCTGAAAATCAGAGGATGCATAGCAGAGTCCAGAACAGAACAAAACTACAACAACAAATTCAAAAGAGTTGGGATGTCAACCAAAGATCAAAATAATATGTATGTCAAAGAAGGGAAAAACGTAGGACCAGAGATCTAGGTGGTGAGGAGGTCAAGTATATTACATGATATAACAGATTGTCTTACATGGAGGGAAAAGTTAATAGACTAAGGTAACCCCAAAGAAAGTTAATTACTTCACAACTTACCATGAAAATGAACTTCCAAGCAGAACAGCAAACATGAAAACTAAGAAGAAACCGACAAGAAATAGCAGAAAAAAACACAAACGCAGCACAAGGAGGCATGTAGAACAAAGGAACGAACAGCACGACCAAAAATCAATATAATGGCAGCAATTAATTCATACCAATCAATAATTACATTGAATGTCAATGGATTAAATGCACCAGTGAAGAGACAGAGAGTGGCAGAATGGATAAGAAAGCAAAACACTTCAATATGCTGCCTATAAGAGACACACCTTACACACAAAGCCAAAAACATACTAAAAGTTAAAGGATGGAAAAAAGAGACCATGCTAACTGCTACAATAAACAAGCAGGAGTGGCAATAGTAATCTCTGATAAGGTAAATGTTAAGATAAAAACCAGCATAAGAGATAAAGAAGGACACTAGCTCATGATCAAAGGGT
>NW_006408530.1:26098864-26099451 GCF_000296735.1 Chrysochloris asiatica
CAAAGCACTGCTTAAGAAGAAGAACAAAGTTGGAAGCCTCTCACTCCCTGATGTCAAAATATACTACTAGGCTTACTCAGAACAACCTGGTACTGGTACAACGAAAGATACTTAGATCAATGGACCAGAATTAAGAATCCTGAAATCAACCCATCTACATACAGCCAACTGATTTTTGACAAAGGGCCAAAGTACATTAAATGGGGAAGACATAGTCTCTTCAACAGATGGTGTTGGCAGAACTGGAAATCGATATGCAAAAGATTCAAACAAGACCTTTACCTTTCACCATATTTAAAAAAACCCAGCTCAACATGGATTAAAGATCTAAATATGAATGCCAGAATTATAGTGGTCATCAATAAAAACTAGGGACAAATTTAAGGGCTCTAATACAGGGTACACACAGACTACCAAACATTGTGAAAATTACACAAACAAAAGAAGACAAAATAGATGATTGGGACATACTAAATATTAGAAACTTTGTGCATCAAAAGATTTCCCTGACATAGTAAAAGGAGAGCCCACAGAATGAGAAAATATCTCTTGCAATGACATATCAGACAAGGGACTAATTTCTAAAA
>NW_006408530.1:26106046-26107130 GCF_000296735.1 Chrysochloris asiatica
AGATCTTAAAAGCTCATGAGCTATTTTGTCCCTTATATATTCCATCACATACATAGGTATGTTAGCAGCAAAGGTAAATACCCCTGTACATATCCTCTGTTAAACTCTTACATATTAGTGGGTATGCTCCCACTCTCCGTCCCACACCCTTTCAGCCTATACATCTATCCGTGTGTCTACCTGTAGAATACTGTTGTTCCAAAGTTGGCTATATAATGGTATTCACCTCTATTCCATTTAACTCTTGCATTTTTCCCTGTGTCTTCATCTGCCTTCATCATACTTCTACCAATCATCACCTGAATTAACATGTGTCACTCTCTAGGTGGTGGAATACTCTCCCTTTCCCTCCACATCTGGTAACCATCTGGTATCCCTCCACATCTGGTAACCATCACAGAATGCTGCTTTTAACATGAAAACCTTACTACTTTACAATAGTAGTCTTATATAATATTCGTCCTTTTGTGACTTAACTATTTTCATCTAGAAGTCTTATTGTGGGGCTATAAGATAAGCACTTGGCTACTATCCACAAGAGTTTGGCAGCTCAAACTCACCAGCCACTCCTCAGAAGCCCAATACAGTGTTGTTATGAATCAGAGCTGACACAATGGTACTTACCAAACCTCACTCAGAGTTAGCTATTCCAGGTTTATCCGTGTTATGAGGTGTTTCATAGATTTATCATTTTTATTTTACTTGGGTAGTATTCTGTTGTGTGTATGTACCAAAATTTTTTTATTCATTCTTCCCTTAATAAGCATTTAGATTGTCTCTATTTTTTCACTACTATGAATACTGCAGCGATGAACATGGGTATGCATATATCTACTTGGGTCATGGTTCCTATTTCTTGAGGATATATACCAAGTATAGAGATTGATGTTGTTGTTGTTAAGTGCAGAGAGAAACTGATGGGTCATATGAAATTGTTATTTCCAACTTTTTGAGGAAGCCCCATATCATTTTCCGTAGTGGTTGGACCATTTTGGAATCCCACTAGCAATGTAGAAAGGTGTCAGTCTTTCTACATTTTCACCAGCATTTGTTGTTTTCTGTTTTGTTTTGATTTTGTTTTTTT
>NW_006408530.1:26107865-26109352 GCF_000296735.1 Chrysochloris asiatica
ATAACCCGCCACCACCCATATTTTTATTGTCTTTTTCTTTTAGTTTGTAGTTTTCTATAAATTATAGAGATTAGTCCTTTTTCTGATATGTCATTGCAAAAAATTTTTTCTGAATATATGGGCTATCATTTTATTTTTCATTGAAATATTTTGATTCACATAAGTGTCTAATTTTTAGGAGGTTCCAGTCATCTATCTTGTCTTCGGCTGTTTGTGTGTTTTCAGTTATGTTTCGTAGTGTATTATGCCATGCCAAGTTCAGAGGCCCTATGTGTATCCTTAATTTTTCATTGATGATCTTTAGAGTTCTAGTTTTAACATTTAGGTTTTAAATCCATGTTGAGTTTGTTTTTGTATGTGATTATAGCATATGGGTCTTTTTTCATTTTTCTGCAAAGAGATATCCAGTTTTGCCTGTTCCATTTGTTGAAGAGACCATTTCCTCCCGCCTCCCCACCCCCCACCATTTAATGTGTTTTGGCCCTTTGTCAAAGATCAGCTGACTGTATGTGAATATACTTCTTGGTTCTCGATTCTGTTTCATTCATCTATATATCTTTCATTAGTAGCAGGCACTGTGGCTGTATAGTAGATTTGGAAATCAGGAACTTAGAGGCCTCCAATATTGTCCTTCTTCTTATGTAATGTTTTAATTATCTGAGTTTTCTTTCCTTTCCATATAAAGTTGCAGATCAGTTTTTCTATGTCTTTAAAAAATGATACTGGAATTTGCATCGGTATTGCAATGTATCTATAGATTGCTTTGGGTAGTGTTGAAATTTTCACATGGTTAAGTCTTCTTTATACATTGTCATGGTTAAGTGCTATTGAGCTGGTTTCGACCCATAGTGACCCTGTATAGGGTTTTTAAGGAATGTCTGCTAAGCTTGAACCACCGACTTTGTGATTCAAACTGACTTTGCAGTCCAGCGCATTAACCCACAGTGCCACACCAGGACTACTCTTATACATGAGCATGGTATATTCTTCCATTTTTGTTTCTTATAGTAGTGTTTTACAATTTTCTTTGTAAAACAGGTTTTTTGTCCCTTGGGTTAGATTTATCCCAAAGTATTTCATCTTTTGGAGAGCTATTGTCAATGGTCTTGTTTTCCTGATTTCCATTTCAGAGCTCATTGTATTCATGTAAAGGAATTCGACTGCTTTTTGTATGCTGCTCTTGTATTCTGGCACTTTGATGAATCTTTCAGAGTTCCAATAATTTTCTTGCTAAGTTAAAGACAACTTTTGTGTCAAGTCTTACAAAAGCATTTAGACTGTTTTAAAAACTGTCTGAGTATAGATGTGAAAAATTTCAGTTCATGAGATTGCTTCTCAATATAAGTCTCTTATATAAGTATAACTGTCAAACGAAGTAATAGTCTTACTAAGATACATATGCTGAGCAAATAATATGAGAAGCTGGGTTCTATGAAGAAAAATGTGGCATCAGGATTGGAGGAAGACTCATTAACAACCTGCAATAT
>NW_006408530.1:26110685-26148838 GCF_000296735.1 Chrysochloris asiatica
TAGACTGACTGGACTTTCTTTACTGTCTGTTTTAGCCTGAAATCTCCACTGAAACTTGCCTATGAAGGGTGACCCTACTGCTATTAGTACCAGTGCATTAACTTCCAACTTCACAGTAAAATGCAAACCAATACATTATGACAAACTGACAGAAAGTTGGTGGCCTTAGAGTGTAGTGAGTTCCAAAATCTTAGGAAGGTTTTTAACAGACATCAAAGAAAAATAGGTATTAGAGAAGGATCATGACTCTAGACTGACAAAATAGCATATAGATTTTACTTATTTTCTAAGATTCTGTGATTCAGCTAATACACACAATTCAAATACCAACAAATGTTAATCAGCACTTCTTATTACCTCTCATTTGGTAATAAGATGGTTAAGAATTTTGCCATCTTCCCAAAAAAGCCAAAACTTAATTTCAGTAAATTCTACAAGACCTAGGTGCATATATAGTCATGACAAGAGGTTATGCCAATTAGCTTTATATATAACACCACCTAGGGGAGCTCTGGTAGCGTAGTGGTTATGAATCGGGCTGCGAACCTCAAGGTCAGCAGTTCGAAACTAACAGCTGCTCCGCAGGAGAAAGATGAGGCTTTCTACTCCCATAAAGATTTACACCCTCGGAAACCCTGTACAGGGTCGCTATGGGTTGGAACCAACTCAATGGCACTTAACAACAACAACAAAAGAAAAACAATGAGGTTGGGATTGGTTTTGAGCACTCTGAGCTCTGACACTGTAAGCCAAAAAAAAAAAAGAAAAATTATAATGTGCAGGGATTGGGGAGGAGGAGGTCACATTAAATGAAAAAAGGTAGGAGGTGGGGAAAAAAAACCCAGATTTCTGAAGTTAGGAAGGGACAGCCTACTGTCAGGTCATACCCTGTTATCAGGAAAGGGCTTTCTGAAGAATACTGAATAAAGGATTCAAAATTCCTTTTCAAAGACTGAGCTTATACTAGCTCCCTAGGAAGGGAGAAAAGGACTTGGCTGTTAGGATGGCAACTTTGAACATCTCAGGCACTTACCTAACACCCTCCTGGGCCAAAGACAAAATCAAGTCCATTAAATACTTAAGTTTTAAAAGCTCCCTAAGTTTTATTCTCTGAGTGCATGGATTTCAGTGGTGACTTTACAAAGTTCAATAAGTATATCCTAGGGTACATAGATGAATAAAGTACCTAAATGTATTGCTGTTATTATTCACAATTTAAACTGCCTAAGTGCCTCTCAAATAAATGCATTTGCTCTCTGGCATTTTAAAAACAGCTTGTTTAGGAAAAAAGATATTTATATTATTATAAGTTAAGAAGGAGATTCATGAGGGCTATAAATCTCTGGGAAAAATTCTAGTAAAGGGCCAAAGAAAAAAAACCTTCAGCATATTATTAATAAATTACATCTTGCCTTTCATTTCAAAGATAAAGGCCTCAACACAAAAGATAAAATATGTGTAATAGAGATCAATTTCCTCATCATTTTAATCAATTCCTTTCCAAAGGACAAATTTATCAATGTCAGCCACAGTGTAACAGGTTAATAGAGTAAGCAGAAGCAAACTTACCTGGCAAATATTGTTGTTGAGTTCTGTCTAGTTGATTTCAACTCATAATGACCCTGTATAGGGTAGGAACAACTGGTAGGACTGAACCACCAACATTGAGGTTAGCAGTCTGGTGCTTATCCCTGGTATATATACTGAACTGTCGGTAGGTAATAGATAAAAATGCCTCAGGTAAGTAACTTATTTTTCATCTCTATGTTTTTATGACCTTTGTGACCTTTGATAACAGCATGCTACAGGAAACGGAGAAGTGAGCAGGCTCTAATCTAAGAACACTCTTTATAGGTGTTGGGAATCTCAGCATAGCTGTACATGTCTATGTGAGGCATGCCAGGACACTGGCCTTCAGTGTTACATCAGGGGGTTACAGAGTTCCCCTATTTTAGTCAGCGTAACCCTGACACCATCCTCACAGTCTGATATGCATCAGGTTCATCTTCTCTGGAGTGCCCAATGTGGAACTTCCTTGTTCTATGCTACCTGTCAGTATACCACAAACACTGGAGAAATCAAGATGAAGAAAGCATCACCAGGAATCAGGACTAAAATATGAAGCTTATTATTTATCAGACTATCTAGTAGGTTCAGGAAAGTTATAAATGGGTTATTGACAATATCTGTTTCTGTGGGTTATTGCAAATATTCTTTGCATTTCAATTACCCTTTCACCTTTTATTCATCCTTCTTCCTTATGTTTGTGACCATTAAATCTCCATTAGAATGTTTCAGAGTCACAATAATCTTATAAACTGAAAAGATTATTGAATCACAGAGTCTAAATATTGGGGTATGGATGGCAATTATTTTTTATTTTTGATCTCTGAGATATCCTTCATTAACCTAACTCTTACTGTAAATACAATGTGAGTATACTTTGCAGTATAATTCAGCAATAGTAAATTTTGGGTCTTAAAATTAGGAGTTAGTGCAAAAGAAAGCATATTGAAATGATCATTGTGGGCTTTTTCTGGCTCAACACTAAGATAACTTCTTTGTTTTTGTCATACCATTCTGAGCCTGCTGCTGCTGTTGAGTGCACTGACTCATAGTGATGATTTATAGTGTTTCTAAGAAGCAGCTGGTAGTTTTGAATCCCTGACCTTGTGGTTAGCAGTCCAGTGCTTGTCCTACAGTGCCACACTTGGACTCGATAAACCTAAAACCCAGGTAGGTTTTTATTTGATTATAAAAGTCATCTGCTCTTTGGTTTCTGTCGTAGTGGTTTTATGTGACATTGAGTCAGTTCTGATTCACAGTGATCCAGTATAGGGTTTCCGAGGAGCGGCTAGTGAGTGCGAAGCACTGACCTTGTGATTCAGACCGACCTTGTGGTCTAGCACTTATATAGCACCACATCTGGACTCCTCTTTTGTTTCTAAGTGAGTAGAAACCCAAGCCCAATCCTATAGCAGGGTCAAACTAACTGCTCCATAGGATTAGCGAGACTGTAAATCTTCATATGCATACTGTCTCACAGTTCTTCCTCAGAGCAGCTGCTGAGTTCAAAGTGCCAATGTTCTTCCCGCTGTGCTGCCAGGGTTCTCCTCTAAGTCAAAGGGGGTAGCTAAAGCAAGTCTACTACTTAAAATATGGAGGTTACATCATTCAGAAATACACATTTCCATTTGTTGCTTCTAGGAAGAGAGAAAATGAATAAAAACACTTCATCCACAGCAATTCATCTGGCAAGAATTTAATAATTGTTTATTTCAGAATTTCTATACACTAGTTCAGTGAAGCTTGAAATCACAGTATTATTCCTCATTTTGCTCATATGTTATCTGTATGCTTGAATGTACTGCTAAATAGATTTGGATGTGAACTGTCAGTATTAAATATAAAGTTCCTTTTGCATGATTAGAGCATCTTTCATGTAAACATTCTGGGTCATGCTACAGAATTTCCCAATGTCTGTTAGATTACTGTGTCATATGGTTTTCTACAAGATTTCTAGGAACACATTACACTAACAATCTAGATAATTCCACAGGTAGATTCATTTTAATTCATAATGTGTTATATCAGTGAATCAATACAAAATTATATATGTTTAACCATTTTGAAAGATTGCTCAGTAAGACCCCATTTCAAAGAGGCTACAAGTTATCTAAATTTTAGCGTCTAATTACTAACATGCACAAAGGTCTCACTCCTGCATGCTCTTTAACAAGACGAGCATTAACAACAGTAGCTCAGAGGTTGTTGTTGTTCATGGCTGTGGAATTGGCCCCAATTCATGGTGACTCCATGCACAATTGAACATAACATTGCCTGATCCTATACCATTCCCGTGAGCTGTTGCAAACCTAATTGTCATGATCTGAGCTCTGGTAGCGTAGTGGTTATGAATCGGGCTGCGAACCTTAAGGTCAGCGGTTCAAAACTACCAGCCACTCCATGGAAGAAAGATGAGGCTTTCTACTCCCGTAAAGATTTACAGCCTCGGAAACCCTGTACAGGGTCGCTACGGGCCGGAACCGACTTGACGGCACTTAACAACAACAACATATGGTTTTCACTGATTGATTTTGGAAGTACATTGTCAAGCCTTTCTTCCTACTCTGTCTTAGTCTGGAAGTTCCAGTGAAATCTGTTCAGGAGCATAACAACAGGAAAGCTTGCAATAAAGAAGAGGTGGCAAATATGCATGCGATGCATGGGTTGGGAATCAAAATCAGGTCCCCTACATGAAAGACAAGAATTCTAACCATGTGTGTAAGGAGCTCTGGTAGTGTAGTGGTTACGAATCCGGCTGCTAACCTCAAGGTCAGCAGTTTAAAACTACCAGCGGTTCTGCGGGAGAAAGATGAGGTGCTCTGCTCCTGTAAAGATTTACAGCCTCGGAAACCCTGTGCAGGGTCACTATGAGTCAGAACCGACTCCACAGCACATAACAATAACAACCACTACCCAAGTCCCCAGCTCTTTTAGGTCTTACACTAGTTTGAGATACATTCAGAAAAGACCAGTTGGCATCTCTTAACTAGTACATGATGACAGCCTAAGGACAAAAACTGAAAACGATCAAATTCTGTGGTTCACAGAAGCTCAACTTCAATGATCTCAGTCAATGTATAAAAGTATTGGAGCCCTGGTCAACTTTTTAGAAAAATATTTAGAATACTTATAATCTAGCCTGAGTTTCAGTACACATCTTTTGTTTTAAGAAAAATTTGAGCACCAAATGGTTTCAAATTGATAGTCTTTTCCAATACGTATGTAATGCTGTTGTTAGGTGTCACCTAGTTGATTCTGACTCATAGCAATCCTATACCCAATAGGACGATATACTGCCCAGTCCTGTGCCATCCTCAAATTTGTTGTTATATTCGAGCCTAACATAATTGTTGGTATGTGGAGGCACTGTGTCAATCCATCTTGCTGCAGTCTTCATCTATTTGATTGACCCACAACTTTTTCAACCATGATGTTCTCCTCCAGGGAGTGGTCCCTTCTGATAATATGTGCAAAACACAAAAGACAAAGTCTCACCATCCTTTCTTCTAAGGAGAATTATATCTGTATTTCTTCTAACATAGATTTGTTTTGTCTTCTGGCAGTCCATGGTACTTTCAATACTGTTCAACAACACCATAATTCAAATGCATCAATTCTTCTAAGGTCTTCTTTATTCGTTATCCAACTTTCATATGTATATGAGGCGATTGAAAATACCTTGTATTTTTCAAATGGGTCAGTCACACCATAGTCATCAAAGTAATACTTTTACTCTTGAACATTTTAAAGAGGTTTTATGCAGCCGATTTGCCTAATGCAGTATGTCATTTCATTTCTTCACTGCTATATCCAAGATTGCAAGCAAAATGAAGTCTGACAACTTCAACCTTTTCTCCACTTATCATGATGTTATCTTATGGTCCAGTTGTGATAATTTTTTTTTTTTCTTAACATTAGGTGTGATCCATACTGAAAGCTGTGGTCTTTGATCTTCATTAATAAATATTTCAAAGTCCTCTTCTTTGCTAGGAAACAAGGTATTATTATCTGCATATTGTGCGTTGTTAATGATGCTTCCTCCAATCCTGATTCCACGTTCTTCTTCATATAATCCAGTTTCTCGAATTATTTGCTCAGCATACAGATTGAAGAAATATGGTGAAAGAATATAACCTAAATGCACATCTTTCATGATTTTAAACCATTCAGTATCACCTTGTTCTGTTCTAATGACTGCCTCTTAGTCTAAGTATAAGTTCCTAATGAGCACAAGTAAATGTTCTGGAATACTTATTCTTTCAGTGTTATCCATAGTTCTATATTCCTCATAGGCAAGTGCTTTAAAGCACAAGAAAACATCTGTCTGGTATTCTATGCATTCAGTCAAGATATATCTGATGTCAACAATAATATCCCTGATTCCATGGTGCCCTCTTCTGTATTTGGCTGGAATTGCTGGCAGCTCTCTGTCAATGTACTGCTGCAATCATATTTAAATTATCTGCTGCACAGTTTTACTTGCATGTGATACTAATGATATTATTTGATAATCTGTGCATTCTGTTCAGACACCTTTCTTTAGAAAGCATAAAACAAATATGTTTTTGTTGTGAAGTGCCATCAAGGTGATTCTGATCCACAGTGAAACTGTACAGGGTTTCTGGGGATGGCTGGCGAGCTTGAACCATGGACCTTGCAGTTCAAACCAATTTTGCAGTCCAGTACATTAACACACAGCACCACACCAGGAGGCTAGGTAACTGTCTTCCAAATTTCTTGACATAGACAAGTGAGTGCTTCAAGTACTGCATCAGTTTGTTGAAAATTTTTCTATTTGTATTCTGTCAATTCCTGGAGCTTTGTTTTTCGCCAATGCCTTCAGTGCTGCTTGATCTTTTTTTTTTAATTGTTAATTTAGTGAAAGTTTACAGGGCAGATCATCAGTTTTACATTCAACAAATCATATACTTTGATTATAATCCCCTCCATGTTACATCAATTAACAGTATTTCTTTCTATTCATTTTAGCTCTTTTCTTTTCTTTTTTAAATACTCAAGCATACATAATAATTTAAACCACCAGTGGGAACATTCTGCAAACCTGCCTCCTGGCCGCCAGCTCTCAGTCCCTCTCTTTCCATGAATTTAGAGACCTCAGCTGCTCCCTCTATCCATGTCCCCATCTCTGCCTCCATCTCTGGTGTTGCTGCTTCTCTGGATATGGTTCTGCTTGTTAACATCTTTATTGCGATATATAATTTACATGCCATATAATTCAATCAAAAAGGTGACTTTAACTATATCCCCTAACTAGCTTGTTCTTCCACCTCCTCCCCCTTCTTTTATTGCCCTCCCCAACACCCAAACTAAATCCACCACCTAAGCCCCACTGTTGTGGTACCTTATATTCCATTAACTCTTCCCTCCATTTAAGACAGTCTACTTTATCCTGTAATCTACCTGACCTTCTCATCACCGGAGTCTCTGTTCCTCTATGTTTACCTTCTTTCACATTGTAATTGCTCTGATCATAGATTGACGTCCCAGATCCTCTGTTCTTATAATTTTTTCTCTTCTTGACTCTTCCATTTGTCAAAAGAGAATGACTCTTCCATTACATCATTCTCTGGTTGTTGTCTGTTCTTGTTGGTTCTCAGTCCACAGAACTCCCTTTAGGATGTTTTGCAGCACAAGATTGGCTTTGGAAAAATCCCTTAGCTTCTGTTTATCCTGGACTGTTTTGATTACACTGTCGTATTTGTCGTATTTGATTGACAACTTTGCTGGGGAGAAAGTTTTTTTTCTTTCAAGATTTTATATATGTCTGCCCATTGCCTTCTTGCCTGCATGGTTTCTGTTGAAAGATCCAAGCTTAATCTGATTCACTTGCCTTTGTATGTTACACTTCTCTTTTCCCTAGCTGCTTTCAGGATTCATTCCTTATCTTTGATTTTGGAGAGCTTGATTATTATATGTCTTGGTGATTGCTTTCACTGTCCCTCCACCATACCAAACACGATATCCTTCTCCAGCAACTTGTCCCTCCTCACAATATGTCCGCAGTATGAGATACAAAGTTTGGCCATCCTGGCCTCCAAGGAGCACTCTGGCTGCACTTCTTCCAAAATGGATCTATTGGTTCTTTTGGCAGCCCATAGCACTTTCAATATTCTCCTCCAACACCATAACTCAAATGCATCAATTCTTTTACAGTCTTCCTTATTCACTGTCCAGCTTTTGCATGCATAAAAGGTTACTGAAAATATCATGGATCGAGTCAGGTGCACCATAGTCCTCAAGCTGACACCTTTGCTCTTCAACACTTTAAAAAGTTCATGTGCAGCAGATTTTCCAAACGCAATACGTTGTTTGATTTCTTGACTGCTGTTTCTGTGACTGTTGATCCAAGAAGAATGAAGTCCTTGAAAACTTCAATCTTTTCTCCATTGATAAGAATGTTGTTTATTGGTCCAGTGGTGAAGATTTTTGTTTTCTTTACATAGGAGGAGGTATTATTTACTTCCTAACTATTAGAAACTGCAATATAGGCATAACTCAGAGATACTGCATGCTGGAGTCCAGACCACCACAGGAAAGTGAAAATAACAATAAAGCAAGTCAAAATGTTTTTGGTTTCCTACTGGTAGCAGTGGTTACGAATCTGGCTGTTAACCTCAATGTCAGCAGTTTGAAACTACTAGCTGTTCCAAGGGAGAAAAATGAGATTTTCTGCTCTTGTAAAGATTTACAGACTCAGAAACCCCATACAGGATAGTTATAGTCGGAATCATTCCACATTAAACCATCACCACTACATATAATGATCCCTGGTTTGGCATCATAGGTTAAGCACTGGACATCAAGGTCAGTTTGAATTGCAAGGTCACTGGTTCAAACCTCTCCAGAAGCTCCTCAGAAACCCTATATAGGGTCGAGTCAGAACAGACTCAATGGCACTTAACAACAGTAACAATGCATATAAATGTATGTACACCACTACTGTAAAAACTCAAGAAAACTTAGTGGTGTAGTGGGTTACGTATTGGACTATTTATCCGTAAGGTCAGCAGTTGGAATCCACCAACTGCTCTGCAGGGGAAAGATGAAGCTTTTGCTCCTGTAAAGATTTACAACCTTGGAAACCCTATACACCTATGACCTTGAGGTTATCAGCCCGATTAGTAACCACTATGCTACCATTGTTGTTGTTGTTATGTGCCGTGGAGACAGGAGCAGAAAGCCTCATCCTTCTCCCATGGAACAGTTGGTATTAAGAAATCAAAAATATTTTGACTCGCTTTATTGGCTGTGAGTCAGAACCAACTGGAATGTACTCAACCACCATGGTAAAAACTCAGCAAAAGGTTTCCACGCTAAAAAAAACAAAAACAAAAACAAAATTTCTATGCTGGTTACCAGGGATGGGAGGGAAGGAAAAAGAATTCACTGGCTACAGAGTGTTGTTGCTAAAAGATGCAAAATCTGTGAACTGCTATAAAGACAAGCACAATAAAACAAGGTATGCCTATAGCTTGGAGTGGGTACTAGAGGGAGCAATAGGTTCAAATAGAGTTGACTCTAATAATTTGGAACTAAATGAAGAAAGAAAAATAGTTCTTGTTCTTGGGCATTATTCCTATATCACCTGTGAGTAGAAAAATTAGTAATGCATCACAAAGTCTCTCTAAATTCCCTTCAGTCCCATTATTACATAGGTTTATCCACTTAGAATAACACAATACCAGAGATCTTGTTCCATCATTTTTCTCAATTACACTGAACATTCAATTCCAGCATTTCCTCTCAGAATCAGGTTAGCCAGGGTTGCACAAGAGCATACCTGTCAGATTAAACCCACTTCCATTCAGTCTTGGTATGGTGCTGTAGGATAAGCACTAGACTACTAACAACAAGGTCAAGGGTTCAAACCCACCAATCACTCACTTCTTGGAAACCCTATGGAGGGTCTCCATGAGTGGGAAGTGACTACACAGCACTTAACAACAACAACACTCAATTTTATTGATTGCCACTAATACTTATTGGAGTCCTGGTGTGGTGATGTGGGTTAATGTGTCAGACTACAAAGTCATTTTGAACTGAAAGGTTGGCGGTTCAAGCTCAGAAGCTGTTCCTCGGAAACCCTTACAGGGTCACCATGGGTCGGAGTCGACTCAACGGCACATTACAACAACAACAACAATACTTATTGCTACTTGCAAGAAAAATCTAACACCTTAAGATTTCTGGGGGCAAAAAAAAAAAAAAAACAAGTTATAAAGAGAAAACTGCAGCATATATAGTTATTTTGCTTCTTCAGAAAAACTGATTTGTAAATATGCAACAATTTTAGAAATTAGTCATTCATTCCTATGTGTAAACACCTTTATCCCTAATTTGAAATACAAAGTCATATCTTGAAATATATCAAGTTTTGTACTGTATCTCATGAAGCTCAATATTTGGAGAATGCTTGATGTTTTAGTTTTTAAAAAACAAAAGACAGTAATAAATATTCTTTTCAATTACAACTCCTTAAAATAGGTTTTCTTCATGTCTATATTCAGATTTCAAATCCCCTATGAATCTAATTATGAAAGAAAAACTTCACGTATTTTTATTTGTGTTCACATGAGTGAAATCAGAATGAACTGTATTGTTGTACAAAGACAACTGAATGTCACATTCTAAGAATCCTTGTTTTATTATCATCATGTGACTTCTTTATTTCTCAAGATGATTAATGGTCTTGGGCCAGCTTGTCAAATTTATTTATGTATTCTCATTTGAGAGAAGCATGAGACATACAGAAATAAATGGAGTGTTTGAATCAGAATACACACGTAACTAATTTTACACTATGAACTGGATCACTGTTCAATTCTAATTAGACAAGCATATATATCCCAGACACGTACATTCACATGCACATGAATGGACACACAAAAACAACAAATAAAACAATGACAGACAAAACAAAACAAATTAAGGAAAAGACAATAAAAGGACTTCAAGTGCTTACTGTTGAGCATCAAAAATTGCAGCTTTCAATATGGATTATTCCTCAACACAAAGAAAGCAAAAATGGTCACAACTCAACCAATAAGGAACATCACAATAAACAGAGAAAACATTGAAATTGTTAAGGATTTCATTTTACTTGGATCCACAATCACTATCCATAGAAGCAGCAGTAAGGAAATTAAGAAACATACTATTGTTGTTTTTAAGTGCTCTTAAGTTGGTTCCTACTCATAATGACCCTGTATAGGGTGTCTGAGGAGTGCCTGGTGAGTTCGAACCACTGACCTTGCAGTTCAACCGGAACTTGAGGTCGAGTGCTTATCCTACAGCACCACAACAGTACTCCAAATAACATACTGAATTAGGCAAATTGTTCACAAAGATTGTCTCAGTCTTTAAATGGCAGAGCTGTCACTTTGAAGACTAAAGTATACCTAACTGCAAGGCATAGTATTTTCAATCACCTTATATTAGAGTCCTGGTGTGATGCTGTAAGATAAGCACTGGACTGCTCACCACAAGTTTGACAGTTCAAACCTTGAAATTTCCCAGAAATTCCTTGGAAACCCTACTCAGGGTTCTTATGAGTTGGAACCTTCTTGATGGTGATAGGGACAGCCTAGAAGCAAGGAGACAGGAAGCAGGACTTGGAAGCATATTGTTATGGTGAAGAATATCAAATACACCATGGACTTCCAGAAAAACACATAAATCTGCATTCCAAGAAGTCCAGCCAGAATACCTCTTAGAAGTGAGGCTGATGAAACTTGATCTCACTTACATTGGACAGGTCATCAGGAGCAATGAGTTTCTGGTAAAGGACATCAGACTTAGTAGAGGACCATCAAAAAAGAGAAAGATCCTCAACAAATTGGATTGACACCATGGCTGCAAAGATGGGCTCAAATATAACAATTGCTGAGGATGGCACAAGACAACGCAAGTATTTCCTTCTGTGGTGCATAGGGTTAGTACAAGTCAGAACAGACTCAGTGGCACCTAAGAGCAATGACAGCAACAATACAAAATACAACCATTGAAATGACTATGTTAGACACAAACCACCACTTGTTTGTCAGTTTGTCGTACTCTAGTGGCTTATATGTTGGTGTGATTCTGGAAGCTGTGCCACAGGTGTTTTAAATATACCAACAGGATCATTCACAATAGACAGGTTTCAGCTGACCTTCCAGATGAAGAAAGATGAGGGAGAAGATAAGGGCTACATTCAAATATTTTGTCACTGAAAACCTTATGAATAGGAATGGGACAGCTTCAGATTATTGACTGTTGAATCATGATGAAAAGCACTATAATGTTGTCAGATACAGTGCCAGAAGATGAGCCCCTCAGGTTGGAAGGCGTTCAAAATATGACTGGGGAAGAGCTGCCTCCTCAAAGTAGAGTTGACTGTGATGACATGAATGAGTAAAGCCCTTAGGACCTTCATTTGCTGATGGGGCACAACTCAAAATCAAGAGAAACAGTTGTAAAATCCATTAATAATCAGAACATGGAATGTACAAAGTATGAGTCTAGGAAAACTGGAAATTGTAAAAATGAAATGGAATGTATAAACCTCTATACCGTAGGCAATAGTGAGCTGACATGGACTGGTATTGGTAATTTTGAATCTGACAATCATATGGTTTACTATGCCAGGAATGACAAATTGAAGAGGAATGGAATCTAATCCATCATCAAAAAGAACATACCAAGATCAATCATGAAGTACAATGCTGTTTGTGATAGGATAACATCCATACAGCTACAAGGAAGACAAGTTAATACCACTATTATTCAAATTTACTCACCAATCACTAAAGCCAGTAATGATGATATTGAAGAATTCTACCAATTCTTCAGTCTGACTGATAATCACTGGCAATTGGAATACAAAGGTTAGAAACAAAGAGGAAGGATCAATAGTTGCAAATATGGTCTTGGTGATAGAAACAATGCTGGAGATCACATAATAAAATTTTGAAAGACCAATGACTTTTTCATTGCAAATACCTTTTTAAAATAACATAATAGATTACTATACACTTAGACCTCACCAGGTGGAACACAAAGAAATTAAATTTACTACATCTGTGGAAAGCTCCATCTCATCAGCCAAAGCAAGACATAGGGCAGACTGTGAAACAAATCATCAATTACTCATATGCAAATTCAGGCTGAAGCTAAAGAAAATTAAAACAACTTGAGAAAGATTTCATGCATTAGCCACTAAGAACTAAAGACAAGAAGAGTTGTGGGATGGCATCAAGAATATCATATAGGAAGAAAGCCAAAGGTCATTGAGAAGACAAGAAAGAAGAAAAAGGCAACAATGGATTGTAGAAGACACTCTGAAACAATCTCTCTAGTGTAGAGATGCTAAAGCAAATGTAAGAAATGAGGAGGTACAAGAACTGAACAGAGAATTTCAATAGTTAGCTTGAGAAGACAAACTCAAATATTATAATGAAATGTGCAAAGACCTGGAGTCAGGAAACCAAAAAGGAAGAACATGTTCAGCATTTCTCAAGCTGAGAGAACTGAAGAAAAAATCCAAACCTCGATTTTCAGTATTGAAGGATTCTATAGGCAAAATACTGAATGGTGCAGAAAGCAGCAAAAGAATATGGAAGGAATACACAGAGTGACTGCACCAAAAAGAAACGGTAGATATTCAACCATTTTAAGAGTCAGCATATGATCAAGAGCCAGTGATCCTGAAGGAAGAAGTCCAAGGTGAACTGAAGTCACTGACAAAGAACTAAGAATCAAGAATTGGAGGAATATAAATTGAAATCTTTTAACAAACTGATGCAGCACTGACGGCACTCACTCATCTATGCCAAGATATTTGGAAGACAACTACCTGGCCAACTGACTAGAAGAGATCTGTATTTGTGCCCATTTCAAAGAGAGGTGACCCAACAAATGCAGAAATTATCAGACAGTATCATTAATTCCCCATGTGAGTAAAGTTTTACTAAAGATAATGCAAAAATGTCTGCAACTATACATTGACAGAGAACTTCCATAGGTTCAAGCCAGATTCAAAGAGGAAGTGGAATGAGGGATATCATTGCTAACATTAGATAGATCTTGACTGAAAGCAGAGAATACTAGGAAGATGTTTATCTGTGCTTTATTGACTATGCAAAGACTTTTGATTGTGTGGATCATGACAAGCTATGGACAACATTGAAAGGAATGAGTATTCTGGAACACTTAACTTTGCTGATAAGGAACCTATACCAAGAGGCAGTTGTTTGAACAAGACACAGGGACAATGAATAGTATAAAATCATGAAAGCTGTGTGCCACGGTTGTATTCACCATACTTATTCAATCTGCATGCTAAACTAATAATCCAAGAAGTTGGATTATATGAAAAAGGATGTAGCCTTAAGATTGAAGGAAGACTCATTAACAATCTGTGATATGCAAATGATACAACCATGCTTGCTGAAAGTAAAGAGCACTTAAATACTTATTGATAAAGATCAAAGATCACAGACTTCCACATGGGTTGCATCTCAACGTAAAGAAAACAAAAAATCTCACAATTGAACATCATAATAAATGGAGACATGATTGAAGTGGTGAAAGACTTCATTTTTCTTGGACCCACTATCAATGCTCATGGAAACAGCAGTCAAGAAAACAAACAAGGTATTGCATGAGACAAATTTGCTGCACAAGTCCTCTTTGAAGCATACAACAGCAAAGATGTCAGTTTGAGGATTAAGGTGCACTTAATCCAAACCATGGTATTTTTAATAGCCTTATATGCATGTGGAAGTTGGACAATGAATAAAGAAGACCATAGAAAAATTGATGCATTTGAGTTAAGATACTGAAGAAGAATATTAAAAGTACCATGGACTGCTAGAAGAACAAATAGATCTGTGTTGGACGAAGTACAGCCAGAATGCTCCTTTGAAGCCAGGATGGGCAGACTTTGTCTCTCATATTTTCGACATATTGTCAAGAGGGATCAATCACTGGAGAAGGGTATGTTTGTTAAAGTGAAGGGTCGGAGAGAAAAAGGAAGACCCCTGGCGAAATGGATTGGTACAGTGGCAGCAGTAATGGGCTCAGAAATAGCAATGATGGTGAGGGAGGCCCAGGACTGGGCAGTGTTTCATTCTGTTGTGCATAGTGTCACTAAGAGTTGGTACCAACTCAATGGTACCTGATAACAACAACATGTTAAACATAAAGCCCATGGAAGTCAATGTATGTGCATTTAACCAAAACTTAGCAACAATATTTCAATTTAATTTTGCCACAATATAAGACAATCTCAATTAGAAATTCCAAATAAGGCATGTCTATAAAAACTGATGTGACAAGCGATACAGGATTATACCTCAATATATGAGATGAAGCAAAAATAAATTTTGAGTGTCCTATGCGAACATAAGGAGCTCTGGTAGTGTCATGGTTACCAATCAGGCTGTGAACCGTAAATTAGCAGTTCGAAACTACCAGCTGTTCCACAGGAGAAAGATGAGGCGATCTACTCCTGTAAAGATTTACAACCTCGGAAACCCTGTACAGGGTCGCTATGAGCCGACACTGACTCCACAGCACACAGCCAATGTGAAAATTAGAAGAAAGGTACATTTGTTCTTATACTGAATCATTGATCTAATGGTAGAGACAAATTTAACAGGACTGAGCAGTGTTTCATTCTGTTGCACATTTGGTCACTATGAGTCAGAACCAATTCGATAGCACTGAACAACAATATATTTTTCTAAAGCACTTTATTTTCACGTTAAAGACTAAGGAAAACAAAATTACTAGACAACAAAATGTATGGATCGTTGTATTTTTTAAAATAGTACATATACATTTGCAATTAGATGTCTTAGAATTTGTTTTTAGTCAATGGTCTCCATTCTGCTTGATATCATACGTTTGCTTATGGAAGAATGTGACTCATAAGTGGTTGGTTTTTATTCTGTTTTATTTTTGTTGTTGTTATTATTTTATAAGCCTCTGGATCAAGACTATATGAAAACAGCACTCAAAAGGAATGGGAAGCATTCATTTGAGGATTATTACTGAGCACTAAGCTTTTGATATTGTAGTAATGATGCCTTCTTAAAAAGTTGTTCTAACATTTGAGCCTTTGGGCACCCACAAATCCCACCCCACTGCACTCTATGAATGAAAATAAGGGCAACGTCTGAGAGTTTAAAGAGAGTTGCTCATTAGAAAAAATCTATTCTCCAAATTGCAGCTATTCTAAGAGCTATATTTCCCTTTCTTGCCTCTGAATTATCTCCTAGATACCCTCCCAGGCATTAAGGAAAGAAAATCAAATCTATCTCTGTAATCCCTTATCAATCAGGGGAAACTACTGAGTGTCCTGCACATTTCCATTATTGTGCTGAGGTAGTGGGCAATATGCCAAGGCATTTTGCTCAGATCAACCATCAACACTTACGGAAGCAGCAATCAGGAAATCAAATGACATATCATGTTAGGGACATCTGCTGCACAAGATCACTTTAAAGTGCTGAAGAGGAAAGATGTCAGTTTGAGGACTACAGTGCACCTGACCCAAGCCAAGGTATTTTCAGTAATGTCATATGCATATGAAAATTGAGCAGGGAATAAGGAAGACAGTAGAAGAATTAATACATTTGAGTTATGGTGTTGGAGGAGAATATTGAAAGTTCCACAGACTGCCAAAAGAACAAGCAGATCTGTGTGCGAAGAAGTGCAGCCAGAGTGCTCCTTGGAAGCCAGGATAGCTTCTCTCATTTTTCGGACATGTGGTCAGCAGGCACCAGTCACTAGACAAGGATATCATGTTTGGTAAAATGAAGGGTCTGAGAAAAGGAGGAAAATCCCCAGCGAGATGGATTGGCACTGTGGCAGTGCTAGACTCAGGCGTAGGTAGGCCTAGGACCGGGCGGTGTTTCATTCTATTGTGCATAGGGTCACTATGAGTCAGAATCAACTCAATGGCACCTAACAACAACAACTGCCAATTTAGACCAACTGTTTCAGAACCTGATTTTAAACTGTACTTTTAATGTCTTCAGTTTTAGACTTACAAAGACCACCAGAAATTTAACCAAGGAAATCTAAACATGATCTAATTCTATGCTGCTGCTGCTGCTGCTACTGTTGTTGATAAGAGCTGTCCAGCTGGTTCTGGCTCACAGCAGTACAGGATAGGGTTTCTGAGGAGCCCTGCTGAATTTGAGCCCCTAACCTTGCAGTTAGCAATTTATCCTTCAGCACCACTCCAGGCATAGTTAATACCCAAATCTTCTTTTATTGAGGAATAATTTCCACCTATGTTTTCCTTTCATTATCAACAAAGTTCTTCATGTCCAAATACTGCTCCTTTTTACCAAATCAATCAGAATTGAAATGGCTTTTACTTGGTCTAAAACTCTTATTAATACATATTTCTTATTTCTGTTCTATGCTATTGGGTTGATTCCAATTTATGTGAAAGAGCAGAACTGCCATGTAGAGTTGGTGTGGTGCTGTGGGTTAATGCGCCAGACTGCAAAGCAGTTTGAACTGCAAGGTTAACAGTTCAAGCTCACCAGCTGCTCCTCAGAAACCCTATACAGGGTCACTATGGGATGGAACTGACTCAAAGGCACTTAACAACAACAACAACAACAAGCTTTATGAGAAATCATGGTATGGTGCTGTGGATTAATGCACTGAACGGCAAAGTTGGTTTGAACCACAAGATCGGTGGCTCAACCTCACCAACTTCTCTTTGAAAACCCTATACAGGTCACTATAGATTGAAACGGATTCGTTGGCACACAACAACAACAACAAAGTTTTATGAGAGCATATCATCAGATCTTTTTCCCATGGGTGCCTTAGAACTGTCAACTTTTGGGCTATCAGTCAAGAGCTTAACCTTTACACTACCAAGGACACTACTGTTTACTATGGAATTTTTAAATATTTAGTTTACATGTGCCTCAAGTTTCCTCTTGAAACAATAGAATTTGAATCATCAACTAAGGAGAGCAGAATCTTCTCTGCAAGAAGAATCTTCAATGATCTATTCCTAATTGCTCATGATTTAGGACTGATGCTTCCTTATTTGATTTTCTTCATCTATGTGAGGATTCTTAGTGAAAACTCCATGCACATGTCTTTCATTCTAGGAAAAAATCCAAACAGAAAATAGTTTTGTGACTAAAAATAAATGACTCCCCATGTAAACAAATTATGCACAAAAACATGTGGCTTCATGCCATGAAATCACTTTGATAGTATAGCTGTGTGATGTTTTACTGTTTAACCATTTCACTTCTATTTTCATGCCTACTATACTAGATGTTTGGAATCCTGGTGTGGCACTGTAGGATAAGCACTCAACACCAAGATTGGTTTGAACCACAATGCTGGCAATTCAAGCTTACCAGCCACTCCTTGGCAACCCTATTCAGGGTTGCTATGAGTCGGAACTGACTTGACAGCATTTAACAACAACAAGAAGCTTATTTTGGGAGCTCAGTGACTTCATACCATAAGCACTGGATTGTGAATCACAAGGTCTGTCATTTGAACCTTCCAGTTATTCCCTGGGAGAAAGATAAGGCTTTCTGCTGCTGCGAAGATTTAAAGCCTTAGAAACTCTACATAGGGTTGCTATGAGTTGTAACTGACTTGACAGCACTTAACAACAACAGTGCAATCTTATTTTAAACTTAGTGGTGTAGTGGTTTATTATTGGGCTGTTAGCCACAGGGTCAGTGGTTCGAATTCACTAGTCTCCCTGTGGGAGAAAAATGAAGCTTTCTGCTCCTGTCCAGGTTTACAGCCTTAGATAGCCTATACGGGATTCCTGAGAATCAGAACTGAATTGACAGTACACAACAAGAACCTTATTCCACTCATCTGTTTAGATGCTTATTATATGACTTTTCTCAATGTAATACAAACCACACAAAAGCAGGAAACTTGCCTGTCTTATTCAAAATTCTATCCCCTCAATGCTCTCTGCTTTTAAAGGGCCAACACATAACACCAGCAACCGTATTGTTGAAAGAAGATTTTTGTTTTATTGCTAGTTGTTATTGATTCCAACTCATGACTACACCATGTGTGTAGTACAATTGGTCCAAAGGGTTTTCAAAGTTGTATCATTTGAAAGTAGATCACCAGACCTGTCTGCCAAGACACTTCTTGGTGGTTCCTGAACTGCCAAGTTTTTGGCTATAATTAAGCACTTAACCATCTGTGTCACCAAGGGATGACTATTGCATATTTATAGTCTATGTTGTTGTTGTTAGGTGCTATTGTTGTTAGGGTACTGACTCATAGCGACTCTATGTATAACAGAATGAAACACTACCCAATCCTGGACCAATTGTTGCCACACTTGAGCCATTGATGCTGTCACTTTGCCAATCTATCTTGCTGGGGATCTTCCTCTTTTTCTCTGACCTTCCACCTTACCAAACATGATATCTTTTTACAGCGACTGGTCCCTCCTGACAATATGTCTGACTTATGAGAGATGAAGGTTGCCATCCTAGCCTCCAAGGAGCACTCTGGCTGTACTTCCAACACAGATCTGTTTGTTCTTTTGGCAGTGCATGGGACTTTCAATATTCTCCTCCAACCCCATAACTCAAAAGCATCAATTCTTCTATGGTCTTCCTTATTCACTGTCCAGCTTTCGCATGCATATGAGGTTATTGAAAATACCATGGTGTGGGTCAGCAGCACCTTAATCCTCAAGATGAATCTTTGCTCTTTAATACTTTAAAAAGGTCTTGTACAGCAGATTTGCCTAATGCAATACATAGATGGTTTCTTGACTGCTGCTTCCATGAGTGTTGATGGTTGATCCAGGAAGAATGAAGTCATTGACAACTTCAATCTTTTCTCCATTGATAAGAATGTTGTTTATTAGTCCAGTGGTGAGGATTTTTGTTGTCTTTACATTGAGATGCAATCCATACAGAAGGCTGTGCTCTTTGATCTTCATCAGTAAGTATTGTAAGTCCTCTTCATTGACATTAAGCAAGGTTGTATCATCTGCATTTCACAGCTCTTAATGAGTCTTCCTCCAATCCTGATGCTATGTTTTTCTTCATATAATCCTGCTTCTCAGATTATTTTATCAGTGTACAGGTTGAATAAATATGGTGAAAGAATACAACCCTGTTGTACACCTTTCTTAATTTTAAACCATGCAGTGTTCACATGTTTTGTTCAAACAACTGCTTCTTGGTCCATATAAAGATTCCTAATGAGCACAATTAAGCATTCAGGAATACTCATATTTCACAATGTTGTCCTGATCCACACTATCAAAAGCCTTTGCATAGCTTGTCATGATTCACACCATAGAAAGCCTTTGCATAGGGAACAAAGCTTTCAGCCAAGATCAATTGGACATCAGCAATGTTATACCCCATTCCATGTCCATGAATCTAGCTTAAACCTCTGGAATTTCTCTGTCAATGTATGCTTGCAGCCATTTCTGTATTACCTTCAATAAAACTTTACTCACATAGGATATCAATGATATTGTCCAAAGATTTGCACAGTCTGTTGGGTCACCTCTCTTTGGATGTACACAAATATGGATCTCTTTCAATCAGTTGGCCAGACCGTTGTCTTCCAAATTCCTTGGCATAGAAGAGTGAGTATCTCCAGTGCTGCCTCACTTTCTTGAAAGATTTCAACTTTTATTCCATCAATTCCTGGTGCCTTTTTCTTTGCTAATTCCTTCAATGTACCCTGGACTTCTTCCTTCAGGATCATTGACTTTTGATCATATGCTACCACTTTGTAGTCTATATTATAAGCTGATTTGTAAAAGTGTATGAAATGATTAAAATGGCTCAAAATTTTGAAAAGCCAATGCTTTTGGAGTTGTTGAATTGTACAGGGCTATATAAGTAGGAAGATTTATAGGATTTAGCACTCCAACCTATTGTCTTTACAACATTTGTTGAGAAGAGCCTAAACAAACTATGTAGAAGCTAGCTCATTCCTAGCCATTAGACTGCTAACCATAAGGTCGGTGGTTCAAACATACCAGTTGTTCCTCAGTAACCCTACACAGGGTCACCATGAGTCAGAACTGACCTTACAGTAATTAACAACAACATATTATTATTTCATTCTTATTGCAAATTTCATACATTCATTATAAAAAAAACAGATAATAAAGGAATCAGAAAAAAAAATCTTTCACTATGTAAATGTGTGTATGTGTTTGTATGTGTGTGTGGAGACAGAGAGACAGTCAGAGAGAGAGAGAGAGAGATAAACACATATATAGAACTAAAGATCTGTGAGCAAAAAGACAAGATATCATACCCCACACAGACGTCTTTGTGAGTTGGAACTGACTGAGAGCACTTAACAATAACAACAAACTGAAACCCATTAGGTGCATTTTCTATTTTCCACATTTCCCCAGACAACAATTGTGCCAAAACTTTTAACACTACATAAAAATCCTCTGTATTGTATCCCCGCAAATAATCTCTCACTTTAACTTCTCAATGATAGTCTCCTCATAATCATTTAGATTTATAACATGCTCATCTAGACCCTTTCTTTCACTAACATATTTTTAACCCTCAAAATTCTACCACTGCCCAGTCCCAAACCTATCAAACACCAGTGACATATATTTTAAGGAACTTCACACTTACAGGTGTAAAATCTGTTCAAGTACTTACGTAACAACACATCACAAACTTCATGGCCTAAAACAAAAATAATCATGTATATTTCTCACAATCTGTGGTTTTGTTAGGACTCAGTACAGACAGCTTGTTCTGTTCCATGGCTATATGTATCTATCTCTATCTCCCTTTATATGTAGAAAATATGAAAGATGATAGAGAAATAGATAGCTAGACTGATAGATTAATACAAAATGTGTAGAAAGGTAGAACTGTAATATTTCAGTATAAGTATTATAAAAATATGCATTTTCTAGTGGGAATTTAACATTATAATACAAAAATGTCACTATTTTACAATAATGATTATAATTAATGGGTAAGTATGACTCTCTCGAGGAGATCATAAAAAGTCTTGATCTCTATGATTAGCAATGATGTAACTTCTACAATGGTCTATTAGTCTGTTTCTAACAAGTAATTCCAAACCAATAATTTTAGATGGTAAAATAGAACATTAGCTACCTATTGTTTTGGATTGAATTGTTTCTCCCCAAAATATGTATTAAAGTCCTGACCACCTGCACTTGTGGATGTGATCTTGTTTAGAAGAAGTCACAGAAGTGTTGAGTAAGTTTTAAATTTAATCATTTAGTAACCTCATATGTATGCAAGGGCTGGACAGTGAATAAGGAAGACCATAGAAGAATTGATGCTTTTGAGTTATGTTGTTGGAGGAGAATATTAAAAATGCGATGGCCTGCCAAAAGAACAAACAGATCTGTGTTGGAAGAAGTGAAGCCAGACTGCTCCTTGGAGGCCAAGATTGCCAAACTTTGCTTCGCATACTTCGGACATATTGCCAGGAGAGACCAGTCACTGGAGAAGGATATCATGTTTGGTAAGGTGGAGGGTCAGAGAAAAAGAGGAAGACCCCCAATGAGATGGATTGGCCAAATGGCAGTATTGATGGACTCAAACGTGGCAACAGTAGTGAGTTTGGTCCAGGATCGGGCGATGTTTTGTTCTGCTGTGCATAAGGTCGTTATGGGTCGGTACCAACTCAAAGGCACCTAACAACAACAAGTCCTACTCCGAATAACTCTATTTTTAATGGCAGTTTTTGCATGTTTAAGAGACTCATATTATGTTGTGTTTTTTGTTTTTTGTTTTTTGTTTTGTTTTTTTTTTTTTAGTTTGGGTAGCAAAAAGACATCTGAAGGGGCAAGATCATGAAGGGTGTATGGATTAGGCTTTCCCAAGAAAATTCTCATTGGACAGCTTTGCTACCCTCAAAGAATTAACAAGTGCATTGTTCTAATGAGGGGGTGGGGGTGGGTGGGTGGAGGGGAGCCCTTAGGATAACTTTCCTGACCTTTTCCCAACAATAAGTCCTCATAATCATGCTAGGGGCTTTGAGGAAATCTATCAAGAATACTCCTTTGGAATAACCTCCCAAAATGTCACCATAACTTTGTGAGATTCCCTCTCTGCTTTGAATTTAATTGACCTGGTAAATTCCCTCTTAAGCCACTGTTCTGATTAAACATTGCTCTCAGTATCATATTGGTAATTCCAAACTTGACCTCAGTAACTATTCATTCCATAAAATTATCTTTGTTAGCTTTGAATCTTGCTTAAACTATGGAAATATGGAAAGACAGACTATTGAAACTAGCTGATGTTCACACAAAACTTTTGGCACCTGTAGAGCTGAAAGCTTGCTTGAGGCCAAGATGTTCACTTAAAATTGAAAATGCAAACTATGTGAAGTTCAACTTCAGCAGCAATTTAAAAACCAATGGTAATTCCATGGTTTTCTTTCAACAGTTTCTAGACTTCAGCCAGTATCTTTATTTGTTTATGGTTTCCCTCTCTTTACTCATCTTTAATGTATTCTTGAGCTTCTATAAAATGCTTGGTTTATCTAAAAAATATTGTTTTATATAGCAGTCCCATAAAATTTTAAAGCTGCAATGACTGGGGAAGACATCCACTTGAATTCTGTTTAAAAGTTTATATTAACCTTTAAATCATAATTGTTTCCTCCCCTTGCCACCATGGCATAAAAAGTACTCTTTTTTTTCCCTTTGTAGACACCTTAATGAACTAAGACAAATGCACTACTGAAAGAACTTGTCTGAAACTATCCACTGATCATAGAGACCTATTTTAGTCCATTTAATTTTGTATAATCCTGTTCATGTATGAATTGGAACTCTAGTAGTAATGCTTTTTTCACTTACCCTCATATCATAAGTTCCTTGAAGGCATGGTGATTGCATAATAATTCATTTGACAAATATTTTTTGAGCAACTATGATGTGCTTGGTTCTATGTTTGGTAATAAGGAAACAGTGACACAAAATGGACAATTGTAAAGAGGTAAATTTCTACTGATCTCCTAAACATACAATTAGTAGTATAACTTCAGAAGTTACTGCTTCATTTATACAAGTTGTTACAAGGTAAAATGATTTGCAAGAGAATAAACCTTATAGGAAACTGCTTATGAGATGGTGACATTTGAGTTGAGAGCTGAATGACAAGGAAGGTCCTATTATGGTGCTTCAGAACAACTAGTTCATGAAAACAACTGTTGAAGCATCATTTTTATTTCTGAGATGTATTTTATAATTTATCTCTCTTTAAGTCATCATGACCACAGAAATATAACTCTAAAATGATAATCAACTAGCCACCTTTTAGAGTATCAATTCTCAATGATGACATTTTAAACAGTCTTTGATGTTTTTATAGCAGAATTTTATAGGAAAATGTGTGCTCTTTGTTATCAGAAACTCATTTGCAACATTTATAATGAAGTGTCTATAATATCCAAATGCCTTCTGGGATGCATTCAGCTCTCAAATAATTAGATGATTTGATTCACAATCCAGTTCTAATAAAACTTACCTATAAAACTAATTTCTTCAGGCTTCATTTTTTGGTTTTATGAGTCATGAGGTTGAATCTATCCCCAAGCCTACTGAAAAGGCGACACAACCTGAGTCATAGAACTCATAATTTAGGACTATCATCGTCAGCAAATGGGTAATTCATCCAGAGAAAATTCTGAAATTCTGTAACCCTAGTCTCTCTTTGGAGTCTTGGTGTGGTGCCATAGGATAAGGACTCAACCTTAAGGCTTGTGGTTCTAACTCACCAACTGTTCCTTGGAAATCCTATATGGGTCACTATGATTTGGAACTGACTCAACAGTACTTAACAACAAAACAATAGTCTATTTTAAGATGTTTTATAGATTTCTTGAAGAATGTTCCAAAGCGCAAGATCCCTTATTTAACATGCATGGAATAATTAAAAAAAACTATGCAATTTCCATATTTGATGGCATATTCTGATAATTCTATTAAATATTTTGAAGTAGACAAACTTTGTCTCTCATACTTTGGACATACTATCAGAAGGGACCAGATACTGGAGAAAGAGATCAAGTTTGGTAGGGTGGAGGGTCAGAGAAAAAGAGGAAGACCCCCAATGAGATGAATTGGCCAAATGGCAGCATCAATAGACTCAAGCATGGCAACAGTAGTGAGGTTGGCCCAGGATCAGGCAGTGTTTCATTCTGTTGTGCATAGGGTCACTGTGGGTTGATACTGACTCAATGGCACCTAACAACAACAACAACAATGGTTACTCATTTTGCTTCTTTCCAGTTTATTTTACCTATATTGGAAATGGTTAATCCAGGCATACCAAATTCCAAAGCCTACATTGCTTTCTTCTGAATTCTTTCTCTATCCCACTTAATTCTCTACTCACTTTGTCCCTGCAGTTGAAAGTTCCCCAAACAATACAGGCGGTTTTCTTGTTCCAAAATGTGTTTTTTTCCCTTGCTACCCTCCATTACATTTAATTAATTTAATATGGTTCTTGGGTAGTGCAGTTATGTGCTTAACTATAAGTCCAAAGATTGCCTGTTCAAACCCTACCAGAAGCACCTAGGAAGACAGGGCAACCTTAAAAACCACGTGGAGCACTTCTACTCTGCACATATGGGGTTGCCTTTAACCTGAATCAACTTGACAGCAACCAGCAGCAAGAACAACTTATTCTTTATGGGCTTTACTACGATCACTCACCTGTCAAGGTAAATTAGGTTGTAGGACATAATGGAAAGTAGTTTCCCAGATTCTTGGATTCATGACATGCTTCCCACTTATTCAATGATTTAGAGGAAAGAATTACTAAGATTACTGATTTAAAAGATAGTCTGATGAAAGTGCATGGAATAAGAGACTCTTGATAAGTATAAGTATAGTTTTCAATGAGTTAAGCCCACCTACCATATGCATCTTTGTGTGATGCTGTAGAATAAGCACTGGAATGCTAACCATAATGTTGAGAGTTCAAATCTACCAGCTGCTCCTTGGAAAACCTATACAGGCTTGCTATGAGTTGCAACTGATTCAACAGCATTTAACAACCACCATATATGTCTACCACTTGTCTTTAGGTTTGTTGTGCTGTGTTGTTTTGCCTGTTGCTGTAATGCTGATAGCTATGCCATTGGCATTTTAAATACTATCAGGGTCATCCATGGTGGACAGGTTTCAACAAAGCTTCCAGACTCAGACAGACTAAGAAGAAAGAGAGACAGACCACTTCTGAATGGTTAGCCATTGAAAAACGTACATAGCAGTGGAACATTGTCTGATATAATGCTGGTAAATTAGCCTATAAGGTTCAAAGGCATTCAAATTATCACTAGAAAAGAGCTGACTCCTCAAATTAGACTTGATCTTAATGAAGTAGAAGGAGAAAGCTTTCAGGACTTTCATTTGCTTATGAGGCACAATCCATGAGAAGAAGGAGTTACACACATCCATTAATAATCAGAACATGATAATAAATGAAGTATATAGCTAGGAAAATTAGAACTTGTCAAAAATGAAATAAAATGCATAGAGATATATATCCAGGCATTGTTGTTGCTGTTGTTGTTGTTAGGTACTATCAAATCGGCACCGACTTTTAGCGACCCGATGCACAACAAACAAAACACTGCCCGATCCTGCGCCAACCTCACAATTGTTGCTACGCTTGAGCCCATTGATGCTGCCACTTTGCCAATCCAACTCGCTGGGTATCTTCCACTTTTTCTCTGACCCTCCACCCTACCAAACATGATATCCTTCTCCAATGACTGGTCTTTCCTGAAAATATGTCCAAAGCATGCGAGATGAAATTTGTCCATCCTGGCCTACAAAGAGCACTCTGGCTGCACTTCTTCCAACACAGATCTGTTTGTTCTTTTGGCAGCCCATGGCATTTTCAATATTCTCCTCCAGCACCATAACTCAAAAGTATCAATTCTTCTATGATCTTCCTTATTCACTGTCCAGCTTTCACATGCATATGAGGTTACTGAAAATACCATGGCTTGGGTCACGCATACCTTAGTCCTCAAGCTGACATCTTTGTTCTTCAAGACTTCAAAAAGGTCTTGTGCAGCAGATTTGCCTAATGCAATACTTAGTTTGATTTCTTGATTGCTAGTTCCATGAGTGTTGATAGTTTATCCAAGAAGAATGAAGTTCTTGACAAATTCAATGTTTTCTCCATTGATAAGAACGTTGTTTATTGGTCCAGTGGTGATGATGATTTTTGTTTTCTTTACATTGAGATGCAATCCATACCTAAGGCTGTGTTCTTTGATCTTCTTTCATCAGTAAATATTTCAAGTCCTCTTTTCTTTCAGCAAGTAAGGTTGTATCATCTGCATATCACAGCTGTTAATGAGTCATCCTCCAATTCTGATGACACATTTTTCTTCATATAACCAAGCTTCTCAGATTATTTGCTCAGCATATAGGTTGAATAAATATGGTGAAAGAATACAATCCTGTTGCTCACCTTTCTTAATTTTAAACCATTCAGTGTTCCCATTTTCTGTTTAAACAACTGCCTCTTGGTCCATGTACAGATTCATCATGAGCACAATTAAGTGTTCCAGAATACTCATACTTCACAGTGTTAGCTTGTCATGATCCACACAATCGAAAGCCTTTGCCTAGTCAATAAAGCACAGGTACATATCTATCTGATATTCTCTGCTTTCAGCCCCTATCCTAGGCATTCGTGAGCTGAAAGGGACAGAGATTAGCCATTTGAAATCAGATATTTATATGATTTACAATGCCAAGAATGACAAATTGAGGAAAGAAAAACGACATCACAATCCTCATCTGAATGAGCATTTAAAGATCTGTCTTAAATACAACAATGTCTGTAATAAGATCATATCTATACAACTACAAGAAAGACCATTTATATGATATCATAAAAATTTACCCACTAACTACTAAAGCCAATGATGATGAAATTAAACACTGTTCCCATCCATAGCATTTTTAATTGCATTATATGCATGTGAAAGGTGGACAATGAATAAGGAAGACAGTAGAAAAATCAATGCATTTGAATGAAGGTGTTGGAGAAGAATATTGAAATGCTATGAACTGCCAGAACAATGAAAAATCTGATATAGAAGAAGTATGAGCTGAATGCTGTAATAAGTGAGAATGGCAAGACTTCATCTCTCATATTTTGTATATGTTGTCAAGAAGGACCAGTCTTTGGAGAAGACTATCATGCTTGGTAAAGTGAAGCATCAGTGAAAAAGTGGAACACCCCAATGAGATGGATTGATCGTGTGGCAGCAGCAATGGGCTCAAACATAACAACAATTGAGATGATGGAGCAGAACAGGGTAGTGTTTTGTTCTATTGTACCTAAGTGTAAGAACTAATTCAACATCACCAAACAACAACAACTATACATATACATACACATTTGTTAAAGAAAACTATTCATCTAAGTAAACTTCTAAATAATGGAATCATTGTTGTTGTTAAGTGCTTTGGAGTTGGTTCTGAATCAAAGAGACACTGTACATGGTTTCCTAGAAATGGCCAGTGAATTTGAACTGCTGACTTTGTGGTTCAAAATGACCTCACAGTCAGTCTAGTACTTATCCTACAGCAACATACCAGGACTCCAAATAATGGAATAATGCTGTATCATTTTAATAAGGTGGTATCAATTTGGTAGGATAGCTAATATAGCAAGATGTTTAATAAAATACATTTGATAAACTTGAACAAGTTTTCTTTTTTTCATTAAAATTATAGTTATTCAATACAATCCTTTCATTCTTCACAAGGTATAAATACAACGTCATCTAAAATGCTACAAAGTTACAAAAACTCAAAACAAATTTCATAATCCTGAATGTAGAACCAAAGTCAGAAGAGCAATGTACACGTTGCCAGGTTAACCTGAAAGACCACTGGCGGTGGGGAGGGGCGGGCAGGTGAAGGCAGGGGGCTTGTGTATTCCCTGGTGCTGGCTCTCAGCCTGTTCACTGGTTTTAGAGAGAGAAGGGTGTGTGTGGAGTCTGAGCACACAGAAACAGGAGCCAGGCACACCAATGAACAGGGAAAGGCTCTGCCTGGTGTCCTAGGGGACTCAGGAACAAATCTGATATGACAGGTGATGGTATGGGAGTACCCTCTTTCACAAAGGTTCCCAACCAGTGGGGTAGCCAGGCTGTATGTGGGAAGAAATGCCATGCTCTTTTATCTTCCTGCTGGCTCAGCTGTAGAAGCAACTTTCTCTGGGGTACTATATACCCTCAAGTCTTTACATATTCAGCCCCAGTCCAACAGCATGTATGCAATCAGGCTGAAGAAATGTCCTAACCGCTGCCTCAAAACCCTAAATCTATATCCTTATCTATGAAGTGGAGAAGTAGGATTTTTGTTTTTGTGAGTCCGGCATATTTGCAAGTTTCCTGTTTGTAAACATTACTGAATCATAGTTCCTTTCTCCCTTTCTTTTCTTAATTGCACAAAAAAGAGCAAAGTATAGAGAAACACTTGCATCATTAAGCAAAAGATTGGCTATCTATTTGAGTCCATGTTTTCTAAATCACTGCATATTTACCTAAATGTTGCCAACTATCAGAAACGATAGACTGACCGAAGGAATTGTCTAAAAGAGAAATTAGAAACAAATAGAAGAAATGGTGAATTAATTCATCTAGCATTCTGTGGAAAAATGGATTATATATAAGAGCACCGCATTTTCTTGAGCTTCCCGGTAACCAAGTCTGAAGAGTAAAGTAAAGAGTTTCTCTGGAATATTAAGACTATAATCTAGTACATCTATGTGTCATCTGCAACACCAATGTAAAAGTACAATCTTACTTCATAGATGTTGAACTAATAACTGAGCAAATTGTCCTGATCAGAGAAAATGGTGTAATGTTTAAAAGCCAACTTTACAACTCATGATGACGCTGCTCTTTACAAGAGTAGAAAGCCTCCTCTTTTCCCCCACAGAGTGACTAGTGGGTTTGAACTGCCAACCTTGCAGTTGGCAGTCCAGTGTTTATCCTACAGTACCACCAAAAGGTGAATCTTGAATGTTAGATATTATTAGAAATGAATAGCTTATCACAGAGTGGGTTGAGCTTCTTGAGAACAGTATGAGTACATCAGGATTGTTGGTGTGGAATAAATGGAGAGGGCTTGCTCATAGGGGAAGAGATGAGAGTCATAAAAGCCATCTATGTCACTGTCATGTCTGTATTACTCATGGGCTGGTTTTAGGTATAATCTAAACTACAAAGAGCCATGGAATCCAAGTTAGGGAACTTCATTAACATCACTCCCACTTTTAATGGCACTTAGCAAAGAAAGCTGGAATCCTGGTGTGTAGGCTAAGCACTAGACTGCAAGGCCAGCTTTAACTGCAAGATCAGTGGCTCAAACTCACCATCTGTTCCTTGTAAACCCTATATATGACCACTATGAGTGGGAAGCAACTCTAAGACACTTAAGAACAACAAAGCAAAGAGACGGGACACTCCAGTGTAGAGAATTTGTAAGGAAAATGTTACTATAGCCCTGTGCTTTCCTTTGAGTCCTAGTGTGGCACTGTAGTATAAGCACTGGACTGGTAACCATAAGGTTGACAGTTCAAATCCACCAACAGCTCTATGTGTCTGAACCAATTTGAAGGCACACAACAACAACATGGTGGTGTAGTGGATTATTCATTTGGCTGCTCAAACCACAAGGTTTGAGTCCATAAGGAACTCCACAGAGAAAGATGAGACTTTCTGCTCCTATAAAGATTTCCAACCTTGTAAACTCTACAAAGGGTCATCATGAATCAGAATGGACTTGTTGGCACCCAGAAGCACACCTTCTTTTTAAGACAATAGGAAAAAAAGTTTCTAATTACCAAATAACTTTACAAGATATCTTAAAACTGATATCCAATTTTGTAATTAAAGATTGCTTTTTGCTAGTAAGTTGTTGTTGTTGTTGTTAAGAGCCATGGAGTTGATTCTAACTCATAGCTTTCCTATAAAGTGTTTTCAAGGAGCAACTGGTTTGTTCAAACCACTGACCAATGGTTAGTAGTTCAGTGTTTATCCTAGCACCACACCAGTACTCCTTACTAGTAAGAGGAAAATAAATCTAAGGAACTAGTTAGAGATTATGTGTGTGCATTGTGTGCGTTTGTGTGTAGGAAGTGGATTTTATCTTTGCCTTAAACAGAGAAAATTTGTATAAATGATTCTATATAATTTTAAATGTTTATGCTGGAATGGTAGGAGTGTGATCTCTAAGGAGCTCTGGTAGCGTAGTGGTTATGAATCGGGCTGCTAACCTGAGGGTCGGCAGTTCGAAACTACCAGCTGTTCCATGGGAGAAAGATGAGGATTTCTGCTCCCGTAAATATTTACAGCCTCAAAAATCCTGTACAGGGTTGCTATGGGTTGGAACCGACTCGATGGCACTTAAGAACAACAACATATGTGATCTCTAGAACTGAGGTTAAAAAGATGTAATAACTTGTTCATGGTTACAGAATTAATAGGTGAATGTGGAAGAGTCAATGCAAAGACTATCAGGCAGAAATATTATATACTTAGCCTTGGCAGAAATTTTGTTTGGGGATAACATGGCCAGATGAAGACTTATAAAGAGGTCTTTGGCTTTTCTTCCAATATGGGCAGAGTCATGTTAAATTAGTTGGGTGGTGTCTGCCTTTGCTCTTGAGACACAGCCCTTGTTGGGATGACCTAGACTAACCGTTTAAAATATTTACATGCTAACCAATTTGATAAATGTCCACAAAGCATATATGTAAAAATTAAAGTTTCAGGTTTAGCCACCTGTTTAACAGCTCTGAATTTGGCTTTTCTATCACTGTGTACCCCATTGTTTTGGTAACCTTCCCAACAGCCAAAATTTATGTAGCCCTCCCAAGGCACTGCATCCCTTCAGAGGGTTTCTCCAGCCCTCAAGCATCTAACTGGAAAAGTCTAAGATGGAAAGGAGGATGGGTTTATAAAATTTTTGTTTTTAGACTTACTGTTTCAGCATGCAACCCAGAAACTTTTGTCTATTTTCACTAAAATAAAATGCAAAAACTCATTTCAAATGAATTGTATGCTGGAAGTTTATTTGAAAGAAGTTGTGTACAAATAATGAAGGCAGTGGTGAATTTCTCAATGTATACTTTATGGAAATTATAGTGTAAGGATGCATGACGTAATAATGAGAGAAATTATGACAGTACTGAGAACATATTATTATGCAAATCTCATTCAAAGAAGCCTTTTCTAGGGTGAAAACTCTCTCATTCTGGTTACTTATATATTTGAACACTGTTGTTGGGAGTAGAGTGCTAACATCATTTCCTTGGTGCCTTATAAACAGTCTTACAGAAAAATGTACTTTGAACTAATTGAAACCAAGTGAGGAGGAGGGTAGAGCAGAAACTGAGGTGTCAAGATGAGTATTCCCAGAGCAAGTGTTGCAGCCATTAGAACAAGTTGTCTTCTAGGCAAGTTCTTTCTCACCATCTCATAACTCCATGATCTGGGAAAGCAGACCCAGCTTTCTCTGATATTTGCCACTGCCCCTACCAAGCTAGAGCAAATACAACATCCAGAGGGAAGCAAGAAACTTTGAAAAGAAGGTTGATGCTTTAAAATTATCTAAAAAAAGACAAGTTCAAATAAAAGATATACTTACCCAGGGGAGAAATCCAAGGTCATTACAAATAAAGAAATAAGCAATCCTCAAATAAATAAATGCTGAAGTGCCAAAAGAAAGAAGAACAAAAACAAATGAAAACACATTTTGTGAGAAAAGTGCCTATAAATCACCCCAGGGCAAGCCAATTAGCCTTCAGAGATGATACTAACTGTTGAAAATCTGATGGTTAAAATGACCCAGTGAAGTTAGTTCATAATTAATGAAGAGTTAACAAATGCCTTCATGACCATTGAATAGCAAGTTGTCATTCAGAAGCTAAAATCTAATGATAACTCAATTTATTCCTTAGATAGTTTCACAATAAATATAGTCTATTATCTATAACATTTTATTTGTCTCCACCAAGTTTGATTGCAACTTACATGATCAATATTAGCATTTGACTAAGCTGTAAGAGGGTATATGAACCAAAACAAATTTAAAAGAGGCTGACTAGTCTCCAGGTTTTGGAATGACTCCTATTGTGAACCTTATTCTTTTTCCTTCCATCTCTAACCTGCCTGAAAAAGCAAGCTATGACTATAGAGAACTTCTCAGGACAGACAACTCCAGAATAGTTCAAAAAAAAAAGAGAAAACAACTTGAAACAAAAGTGGAGACAATTCTGATATCCTGAGAGAAGTAGAAGTGTTTTATGTTCATTTTCCTACTAGTAAGTAATTGTGATTTATGAGAAATACTTAAAAGCTTATTTGAACATGTGCCCATGTATTGAAGTAATTTATGGAATGAAATACAAGAAAATGTGTGAAAATTATAATTTTAAAGTACTGAAGCTGCCTATACTGAGTTTCAGTCACTTCTGAATTAATTCACCTTTCAGATTCTTATCTACTGCATATTAGCTTTGGGGATGTTTTATTATTTTTCTGTGTGAGATTCCAT
Source organism: Chrysochloris asiatica (assembly GCF_000296735.1). NCBI lineage: Eukaryota > Metazoa > Chordata > Mammalia > Afrosoricida > Chrysochloridae > Chrysochloris > Chrysochloris asiatica. The sequence continues at coordinate 26,143,876 of NW_006408530.1, forward strand.
AGTATTTTGTAATAACATAAAACATGATCCTAGGAAAATTCAGACATTCTTATATACATGAATCTGTGTAGATGCAATTGATATTATCCTTGTCATCTCTAATAGAGTGTGTTGCACCAGATTTCAGTTAAAAGTAACCAAATTTATAACATAATATTTTTGGAAGATGGTATGTAAAGGTATAATGATTGAAGGTAAGCATGGGATGTCAGAGGAGTAGGATGGCATGAGAATCTAATTGCTCCCAGATTGAGATCAGCCCCTATTCCTCCATCTGCACTTAGGTGTTTCAACATGCCCTCCTGGTTTCTCTTACTGCTTCTGGCTGCTATGTTAGTGTTCTTCCACTTAGCTCCCTCTCAAGCATTTTCCCATATGCTGAAACCATGTTGAATTATTCAATTCACCAATTTTAATATTCCTCGTGAAGTGGCACAGTAGGTTAAATGTTGGACTAACTACAAGGTTGGCAGTTTGAATCCACCAGCTGAGATTGTCTGCCCCATAAAGGTTTACCGTCTCAGAAACACATATTGTTGTTCTAAAGTTTCATCGAGTTGTTTCCAACCCATTGTAACCCTGTATAGGGTTTCGGAGGGGCAGCTGGTGAGTTTGAACCACTGACCTTGGAACTCAAGCAGTCTTTGCAGTCCAGTGCATTATCCTGCAGCGCCATACCAGGATGTCAGAAACCCTATGAAGCAGTTGTCCTCTATCCTGTAAGATCATTATGACTTAAGAATAGGTTTGTTTTGTGGTTTCATTTTTGGGGAGTTTTCTTGGTATATTTCTCTGAGAGTCCTAGTAGTGCAGTGGTTAAGCACTTGGATACAAACCAAAAGATTCGGTTTGAACTCATCCAGGGACTCTATAAGCAAAGTACCTGGCAGTCTTCTCTAGTAAATATTACTATGTACTGTCATAAGGAGTTGCTATGAGTCAAAAACTGATTCAACAGCACCTAAAAGCCACAGCATGTCCTCTTGCTCTTGTTCATCCATAAATGCCTCAGAAGAAACTTCCGGTGATCACTTCTAAAATGTTAACCATTAAAAATTCAATGGAGCACAATTCTACTCTGACAGTCCAGGGATCACTATTTGTAAGAATAGTTTGAATGGAAATTGGTTTATATTCCTCTCAGATTTACTGTGATGCTTTTCTCCCCAGATGAGGAACTGTAATGTTGGTGTTTTCAATTTAAAGAAATTGCAAAGGCCTTGATCTTACGTAGGAAATTTTCTCCACAATTTTCATTGTTGGCTTAGCTCTTACCTCTTCAACAAATTCATAGATTTTTAATATGTTAATGCAAGTTAGAGAGTCTTGTTTCCTCTATATTATTTTATTATAGGGATATTCTGAGAAAATAAAATAAGGACACAAAAATAACCTAAACATTCAAATCAGGAAAAAATACTGATTAACATCTGTCAACAAGCATGGTTTTATGATTTGCAAAACTTGTGTTTAGTTCATTCAAGCATCCATGTGAATAATTTCAAATTTACTTTTCTATTTCAAAATGCTCTATGAATTCCCCACTAACCCTTACTCAACTCACCTCTACCATTCCCAAAGATGTTCTTCCAGTCCTAAACTGTAGACTGTTTTCTCATATATCCACATCTCCCATCCTCTGAGTCCTGATAAACCTTCCCCTTTAAGTCTGGACCTCTCTTGTTAGTTAAGAACTGGTCAAGCTGATAAATTTAACTAGGTTTATAAGTGCAGCTCTAATCACATTAGAAAATTTTTGTCCTCCTAGATAACATGCATATTTTTTATAGCATTGCCTTTATCTTAGACAGGGCAAGGATTTTAAGCCATAATGTAAATTTCAAGATGACCCAAGAGTTCCCTTAGTGCCAAAGATCCCATTTACTACTTGTACTTTCTGTCTAATGCTGGAATTCAGGTCTGAGGCAGATTGCTGTTATTCTGAGAGAGGACTCTAAAGATCACACATTCACTGCTCCAGGGTGCTAAGGAGTACATCTCAAAAAGACACAATGCTGAGGTAGCAATGGCTCTTAAATGGATAAATAATGAAATATGTAAATATATAGGTACATAAATAAATAGCAAACTGTTTATCTTGCTATTGCTTGAATGCAATTTCCATTATAGGTAAGACTTTTTTAATGTCTTAAAAGCTAAGGCTTTAGCTATTTCCTGGTAAGTGCATATTATCCAGCATAGCAGTAATGATCAATTAATCAAATAAATCTTTGAGGACATAGAGACTACATATACAATGGAGAAAGAGGGAACTATTGATTGCTGTTAGAGAGAAAACTCTTGCAGAGCTTGTTAATGGCTCATTAATCTGCTTTGAAATTCAGAGTCTGCATCTGAATTTGGGTGGGGGTGCACATGATAACTTAAATGAGCAGGTTTTACTTATAAAGGAGGGGTTATAATTCAAGCACAGTGATATTTTTAGAGACTCTGCTCTCAAAGTCTATGATCTCTTTTGAACCTTGAAAAAGCTGTTACATTTGACCAGTGATAGCGGAAATCTAATTAGGTGAATTGCAGAGACTCTTAGTATCAGAATTATTTTTTATGTTTGAAAACAATTTTTTAAAATCTCTATTCTATAGTAGAATTGGTGAAATGAACTGAAGAAATAACAAGGACTTAAAATATTTGCTAAAATTAAGATTTAAGAAAAAAAGGATGGCCTTTAAAAGTATTGAAGTGTATTATAAAATGAGCCAAGAAATGCAGAATAGTCTGAATCCTCATTCTTTTGAAAGAATTTATTGAAGCAAATGTGTTAGTTTATAATTTATGATGTTTCCATTTTGAAAAGCTAAATAAGATACATACTGTACTGTATGTGTTGACAAATATGCTATATTTCAAAAGTAAGTACTTGGTAACTGAATAATTGGAGTCCTAGTGTGGCACTGTGGATTAATATTCAAGACGGCAAAGCCATTTGAACTGCAAGGTTGGTGGTTCAAGCTCACCAAATGCCCTTCAGAAACCCAATACAGTGTCGCTATGGATCAGAAATGACTTGAAGGCATTTAACAACAACAACATATGCCACATATATTTCCTGTTAACATTTCAAAAACATTTCATGACCAAGTGGGTTTCATAAAAGTGATGCAAGGGTGGTTCAACATTAGAAAAACCATTAGTGTAATCCACCACATAAATAAGAAGGGGAAAAAAAAAAACAAATGATCAGATTGATTGATGCAGAAAAGGCATTTGACAAAAATCCAACATCCATTTCTGTTATACACACTCAACAAAGTAGGAATTGAAGGGAAACTCCTCAGCATAATCAAGAGCATATATATATAACCAACAGCCTACATTACTCTCAATGAAGAGAAACTGAAACCTTCCCTTTGTGAATGGGAACCAGACAAGGATGCCTTTTGTCACCACTCCTACTCAATATTGTTTTGGAAGTCTTAGCCAGAGCTATATGGCAAGATAGGGTAATTAAAGGCATCCAAATTGGCAAAGATGAAATAAAACTCTATTTACAGACGATATGATGCCATACAGAGAAAACCCCAGAAGCTACTAGACATCATTGGAAGATTCAGCAAAGTGGCAGGATATCAGATCAACATACAAAAATCAGTTGGAGTCCTCTATAGTAACAATGACAGCATAGAAAAGTACATTAGGAAAGCCATTTACGATAGCCACCCAAAGGATGAAATATCTAGGAATAAATGTAACCAGAGAAACAGAGGATTTATACAAAGAAAACTACAAAACACTACTACAAGAAACCAAAAGAGACTTACAAAAGTGGAAGAATATACCATGTTCCTGAATAGAAAGACTCAATATCATGAAAATGTCAATACTGCCCAAAGCAATTTACACATATAATACAATCCCAATCCAGATTACAGCAACATTCTTCAAAGAGATGGAAAAAACTATTACAAACTTTATATGGAAAGGAAAGATATCCAGGATAAGCAAAGCACTGCTTAAGAAGAAGAACAATGTTGGAAGGCACTCAATACCCGATTTCAAAATTTACTACATGGCTATGGTGGTCAAAACAGCTTGATCCTGGTACAATGAAAGAACAATGGACCAGAATTGAGAATCCAGAAATTAACCCATCCACATACATTCAACTGATTTTCAACCAAGTGCCATTGCATATTGGATGGGGAGAAGATAATCTCTTTAACAGATGGTGCTGGCAGAACTGGAAAGCAATATGCAAAAGATTGAAACAAGACCTTTACCGCGTGCTCTATACAAAAAACAACTCAGCATGGATTAAAGACCTAAATGTGAATCCCAAAATTATAAAGGTCATCAATGAAAAACTAGGGACAAATGTAAGGGCTCTAATTCAGGGCATACACAAACTACCAAACATTTTGAAAACTACACAAACAAAAGTATATAAAATAAATGATTGGGACATACTGAAAAATAAAAAGTTATGTGCATCAAAAGACTTCACCAAAAGAGTAAAAAGGGAACCCAGAGAATGGGAAAAAATCTTTTGCAATGACACATCAGACAAGGGACTCATTTCTAAAATATACAGGAAACCTCAAAACTTCTACAAGAAAAAGACAAATAACCCAATTAAAAAATGGGCACAGGACATGCACAGACACTTCAAGGAGGAGATCTGGGCAGCCAACAAACATATGAATACATTTTCACAATCACTACCCATTAGAGAGATGCAAATGAAAACAACAATGATATATCATCTCATATCAGCAATAACAGCAAAGATCAAAAAAAGTAGAGGACAATAAATACTGGAGAGGATGTGGAGAGACTAGGACTCTCCCACATTGTTGGTGGGATTGCAAAATGGTCACACCTTTCTGGAAAACAATATGGCGGTTCCTCAGAAGGTTGGAAACAGCAATTCCTCTACTTGGTATTTACCCACAAGAAATACGAGCCATAACACAAGTAGATATATGCACACCAATGTTCATAG
>NW_006408530.1:26149498-26150702 GCF_000296735.1 Chrysochloris asiatica
GAATACCTCAAAGGGGGCTAGAAGTTGCCCAGTGAAAGAGGCTTCCTGTGGAGCCTTTGCATTGCATAAGACCATAGGTGGATTCCTGAACCCCATCCAGAATCATCTGAGGTGGGAAATTTCCACTGGAAAGGACAAGCAGAAGCCTAAAGTGGCTAGAAGAACAGCAGATACTTCTTGAAAGAAACACCAGCAGGAAAAATCAAAAACAATAATGGAAGTCTGATTGACTGCTACAAGAACAAGCAAGCTGTTCTCCCGGGAACTATCAAGGCAAGCGTTCGGGTTCCCTCAGAACAAACCCCCTTCCAAGACTGAGACTCAGGGAGAATACACGAGCAGGCATGTGGTGTGGCTGGTGACCACGTTGGTCACTGATAAGGGGAAGAGTGAGAAAAACAGCAATGATGTTGGGAGCTGGATCTGACCACATTCAATAAACTCCTATGAACCCGGTTGGAGACCTGGTTGGCCAGCAGTATGGCAAGACCTGGGTACTCCTGGGCTCAGAGGCAGAGATATAGTCACAGAAGACTAGAGCACAGAGTGAAACATCCAGCTGATGTGACGTGAGGGGAGATGCACAAAAACACCCATACTTGCAGATAGTACCCACTTGAGCTGGCTTCAATGGCTTGATGATCAGAACTTGACTAGAAGAAAAAAAGAAGAGGAAATAAAAATAAGAGTAACCAGCTACAATTTGATTAAATTTACCTATATTCATGGATGTAGTAGCTCAAAAAATGGAACAAATCTTTACAGAAAGGGTCACTCCCATACCCTCGGTACACAGGGTTGACAGGGATGGACAACTTGGATATTAGCTGCCCATATGGAGGGGCTATAAAGGCAAGAAGTGACTGGATTACAAGCTTTCAAGAGGGAGCCAAGTTCTAGAGGGTGCAAAGGAAGGTAGACTCTCCACTGAATGATTACCAATCTGTTGGGACGGGGCTAATGAAAGGAGATGGGGATAGTACTCTTGTGGTACAATAGTGAATAACTGCTATCAGGACTGACTGTGAGGGTTGGAAATGTAAAGGTAGATGCTTTGTAACAAAAGGAGGGGAGTGATTGATATTGCAGTCCCTGGGACCATCAAGTGAGAAGAGTGGAGTGAGGGATCCTATTCAGGGAAGTAATGAGGCCGGAAATGGAGGCAGAGATGATGACTTGGATAAATGGAGTGGCTGGGAACAAT
>NW_006408530.1:26152105-26162700 GCF_000296735.1 Chrysochloris asiatica
TTAAAAAATGGGCACAGGACATGAACAGACACATCACCAAGGAGGAATTCCAGGCAGCCAACAAACATATGATGAAATGTTCACGATCATTAGCCATTAGAGAGATGCAAATGAAAACAACAATGAGATATCATGTCACACCAGCAATAACAGCAAAGATCAAAAAAGTAGAGAACAACAAATGCTGGTGAGGATGTGGAGCAACTGGGATGCTCCCGCATTGCTGGTAGTATTGCAAAATGGTCCAACCTCTCTGGAAAGCAAGATAGCGCTTCCTCCAAAGGTTGGAAATAGAAATACCTTATGATCCAGAAATTCATCTACTTGGTATTTTCCCACAAAATATATGAGCCATAACACGAGTAGATATATGCATACCAATGTTCATAGTAGCACTACTTACAATAGCAAAAAGATGGAGACAGCTTAAGTGCCCATCAATTGAAGCATGGATAAACAAACTGTGGCATGTACACAATGGAATATTATACTACCTTGAAGAACAATAAGGCAGCTGTAAGCTACCACATAACATGGATGAACTTTGAGGACATCATGTTGAGTGAAATTAGTCAGCAGTCACAAAAGTAGAAATACTGCATAGGACCACTGTTGTGAAAGACTAGAAAAAAGAACCCATACTAAAGGGGGGGTGCGATTCTTTGCTGGTTACTGGGATGTGGGAAGGTGGGTTGAGGGGAGGGAGGGGAAGGTGGAGCACAGGGCAGGGAATAGACACAGGAGAGTTTGGGTGCTGGGGAGGGAGGCAATATACAAGAAGGGAGAGGGGAATAGAAGAACAAGGTGGATGGGAAAACAATTAGGCAGGTTTGCATGGGCTTAGTGGGACAGAGGTAAATAATGATGTATGCACAATCTTGGAATAATAGGGCTCTGGGATACAAGGATTGAGACATGATTAAAATGGACAAAAGGGGTGAAATAATGTTAAGATGCTTTGCTGTCTTTTGAATCTTGGTTTCCCTGGCATACCACTATAAAATAGACTGGAGGGGGAAAGAAAGGAATAGCCAGAAATATCACCATAGAAAGCTTGTAAGTCCATATAACTGATTAGAATACTTAAAATGGGGCTACAACGTGCCCAGTGAAGGAGGTTTCCTGTGGAGCCTCTGCATTACATAAGACCATAAGTGGAATCCTGAACCCCATCCAGAATCTTCTGAGGTGAGAAAGTTCCACTTGAAAGGATAAGCAAGCCAGCATGGAGTGGCTAGAAGAACAGAAGATATTTCTTGAAAGAAAGACCATCAGGAAAAATACAAAACAATAACAGCAGTCTGACTGATTACTACAAGAACAAGCAAGTTGCTCACCCAGGAGATATCAAGGCAAGTGGTCAGGTCCCCTCAGGACAAACCCCCTTTCAAGACTAAAACTCATGGCGACTGCACCAGCATACATGCGCTCTGATTGGTGACCACAATGACCACTGATAAGGGAAAGTGAGGGAAAAACAGCAATGAAGCTGCGAGCTAATCCCTACCACATTCAATAGACTCCTGTGAACCTGGGTGGAGACCTGGTTGGCCAACAGTATGGCAAGACCTGGGCCCAGAGTCAATGTCATAGCCACAGAGGACTAGAATGAAGAGGTAAGTGTCCAGCTGATAAGAAGAGTGGACATATGCATAAGGGCACCCACACTTGCAGATAATACCCACTTGACCTGGCTTCCAATGGATGATCAGAACTCAAGAAGAAGAAAGAAGCGGAAAAAAGAGTAATCTGATACAATTTGATGAACTTCACCTACACCTATGGATGCAGTAGCTCAAAAGAGGCAACAAATCTTTGTAGCAAGGATCATTCCCACCTACTGATACACAGCGTAGACATGGATGGGCAACTTGGACATTGCCTACCCAAAATGGGGAGGTGAGGGGGGAAGGGGATGGCTTCAAAGGCAAGAAGTGACTGGCTTACAAGCTTTCAAGAGGGAGCCTATATCCAAAGGGATGGAGGAACGTAGAATCTCCACTAAGTAGTATCCAATCTGTCTGGGTGGGGCTGATGAAAGGTGCTGGGGATAGTTCTCTTGTGGTACAATAGTGAATAATTGCTCTCAGGACTGACTGTGAGGGTTGGAAATGTAAAGGTAGACGTTTTGTAGCAAAAGGAGGGGAGTGGTTGACTTTGCAATCTAGGAGTGGAGGTCCCTGGGACCATCAAGGGAGAAAAGCAGAGTGAGGGACCGTACCCAGAGAAACAGTGATGCCAGAGATGGAGGCAGAGAAGATTATGTGGAGAGATGGAGTGGCTTGGGACTCTAGACACAGAGAGGGAGAGGGGCTGTGCGCTGGCGAACAGGGGTCAGGCTTGCAGGGTATACCATTTGGTTGGTTGATGATGATGGAGGGGATTGCAACCATGGGAATGAAGCAATATACAATAGGATGAATATAAAGCTAATGTTCTCCCCATATATTGCATGGGGAGGTGATAATGTCTTCACAATAAAACATTAAAAAAACAAACAAACAAACTATGCCATTCCTAATTCCTTAGATGTTTATGAGATGATGAAAAATAGTATACTTTTTTTTCCTAAATAAATGTCATTGTCATGCTAATATTTGGTATAGTATGCCTGGGTTACAGCTTGATATAATCATGAATGTTCTCTGGGGTGGAGAAAACTGGAAATAACTGAATTGTCCCTATTCTGGACCTTCCATTTGGTAACTAAGTAGACTATGTCTGGAGAACATAACTCATGAAAATTATTATTGAACCACAGCTTATTAACGTCTCATGTTTAAGCGATTTCATTCTGTAAAGATAACTAGGTGACTTATTGTTCCCCTGTCATCTTTCCAAATATAAGAACTTGAAATAAAACCCATGTAAGTGAACAACTTCAGGAAAGTGAAGCAAATTGAAGTGGTCTCCAGTGAGTATTTAGAGAACCAAAGAGCATGTAAAAAAAAAAAAAAAAAAAAAAAAAAAAAAAAAAAAAAAAACCATTCAGAAAATTACTATACAAATCAGGATGAAAATCCTCTTCCTTTTAAATTACCTAGACACAAGGGAAAGGGAGATAAAAACCAAACCAACTAGTTTTACATCTTATCCTCTGGCTATCCATTAAAAGATTCAAATTGGCCATGTGAAATTGAAAATGTTTATATCTTCAATGAGTAGAAAGTGATGAAAGAGTAAAATGGCATGGAGGTCAGATCTGACTTTCTCCAGGGAAGGAAAATCAAAGTCCAAAGCTGATTCCTATGATATGGGACAGGCATGCCTCCACCCTCTCACCTTCTTTACCTATTCTGACTCCAATCATTCCTTCCATGCCGGTCTCTACTTCTTTGCTGGGCTCAATAATTCATTGCAATGACCACATAGAATGACAGAAAATACTAACGAATGTGTGGTTTATTAGAGAATAACAGTGTACAATTAAGTATCAGAATTAGCTCAGGATATAATAATTCCCTGGTCAGGAGCACCTCTTTTTATCCACGCTGCAGACATGCTTCTCGCTGGTCCTTGGACTTTCAGCCATGAGGCCTCTAAGCAAGTATTGCAACTCATTTAGCCCTCCGATGCATGCCCAAATAGCACCCACTACTGCAAGTCAGTTTTCTGCCAAAGACATGTAGTTTTGCTCATTGTAAGGGCCAGGAAACCCACTTCTGTGTGTCTTCATGCTTCTGTCTCTGGTGCCACCATTGCCACTGCTGCCTACGTCACTGCTCATTCTCTACACAGGGATCTTGAGGTCCAATGGGTATGCTCTGCTTGTGGCTTTTCTCTTTAGTCCTGAGATTTTCTGTTCCTATTTCTGAGATGATTCCTTCTAAACACAGCAAAGTTTTGCTAAAGGTAATACAGAAATGGCTACAATCATACATTGACAGAGAACTTCCAGAGGTTCAAGCTGGATTCAGAAGAGGCCGTGGAACGAGAGATATCATTGCTGATGTCCGGTGGATCTTGGCTGAAAGCAGAGAATATCAGAAGGATGTTTACCTGTGCTTTATTGACTACGCAAAGGCTTTCGATTGTGTGGATCATGACAAGCTATGGACAACATTGAGAAGTATGAGTATTCCAGAACACTTAATTGTACTTCTAAGAAATCTGTACCTAGACCAAGAAGCAGTTGTTCGAACAGAACATGGGAACACTGAATGTTTTAAATTTGGGAAAGGTGTGAGACAGGGTTGTATTCTTTCACCATACTTATTCAACCTATATGCTGAGCAAATAATACAAGAGGCTGGGTTCTATGAAGAAAAACGTGGCCTCAGGATTGGAGGAAGACTCATTAACAACCTGCGATATGCAGATGATACAACCTTGATCGCTGAAAGTGAAGAGGACTTGAAACATTTACTTATGAAGATTAAAGAGCACAGCCTTCGATATGGATTACATCTCAATGTCAAGAAAACAAAAATCCTCACCACTGGACCAATAAACAACATTCTTATCAATGGAGAAAAGATTGAAGTTGTCAAGGACTTCATTCTTCTTGGATCAACTATCAACACTCGTGGAAGTAGCAGTCAAGAGATCAGACGACGTATTGCACTGGGCAAATCTGCTGCACAGGAACTTTTTAAAGTATTGAAGAGCAGAGATGTCAGCTTGAGGACTAGGGTGCGCCTGACCCAGGCCATTGTGTTTTCAATAGCCTCATATGGATGCGAAAGCTGAGCAGTGAATAAGGAGGATCGTAGAAGAATTGATGCCTTTGAGTTGTGGTGTTGGAGGAGAATACCGAGGGTGCCATGGACTGCCAAAAGAACCAATAGATCTGTTTTGGAAGAAGTGCAGCCAGAGTGCTCCTTGGAGGCCAGGATGGCCAAACTTCATCTCTCATACTTCGGACATATAGTCAGGAGGAAACAATCACTGGAGAAGGATATCATGCTGGGTAAGGTGGAGGGTCAGAGAAAAAGAGGAAGACCCCCAACGAGATGGATCGGCCAGGTGGCATCATTGATGGACTCAGGGGTGGCATCGGTGGTGAGGTTGGCCCAGGATCGAGCATTGTTTCGTTCTGCTGTGCATGGGGTCGCTATGAGTCGGTTCCGACTCGATGGCACCTGACAACAACAACAACAACAAACACAGCAGAATGGCAAATCTGACCAATTCCTGTGTTAGAGTCCTATATATCCTATTTTCTGGAGGAGAATATTGAAAGTGCCATGAGCTGCCAAAAGAACCAACAGATCCATATTGGAAGAAGTGCAACCAGAGTGCTCCTTGGAGGCCAGGATGGCCAAACTTTATCTCTCATACTTCGGACATATGGTCAGGAGGGACCAGTTGCTGGAGAAGGATATCATGTTTGGTAAGGTGGAGGGTCAGAGAAAAAGAGGAAGACTCCCAATGAGATGGATTGGCCAAATAGCAAGCATCGATGGACTCAACTGTGACAACAATAGTGAGATTGGCCCAGGATTGGGCAGTGTTGTGTTCTACTGTGTATAAGGTAGCTCTGAGTCGGTATCAACTCAATGACACCTAACAACAACAACTCAAGAACTGGACTGCTAACCATAGGTTGGTGGTTCAAACCTACCAGTTTCTTCTTGGAAACCCTATGCAGGGTCATTATAAGTCAGAACCAACTCAACAGCACTTAACAACAACAACAATTCAAACATTTGGTAAGAGTTGCATATACTCTGGCTAGAAGAACCATATCAAGCAAATTAATTTGACTGTGCAAACTAAGTCCCCTTTGTTTTCATCTTTATAGGTTAGGAAATAATGCTGCAAAGATCTTCACTGCAGTAGGACTAGATTTTCTATATGTATATTGTTTAGGTTTGTAGCATTTTGCATATTACTTTCTGACTGTGTGTATATGTGTGAGAGAGCGAGAAGTGTACATAGTCAAGTTTTTGAGACATTAATACAACTTTAATGAATATGTGTCCCTGGCTATCCCACTAACATAATGATCACATTTAAATAAACTACATTTGTTTATTCGTACACAGACATTAATAAGTACCAGGGATGGAGATTTCCACTTACCTAACAGTGTGTCTAATGTGGTGGTTCGTGTGTTGCTGTGATGCTGGAAGACATGCTATAGGTGTTTCAAACATCAACAGTAGAACCAATCATGGCCAGGTTTCAGTAGAGCTTCCAGGCTAAGACAGCAGGAAGGAGAGGCAGACCACTTCTGAAATTTAGCCACTGGAAATTTTATGAATAACAGTGACACACTGCCTGATATACTGCCAGTAGTTGAGCCCTTCAGGTTGGACAGCATTCAAAATACAATTGGGGAAGAGCTGCCTCCTCAGAGTAGAGATGACCTTGATGACATGAACATGAATTTGAGGACCCTTATTTGCCTATGAGGCACAATTCAAAATGAGAAGAAGTGGCTGCAAACATCCATTAATAATAAAAATATTGAATGTATGAATCTAGGGAACTTGGAAGTTGTCAAAAGTGAAAGGAATGCATTAAGATGAATATTATAGCCATCAGTGAGCTGAACTGGACTGGTATTGGCTGGTTTTATTCTAACAATCATATGGTTTAATATGACATTGTCTTAGGCCAGGTTTTCTAGAGAAGCAAAACCAGTGAAACATATATATGTTTATATAAAGAGAGATGTTTATTTTCAAGGAAATGGTTTTCAATTGCAGAGTCCCAAGCCCAAGCAAAAGAGAGAGAGAAAAAGTCTTTCCCGTGTGTCCATTGGAGTCCTGGTGTGGAGCTGTGGGTTAATGCACTAGACTGCAAAGTCAGTTTGAACTGCAAGGTTGGTGGCTCAAGCTCACCAGTCGCTCCTTGGAAACCCTCTAGAGGGTTGCTATGGGTCAGAACCGACTCAAAAGCATTTGATAACATATAAATGTGTCCATTATCTTGGGAGCAGGCCACCCCCCTCCCAAAGAAGCATCCCTTTAATTGATTAGATACTCAAAGCCATTCATCACAGAGTTAACTATGTCTGTATTAAGTTTCATCACCATGGGGATAAGCACATCTTGACTGCTAACCCTCTGGAAATCCTGGTCTAGTCAAGGTGACAGAGAACCCTAATCATTACATTGGAGAATGACAAATTAAAGAAGGCGGGTATAGCATTCATGATCAAAATTAACATTCCAGATCTACCTTGAAGTACACTGCTGTCTGTGATAGGATAATTAATGTCCATACACTGAAAAAGAAGACCAGTTAATACCACTATTATTCAAATTTCTGCACCAACCACTAAAGCCAATTACAATTAAATTGAAGTATTCTACCAAATTATTCTATCTAAAATTTATCAAGCATGCAATCAAGATGCATTGATAATTACTGGTGATTGAAACATGAAAGTTGGAAACAAAGGGAAGGCCCTGTAGTTGGAAAACAAGGCGTTAGTGGTAGAAATGTTTCTGGAGATCACATGATAGAATTTTGCAAGACCAATGACTTATTCATTGCACATATATTTTTTCAGCAACATAAACACATGGGCTACTATACACCTGGGCCTCACAAGTGAAATAAACAGGAATCAAATTGACTACATCTGTGGGAAGAGATGATTGAAAATCTCAATATCATCAGCCAAAGCAAGGCAAGGGGCCCACTGGGAAAACATATTCAAGTGCTCTTATTCAAGTTCAAGCTGAAGCATATGAAAATTAAAACAAGTCCATGACAGCCAAAATACCACCTTGAGTGTATCCACCTAAATTTATAGGCCAGCTAAAGAACAGATTTGATGCGTTAGACACTAATGACCGAAGAGCATAGGTGTTGTGGGATGACATTAAAAACATCATACATAAAGCAAAAGGTCTTTACAAAAACAGGACAGAAAGACAAGGCTAAAAAAGATATCAGAAGCAACTCTGAAACTTGCTCTTGAATATAGAGAAGCTAAAGTGACTGGAAGAAATGATAGTATAAAATAACTGAACTGAAAACTTTAAAGGGCCACTAGAGAAGGCAAATTATTATAATGAAAAACTGGGAGATACAAAATTGAAAGAGAAGAATACACTCAGCATTTCTCTAAAAGAAAGAATGGAAGAAGAACTTCAAGCCTCAGTTGCAATATTGAAAGAACGTATTCATAAAATATTGAATGACACAGTAAGCATCAAAAGAAGATGGAAGGAATACATGGAGTCAATGTATCAAAGAGAACTGGTCATTGCTCAACCATTTCAAGAAGTATGACATGATCAAGGACCAATGGAACTGAAGGAAGAAATCCAAGCTGCACTGAAGGCATTGTCAACAAATAAAACTCTATGAACTGACAGAATGCCAGTTGAGATGTTTGAACAAACTGACGAAATTCTTGAAGCTTTCTTTCTTCTATGCCAGGGATGGGGCACATCCAGTCTAGAGGCTGAATAATGCCTTCGAAATAATTTGATCTTATTCTGCTAAGGCAATTTCAGTTCCAGGCACCACATTGTTGTTTGGTGCCATCGAGTCAGAACCGACTCTTAGTGACTCTGTGCACAACAGAATGAAACACTGTCTGGTCCTGGGCCAACCTCACAATTGTTGCCATGCTTGAGCCCATTGATGCTGCCACTTTTCAGTCCATCTCGCTGGGGCTCTTCCTGTGTTCCCCTGACCCTCCACCTTATCAAACATGATATCCATCTCCAGTGACTGGTCCCTCCTGACAATATGTCCATTGGGGATAAGCTAATTAAATGTTTGATCAAATCTAGCAGGCTAATTTTTAAGTTGATGAATTTGTATGGCCTGAAAATGATATAAATTTTGGAAGAAAAAAATGGTTCCTCACCCCTGCTCTGGAGTCCTGGTGCAGCACTATGGGTCAATTTGAACCACAAGTTCAGTAGTTCAAGCTTACTAGCCACTCCTTGGAAATCCTATGAGTTGCTATAAGTTGGAACCAACTCAACGGCACTTAACAACAATCTTTGCTTTATACCAAGAAGTTAACCTGACCAACTGATTGGAAAGATATGTATTTGTGCCCATGCCAAAGAAAGGTGACCCAACAGAACTCAGGAACCATCTAAATATCATATGCAAGTACAATTTTGCTGAAGATAATTCAAAAACAATTTTAGCAGTAGATCAATAGATAGCTGCCAGAAATTCAAGTTAGATTAAGAAGTGGATGTGGATGGAAGAATATCATTGCTGACATCAGATGATTAAAGCAGAGAATGCCAGAAAGACATTTACTTGTGCTTTATTGACTATGCAAAGGCATTCAGCTCTGTGGATCATAACAAACTATGAATAATACTGAAATGATTGAGAATTCCAGAATAGTTAACTGTGCTCCTGAGGAACCTTTACATAGACCAAGAAGCAGTCGTTAAACAGAACAAAGGGATACTGAATTGTTCAAAATCAGGAAATGTGTGCAGTATTGTATTCTTTCACTATAGTTACTCAGTCTGTATGCTGAGCAAGTAATCCAAGAAACTGGATTCTACGAAGAAGAACTTGGCACGGGACTAGAAGAAGACTCAGTAACAACCTGCAATATGCAGAGAACATGATCTTAAAAGCTGGAATCAAAGAGGACTTGAAATACTGATGAAGATTAAAGACTATATTCTTCAGTATGAATGGCAAGGTAAAAAACAAAAATCCTGGATCAATAAATAGTATCATGATAAAAAGAGAAAAAATTGAAGCTGCCAAAGACCTCATTTTGATTGGATCCATAATCAAGCTAATGAACACAGCAGTCAAAAAATCAAAGATATTGCATTGGGCAAAACTTCTGCATAAGACCACTTTAAAGTGTTAAAAAGCAAAGATGTCACTTTGAGGACTATGGTGTGCCTGACTCAAGCCGTGGTATTGTCAATTACCTCACATGAACGTGAAAGTTGGACAGTGAATTTGGAAGGCTGGAAAAGAACTGATTGTTTTAACACATATATTGTTGTTGAAGGATATTGAATGCACCATGGCCTGTCAGAAGAACAAACAAATTAATGTCAGAGGAAGTACAACCAGAATGCTCCTTAAAATAGGATGTTGCTCTTGCTAAGTGTCATTGAGTAAGGATCCGACTCATAGCAACCCTGTACAGGGTTTCCAAGAAGCAGCTGGTGAGTTAGAAATTGCTGGCCTTAACGGCCCACACCGACGTTGCTGTTAACTGCATTAACCGGCAACACCACACCAGAAGTCCAAAATTAGGATAGCAAGACTTAATAACTCATACATTGGACATGTTTTCAGGAAGGATCAGTCACTGTAGAAGGACATCATGATTGGTAAAGTGGAGAATCAGCAAAAAACAGGAAGACCCTTGACTAGATGGATTTTGTAGCAACTATAGGCTCAAACATAACAGTTGTGAGGATAGTGCAGGACTGGGAAGCATTTCCTTGTTGTGTATGTTGTTATTGCTGTTAAGTGCCATCAAATCAGATCCAACTGACTTTGCAGTCTAGTGCTTGTCCTACAGTGGCATACCAGGACTTCTGTTGTGTCTAAGGTGGCTATTAGAACCAACTTGATGACACTAAAGAACAATTGTTGTTGTTGTCAGGTGCCATCGAGTCAGAACCGACTCATAGCGACCCCATGCACAGCAGAACGAAACAATGTTCGATCCTGGGCCAACCTCA
>NW_006408530.1:26170830-26171858 GCF_000296735.1 Chrysochloris asiatica
CCCTGACTGATACTGATTTCTCATTGATGCTGGGTCCTAGTTTCTTTACTATCTCTTTCTGATTCTCATAACTATGCCCACACTAATGTAAATAGTCCCATCACTAAGTTCTCTACTAAATGCACCAGTTATTAAAGAAACATTATATATATTTTTTCTGCTGGGACACTGACTAAAATAACAAGTGAACATTTTGTGTATATGTGATTGTCTTTTCTCTTTACCTGTTTTTTTTTTTTTTTTAAAACATGTATATCTATAATGAAAAAGCAATGGAATTTCAAATTGTGCCAATCATGTTTATTTTGTAACTCCTTATGCGAGTAATTGAGGAATTTGTGACTTAACAATATATTTCTCTTTTTAAATACTAGTAAAATTAAGCAAGTTGACTTATTGGAGTAATTCATTTAGCTTTGATAGTTAATTCTAATTATAAACATTTTGGGGAAGAAGAGTAGGGGAATGAAGGTGGTTACATTCACTTGCTTTTGTTGCCTTTTGTCTTTAATTTTGTTGTTGTTAATGTTAGATGCCTTTGAGTTGGTACCAACTCATAGCGACCTTATGCACAACAGAACAAAACACTGCCTGGTCCTGAGCCAATCTCACAATTGTTGCCACAGTTCAGCTCATTGATGCTGCCACTTTGCCAATCCATCTCCCTGGGGAACTTGCTCTTTTTTTCTGACCCTCCACCTTACCATACATAATATCCTTCTCCAGCAACTGGTCCCTCCTGACAATATGTCCGTAGTGTGAGAGACAAAGTTTGGCCATCCTGGCCTCCCAGGAGCACGCTGCACTTCTTCCAACAGAGATCTGTTGGTTCTTTTGGCAGCCATGGCACTTTCAATACTGTCCTCCAACACCATAACTTAAAAGCATCAGTTCTTCTATAGTCTTCCTTATTCACTGTCCAGCTTTTGCACGCATATAAGGTTACTGAAAATACCATGTCTTGGGTTGGGTTAGGCACATATTGGGTTGGGTTAGGCACAAATGTCCACAAGCAACACTTTAAAAAG
>NW_006408530.1:26171958-26178402 GCF_000296735.1 Chrysochloris asiatica
CAAAGGCATCAATTCTTCTACGATCCTCCTTATTCACTGTCCAGCTTTCGCATCCATATGAGGCTATTGAAAACACAATGGCCTGGGTCAGGCGATAGGTGTAGAAAAATGGGTGCTTTTTGCAGTCTGAAATAAAAGTCTGTCTGGGCTCCCTCCAAAGATGGTCCTAATTGCCCTCAAAAACCTCGCTGCAGAAATTGTAAATTCTTCTGCCAATTATGATGTGGATACATGACCACATGACACTTTGAACTAATTTCACCCAGACTAACAGGAAACTATCAGGCAAAAGATCTTTCTGCTTCTCCCACCATAAACAATATCTAAACTAATTCCTCAGAGGTAAAATATCCAGTATACCACATTACTGATCATTTGACCAATCTTGCTTCACTTAACTGAACTCATTCCAAACTGTTGAGTTTAAAATAACTCATTTTAAAAGTTTCTTTTCAAAAGAAACTGACAATTGTAAAAATTTAAAAGAATAATCCACTCATGTTAGAAATCTTTTTAATGTGATATATCTTTATATAACTTTTTCTTAAAGAATTATTGCCAACGACAAAGGAAATATTCTACATGCCAATGTACATTTCAAATTAATGATTTCAGCACAAAATATTTGGATCAAATGCATGAATTGAAAGTAATTACAGCCTAGTAATGCCTTTTGTGTCCAGATGTGGCATTGTAGGATAAACATTGGACGGCTAACCACAAGGGTGGTGGTTCAAACCTGCCAATTACTTTTTAGAAACCCTATATACAGTTGCTGAACCGACTCCAAGGCACATAACAACAACAACAACAACATATACAGTTGCTATGAGTCAAAACCGAGTGGACGGCGCTTAACAACAATAAGTTATACCTTTATGTTAAAAATGGAGGAATATGCAAAGATATGTATTCAAGGTAGGTTTATTTCAAAATGAGGCAACTTTTAATCAAAGGCCATTTGTATCATATACAGATATTCCCTGATTTTCTTAACTTTGCTTTACTTCACTTTGCTTTTATGAAAGATCCACATTAATGCTTGTTTTTATTAACAGAAAGAAATCCACAGAGAGTTTTTGCATTTATAAAAAAGGCTAAAAGTAAAAGGAGCTTTCAGCATTTTTTGCAGTGAGCACGCCAACAGTGAGAGTGGGGCCACCAAGCTCCTTCCCTAAGAACTACATTCAGTATCTCAGCATCAAGACATCTTGGCTTTTAACCAGGGCTGTAAAAACACTGCATGTTAGCATCATTTTAAGTTTTATATGTTATTTGGTATGGTTTTGGTAGGCTCTTACTGGGGTTTGAAAGTGCTCAAAAACATTTCCCATAAACATTAATAGTAATTGCTTCTTCATTTTATGCTAGCTCAATTTAGAGAAGATTTTATAGGAACACAGTATGTTCCATTAACAGAAGAGACCTGTATGTGTAGTGTTTAGAGCAAAGACTCTAGAATCAAACTAGTGGATGTGAGTCACAGGTTCATCAGTTACTACCTAGCTAAAACAGATTGCCATCTAGTCTTCTCTGACTCATGGAGACCCCCTTGTATGTCAGAATAAAACCATGCTCCATAGCATTTTCAGTGGCTGATTTTTGTGTGGCATGGATTGCCAAGGCACCTTGAGTGAACTCTAACTTCAAATTTTCAATAAATATTCAAATGTATTAATGTTTTGTGCTACCCAGGGACATGGACTATCTAGCTAACGTTGAATAAATTATAAAATTTCCATGTCTCAGTTTCCTCTTCCTCAAAAATTTCTGTAGAGTAGTATCAAAAACAGTAGAGTTGTATAAGAACTACAAATAAAATACTTCATTAATGCTTTGCACATAGTAACTATGTACACACACACACATAAAATGGATAATATAATTGATAAAACACATAGTATTGATTATAAAAAGGAAGTACTAATATACATTTTTCTAATTATCAAAATATAATATTAGAGTTGCATCATATTGTTGTTGTTGTTGTTTTGTTGTTGCTATAAGATGCCATTGAATCAGTACCAACACATAGCAACCCGCTGCAGAACAGAACAAAAACCACCCAGTCCTGCACCAACTTCATGATCTTTGTTACCCTTGATCCTATTGCTGCTGCCACAGTGCAAATCCTACTTGTTGGGGATCTTCCTCTTTTTCACTGACCCTTCACTTTAACAAGCATGATGTTCTTCTCCAGGGACTGATCTCTCTTGATAAGGTGTCTGAAGTATGAGAGACAAAGTCTGGCCATCCTGGTTTCTAAGGAACATTCTTGCTGTACGTCTTCCAAAACAGATTTCTATGTTCTGTTAGAAGTCCATGGTATTTTTAATATTCTTCTCAAACACCATCATTCAAATGCATCAAACACAGGTAAATATCTTTCTGGTATTATCTCCTTTCAGTTAAGATCTACCTGATATCAAATATGATTCCCCTCCTTCCGTGTCCTCATCTGAATCTGGCTTGAAACTCTGGCAGTTTACTGTCAATGTACTGTTGTAGAGCTATTGAATTGAATGTTAAAAAAAAAAAAAAAAGGGAATTATATATTGCCATTTTTCTTCATTTTAGTAAATGATCACACAAAAATATTTTTTTAAATTGTAGAAATTCCTTCACTTGTATTTTATAGCATAATAAGGTAACAACAAAATAAGAATATTGACATATGATTGACATATGAATACATCTCACCATTTTAATAATAGTGAAAAAGTTATGAACACTTGAGCAAGGAGTCAGCTGGAATATTAGAGGTTTTACTTTAGGAAATGTTTACTATAGTCGAGTGAGTCTCTGATTCTGTATTTATTTTTCAATCTCCTAGAAAATTGTTAATAAACTATTGAAATTCTTTGAAATGTTTTCTAAATATTGTACTTTGAATTAGAATAAAATAAGTATGAGCACCTACAAGAGTTATATTTTCAGGTGTGCTCTTGGATATCTGTCTACTGGATGAGAATATGCCTTGTTTGTTGTCTAAGAACTGCCCCACTCCATCCACCCACATGGGTATGGGAGGAACTAGTGTACTATGATTTCACCTAAAGTTTGACTTTTGTTATCTTTATTTTAACTTTTTTTTTCTTTTTACTTTTACCTCTTCTCCATGTTGTGGGTTAATGTGCCAGACTGCAAAGCCACTTGAACTGCAAGATCGGCAGTTCAAGCTCACCAGCTGCTCCTCAGAAACCCTAACAGGGGCGCTATGGGTCAGAACCAACTTGATGGCACTTTACAATAACAACAACAACCATGTTCCTATTTTTCTTTCTTCCATAAGTTCTTTTTCCCATTACTATTATCATATCATCTTCTTCAATACTTTCAAAGCAAATGTTACCAGTCTGATTGTTTCGTCTTTGTTAGCGTTATATTTATTGATGGCTGCTTGTGCCTTCCTCTATAATTAAAGCCTAGTTAACAGAATATGTCACAAAGAGGATGTCCATATAATAATGTTAAATGAGTGAATGAATGAAAAGTTCTGATTCATTCTCCAGATGGAAAAATTAAGCAAGTGTCTCTTTATCTTCAGTAGTGAAGTAATTATATTAATAAATTAACATAAAGACCTTAGCAAAGATTGTAAGTACAAAAGTTCTCTGTTTATGAACAATATAAGATTAAAAATTCATAGCCAACTACATCTTGGCTTTAAAAAAATATATTATCAGCTACTTAAAGAGCTCTTCTGTGTATCATAAAGACACACAGAAATTTCATCGTGTCAAATGACTGTTTAAATCAAAGAAAATAGGATAATAATTACAACCAAAGTTGTATTCTTGGCAACACTCTGTGTTCTTACTTTTCTGGTAACATTGAATTGAGGACATGAACAAGTCAGGAAAGGCTCATTCATCCCTAAGACATTTCTAGTTACATTATAGTCATTTTTTCTAATTACTAGTCTATTATTCTCCTCTTTTAAAAATACTCATTTTGACATTTCTTTTTTTAATCATTAATTTCTACTTTTACCTCACATTTCTAATCCTTTGACCTGCATCTGGTAGGTATTCACAGACACTAGCATGCGACTGAAACTCATAGATACACATTAAATAAACATTTAACACATTTTGGATTCTCTGGCCTCGGCTTTAGCACCTACTTTCCAGACTTCTTATCCGATGCTGGGACTAGGGGCCTGTAATTTTAGTCATTCATCAACTGACCTCTTTGTTTCAAGATCCTTGATTAGGCTATCTCTATTAAGGAGCTCTGGTGTGGCGCTGTGGGTTAATGCGCCAGACTGCAAAGGCGTTTGAACTGCAAGGTTGGCGGTTCAAGCTCACCAGCTGCTCCTCACAGGGTTGCTATATAAGAACCTACTTGACGGCACTTCACAGCAACAACAATTAAGGAGCTCTGGTAGTGTAGTAGTTACGAATCAGCAGTTCAAAACTACCAGCTGTTCCGTGGGGAAAAAAATGAGGCTTTCTGCTCCAGTAAAGATTACAGCCTTGAACATCCTGTACAGGGTCGGAACCGACTCCACGGCACAATACAACAACAACAACATTCCCATTTTGTGGAGTCCTGGTGTGGCCCTGTGGGCTAATGCGTCAGAATGCAAAGTCATTTGAACTGCAAGGTTGGTTGTTCAAGCTCACCAGCTGCTCCTTGGAAACCCTATACAGGGTCGCTATGGGTCGGAATCGACTCGACGACACTTAACAACAACAATAACAATATGCCAATTTTTTGGTTCCAAATCAGCTGCTAATCTCGCAGTCAGCAGTTCGAAACTACCAGCTGTTCCGCAGGAGAAAGATGACGCTTTCTGCTCTAGTAAAGAATTACAGCCTCAAAAACCCTGTACATGTTTGCTAGAGTTGGAACTGACTCCACGGCACATAACAACAACAACAATCCCCATTTTGTATCATACATGATATTTGCCTGTGATACTTTCTCTAGCATTATACCTGCCTGACCTATTGTCATTAACTGCCATAGAACCAATCCCTGGATTTAATGGCAAATTCATGTACAACATGAACAATGGAAAGAAATACATCTCAGTTCTGTGCCACCCCCACTATCAGTTATAAATCAGACCATTCTGATCTGCATGCTTTTCAACGGATGATTTTTGGATATATATATCTCTGGGCCTTTTTTTCTTCATTCATCCTTTCTGGATACTCTGCTGAAACCAGCTCAAAATCACAGCAACATGAAAGCCTCCACTGACAGATGGCAGCTGTGCATGAGGTCCACTGGCTGGGAATCAAACACAGTCTCCTGCAATGAAGGTAAGAAGTCTACCCTGAACCACCAATGCTCACACCTGCCTGGCTGGACCTAGTTCATCTGATTTCCATCCCTACATTTCAGCATATAGGAGCTCATAGCGCTTTTAGAATCCAGTCTAAATAAATAGCTGAACTGAAGCTAGATAAAGCATTTGGCAAGACAAGATTTGAGCCAAGTTTCTAAATGTTTCATTTCAATATTAGCTGTGGTGGTGATAGTTTCTAGAAAGCTAATGATAATAAGGAATGCTCTTAGCAGATTTTGACCATTCCAGAATCCAAACAGTCTCTCATTTAAAAAATAAATTTCAGAAGCATGCATCAATGGTTTGGTGAATCCTTTTTTTGTGTGGAGTTTCTTGCTCTCCTTGATTGTTGTAAAGTGCTTGAAATATGTCAGGAGTATATGAAAGTTGAAGCTGTCTTATACACACATTTCAGTCCTGAATTTAGAAATTCATGGAGAACTGAGTTGCTGCTGTTAAGTGCTGTTGAGTTAGTTCCAACTGATAGGGTTTCCAAGGAGCAGTTGGTGAGTTTGTTTAAATTGCCGACCTTGCAGTTGAAATTGACCTTGCAGTCCAGCGCATTAACCCATGGTGCCACACCAGGACTCCAGGACTGAGAGCTCAAGTAATTTCCTAAAAGACCTGAGGTATATTATGTACCAAACAGTGTTCTCTCCAAAATGTGTATTGTAAACCCTAACACATTTAGATTAAAATGCCATTTGGAAATAGAGATTGTGATATATTGTGATATATAATGAAAGACTAATAGTGTGGGGTGCATTTTCAGTCAATATATTTCAATACAAAAAGGACTAAACAAGCAAACAAGATAAGCAGAGATGGGAAAGATAGATGGCAAATCACATCAAAAGCATCAAGGATCCAAGGAACAAAGACCTTCTCTGGGACTGACAGAAAGAAAGACAAAGCCTTCTGCTCCATTCTTTGCCCTGAATTCATATGTCTAGTTGTCTCAACTTCGAGGAATACATTCCTGTTTATTAAAGCTCCCCACTTGTGGTATTTCTATTGGTATTCTTAGAAGGAGATAACTAAGACAACACTGAGTTTTTGAACTCTTTATATTTTGTGTTCATTTGGGAGGCTTCCTTTCCGTATTTATTTACTTCATTTCCATTTGTTTATTTTTCATTTCATTG
>NW_006408530.1:26181252-26189184 GCF_000296735.1 Chrysochloris asiatica
TTTTTGTTTTCTTTACATTGAAATGTAATCCATACTGAAGGTTGTGGTTTTTGATCTTCATGAGTATGTAGGTTCAAATTCTGCCATTTTCTTTCTCCAGTTTTTGTTCAAGTGCTAAGGCCTATGCTGAGGAGCTAAGCGTTTTTATTACTAGAGGTAAAATCTATGGGTAAATTAAGTTATCACCTCCAGTTGTATTGAGTCAATCCTAATTCATGAAAATCCCATGAGTTTCAGATTAGAAATATGTCCCATAGGATTTTCATGTCTGTGGTCTTTCTGGAACAAATCATTAGTTCTTTCTTACAATACACCTCTGTTGTTAAGTGCCATCATGTCAGTCCTGACTCATAGCGACCATGTGTAGTGTTTCCTAGGAGCAGCTGGTGATCCTGAACTATCAATCTTGTGGTTCAATATGATCATGAAGTATAGCAAGTTTACTCACAGAGCCACACCAGGAGATGTGGTAGCCTCTAGGTAAGTTTAACATGCCTCTAGTTAAGTTCAAACTGCCAATGTTTCAGTTAGTATTCCAAAACTAAGGCAGATATATGATACTGAACATGTCTACCCTACCAGTTACTATTGCATCAACCCCATGTGTGTTAGAGTAGTTTTCAATGGCCATCTTTTTAAGACTTCTCTAGTTGATCTCCAACCTTCTATTAAGTTATTTAATCCTAGGTACAATGTAAAAACACAGCACCAGCAGGATGTTTGCTCCCATAGCATATCACTGTATATATTCATCCAGTGCATGTTGGCTCCATTTGAAGTGATACTTAAAAATACACAATTGTTACATAATATATGCAAACATAATCTTGTCATTTAAATTTCAAGCATTTTACTAGAAAAATAAGGCTGTGGCTATATTTAAAGTTGGCTAAATTAGGAAATATTTGTCTAATTCTAAAACCTTGGCTTAGATTTCAATACCTAGAGACACTTTTCTTCCCCCATGTATTAAGTAGACAAAAGTAATTAAGTTCCTATATATAGGAAGAGTCAGTCTGCCTCTTAGACACATCATTTACTTTGTATTCAACTACTCCATGGGAAAACTGAGAAATATAACTTCCTATGTGGGCTTCTGCATCTGTGCAGTTTGTGAAAAACAAACACTCAAACTCTACTGGGACCACTCAGTTAGAGAGTGAAATAATGAAAGCTTTTTATCAAGAGGGAAATATCAGTTTCTGACAAGCTCATCTCCGTGTTACTCCTTCAACTGAGGCGCTAGGAAAGAAAATGTTTGGGCATATACCTTACATAGGATTCTTAATGCCATGTTACTAGCATCCCAAGGATAGTCTGGAATGAGGTCCATCCACCCTACAGAATAATATGGCACCAGCCACTCCATTTTATAGAGGGAAAAGATGAGGTATTCTGTTTCTATAAAAATTTACAGCTTCAGAAACCCTATGGAGCAGTTTTACTTTGTCCTTCATGGTCACTATGAGTTGGAATTGACTTGGTGGCAATGAAAATTTGTTTGTTTGAAGTTAGTGTTAGAAAAGACAATAGGAATCATGTAATCCACCCCCCTCATATTATGGATGAAGAAAGTGAGATTCAGAGAAGTTAAGAACCTTCTCCAAAGTAATACAGCTATTTAGCACCCTTCCAAACCAACTCCACAGCACACAACCACCACCACTTGTTTCTCTGACCTGAATACTTCATAAGTACTTCAATCCACTATTATTATTTTTCATTTGGCTTATCATCCTGTTATATTCTGTTGTATGATATCATTTTCTGTTTAATTCAACCCACATTTATTGTGAAAATACTATGTCTCAAATGCTGTGTTTGGTACTGAAGACATTGGCAGGTAGTGGAATCCTTGGACTATGTGAAAGGATGAATTTGTGAAGACCTATGTACAAAAGGACCCAGTTCTTCTTAGATCACTAAGAAGGATATATCTGGGATTATGGATGCATAATACATCTTTGGGAATAAATGGATTAGTTGTTGAGTACAATTATCTGATCAGTTATGTTCTGAACCATCTCCAAGAATACTGTGATGGTTAAAGATTTGTGTCAACTTGGCTGAGCCAGGATTCCTAGTGGCTTGGTAGCTGAGATGTAGTTATCCCCATGGTAAGAATTAATGCATTGTAGTTAACTCTATGATGATTGACTATGAGCAGGTATAGTTAACTCTATGGTGATTGGCTATGAACAGCCAATGAATTGAAAGATGTTTCCTCAGGGGTGTGGCCTGTTTCCAATATAATGGACACTCAGACAAAGCTTGCTTGTTTTCTGCTTGGTTTGGATCTTGCATCTGGGTCGTCCTCCAACCTCTAGATCTTTGGACCTGAGCCAGTAGCATACGCTGTTGTTTGCCTGCCTTCCTGGCTGCTGGACATGCCTGCCAATCTTGGTTCATCTGACCCAAACTTGGGACTTTCTCACTTCTACAGTTGTGAGCTATTTCCTTACTATGAACTTATGTATACATAAGGAATTTTGCTTCTCTAGAGAAACCAGTCTAAGACAAATACTAAATAATGGTTGCAAGTACATATTGATGACATGGCATATATTTCACATCAGTGAAACTTGAAGCAATAGAAGTTGATAGATTTAGAGAAGGAATAAATATGGAACTCTGGTAAGCATCAACATTTTTAAATGGTGGCATGAAGAAATACCTCCAAAAAGTCCAAGAAGTCATAGCCTGGAGAAAGTTATTAGGAACTGAACAGAGAGTGATACATCCTAGGCAAAGGTGAGAAACCTTTTTTTTTTTGTTCCTGTTATTGCTGATTTGTTGTTTTAAAATTAAAGATAGGGAGTGAACAATCTTGTTAAATAATACCAGAAACCAAACAAGAAGTTTACTAATGGCCATAGATTTAACATTTAGAAGGTTATTGTTTCATCTACAATAGTGACTTCAACGAAGTTGTGAAATTGGAAGCTAGATTAAGGAGATTAAGTGGATTAAAGGAAGGGTAGAACATGGGGGTAGTTATTAGACTTCTTTTTTCAAAAAAATTAAACTATAAAGGAAATAATTAGGGAAAAAATGTAGTTGAGAGGAGGTATGATCTGTACAAAGCAAAAGGCCTAGGATTCAGTTTTGGTTTTAGAGGTAAAGTGAATGTTTTTGGTAAGTATTGTTGAGTTGGTTCCAACTCATAACAACTCCTCTGTACAACAGATAAAAACAATGACCAGACCAATTACATGCTCATGAGCTTTGTTATGTTTGAACCCATTATTGCAGGAACTGTATCAATCCATCTCATTGAGGGTCTTACTCCTTTTGCTGACCCTCTACTTTAACAAACATAATGCACTTTTTCAAGAACTGATCCATTCTGATAGCATTCTAGAGTATGTGAGATGAAGTCTTGCCATCCTTGCTTCTAAGAGGAATTCTGGCTATATTTTTTCCAAGACAGGTTCACTTGCTCTTCTGGAACTCCATGGTATATTCACTATTTTTGGTAAATATTCATCTACTTTTCTTCTTTTCTTTTTCTTTGCTCATCTTTCACATATATATATGAGGTGATTAAAAAGACTATGGCAAACTTGTATTCAAGGTGATATATTTGCTTTTAAACACATTGTAGAGGTCTTCTTCAGCACATTTGCCCAATGCAATACATCTTTTGATTTCTTGAGTGCTACTTTCATGGGCATTGATTATGAAACCAAACGCAGCAAAATCCTGACAACTTCAGTCCTTTCTCCATTTATCATCATTTTACTTATTTGTCCAGTTGTGGGGATTTTTATGTTCTTTATGTTAAGATTCAATCCATACTGAAGTTTCATGTCCTCTTCACTTTCAGCAAGCAAGGTTGCATTATCTGCATTTTGCAGGTTGTTAAGGAGCCTTTCTCCAATCCTGATGCCAAATGCTCTTCATATAGTCTAATTTCCCAAATTACTAGGCCAGCATACAGATTTAACAAGTATTGTAAAACGATACAACCCTGACACATTTCCTAATTTTAAACTGCATAGTATCTCTTTGCTACACTGAATTGTCATGGTTTATATACAGATTCCACATGAGCACAATGAAGTGTTCAGAAATTCCTGTTCTTCACAATGTTATCCATAATTTGTTACATTAAGTGTTATTGTGTCAGTTCTGACACACCTAGATAAGTTTTCCAAGAAGTGACTGGTGGGTTTAAGCTGTCATCCTACTGGTTAGCAATCCAGTGGTTATCCTACATGATACACCTGGCAGAATCCTTCAATACTGAAACTCAAGCCTATTTTTTCCTCCAGCTCTTTGAGCTTGATTAATGTCAACCATGTCCTTTCCTTTTGGTTTTCAAATTTCAGGTCTTCATGCATATCATTATGTTGTTGTTGTTAGGTGCCATCGAGTCAGTACTGATTCACTGTGACCCTATGCACAACAGAATGAAATACTGCCCAGTCCTGGGACAACCTCACAATTGTTGCCACACTTGAGCCCATTGATGCTGCCACTTGGCCAATCCATCTCACTTAGGGTCTTCCTCTTTTTCTCTGACCCTCCACCTTACCAAACATGATATCCTTCTCTAGCAACTGGTCCCTCCTGATAATATGTCCTAAGTAGGAGAGATGAAGTTTGACCTCCCGGGTCTCCAAGGAACACTGTGACTTGAACTTCTTCCAACACAGATCTGTTTGTTCTTTTGGCAGTCTTTATAGTGTGCTCCTTTTCTTCTTTCTTTCTTTATTAATATTCTTAGTGAGATATTGAGAGAAAGATGAGGCTTTCTGCTCCTGTAAAGATTTAAAGCCTCAAAAACCCTTTACAGGCTTGTTATGAGTCTGAACCAATTCTATGGCACACAGCAATAGCAGTAACAGCAAAATAGTGACAAAAGAAGTATACATTACTTCCAAGTAGACAACATATAGACAAGTAAATCGGTGTGTATGAGGGTACAATGGAGGAGAAGAAAAATTGTTGTTCATTAGGCTCTCATGTCACAGTTTCATACATACACTAGACATTAGTCTTGATTTTATATGTCAGTTCCTGATTTTGTATGACCCTTGCATATCAGTTCCCTTAGAGTATTTTCAAATATAATCCTGGTGATTAGCACTGTCAACTCAGTCCTGATAGATTCACTCAGCTTTCCTGTTGCAGAAGAACTCAGAGCTGAAGAGAGATATTTACCAACAGAGATCTGGCAAAATGACACTGAATGATTGAGGTTAAAAAATAAATCACAGTTTCTTCACCTAAGGCACTCATCTTAGACTGACTCCTGTTAAACTAAATGGTCACTCTGAATTGCCTCAAGACAGTATATTTGTCCGTATGTATCTGGTAGTTTCCTTAATAGTTTTCCAGTTACTCTAAGGAATTATATTTCAAGAAAGAAAGTTGTAATATTTCCCCACAAAACAAATTTGGGTACTACTTAGTCACATTGTTGTTGTTAGATGTCCTTGAGTCAGTTCCAATTCAATGCAACCCTGTATACGGTTTCTAAGGAATGGCTGGTGAGTTTTAACCATCCACTTGGTAGTTCAAACTAACCTTGAGGTAAAGTGCTTTTCCTGTGGGACCACACCAGGACTCATACATATATTTAATTAAATCAGAATTCCTTTTTACCAAAATAAGTTATTTGCTTAGAATAGGAATTCAATGTACAAGGAAAATATTCTTGTCATTGACACCTTCCATGGAAAGGCAGATTTCTAGACTATTTAAAATTAGTTCTCATTATTATTCAATGATGTGTCAAATAAACCCACCTGAAATAGATTAATGTTGGTACTTGGTCACTGGTGTGCACTTCCTGCATCACATCAGAATTAGATGGTGATGTTAAAATAGAAACAGTCTGTTATTCCCAAACATTCATCATGTGGTGTCAGTGAAAATGCAGTATTTCTAGAGTTTATGAGCACTAACTGCTGTGTTCTGTGTTCCTCAGTGAGAATCCACCATTGATACCTCACATATTAAGGACATTCTGAAGTCTCATAGAATTTTAGGTGAAATTTTGAAGTTCTTACTTTTAACCCACTTGTAGAAAGAAGAAAAGATGCTTCAGACTATCCTTGCTTTTTCCAGTTCTTCGTGGTTGGTGAACAATAGTTTAGTTCTTAATAACAAAAACAAGTCAGATCTTTATGAGATCTCTGGAATTTACTTCTCATGTCATAATCAGAGATGCTCAGAATTTCTGGTCATCCCAATGCTAACACAAGCCACTATGAAAAAAGAAGACCATGTATCATGGGCACTTCCAAGTCCCAAGGGTCATTTGGTTGTCCATGACATCATTCCAAATGAGAATTTGACCTAGTCCCTGAAGATGAATAAACTGATATAGAAAATAACTGCTCATGGGATTCTAGAAGATATATTCTACTTAAACTCTAGCATTGAGAAAGGATGTTTCAAGACTTGTAAAGATACCAGGGTTCAGAACAAGTTCCCTATCTGGAAAACTAGAGTTAAATCTAAGATTAAGTTGAAATCTAGTATTAATGCAGTTCTTTATTACTTTCTAAGTATGTCATCCTATATTGATGAGAAAACTGTAGAACCAGACATCAACTGCTATGAGCAGTTGTTAATAACTCACTATCCCTCCACTTTCCTCATGAGCAACCAAAGACTGTCCCACAGAAGTAACTTGACTTAAGCTGGGATTGAATCTGTGGTACTCTTTATGCTTGAGAAGTTCCTGTAAAATTGGATTCATGCTAGTCACCAAGAAGTATTATGCTTTTACCTCAGTTTTTGTCCCTGTTTCTCTTGTTCACCTCCTTTAGATGCAGTACATCAGAAAGTCCATAAAAAAGTTACTAACACAAGAATCCCTACCTCAGACTCTGCTTTTAAGAAACCTAACCTAAAACAAGTGTCAACTTCATAGGAGAAGTTAGAAATGCTACTTCTAATTTATTTCTAACTTCTCCTATGAAGCTGGCACTTGTAAGCCACATACTATTGACATATTTCTTTATTACATATTAACAGTAAACAGTAGGACAAGAATCCAAGGAATCAAATGATAGAGTAAACACTTGAACAAGATCAGAAATTGTGTGACTAAAGTACCAGAAGATGAACCTCAATTTGAGGGAAGATAATTCTTTGTCCGCCGTTCCTTAAATTCCCAAGTGGAGCAAGAACTGACAGTAGGTGGTAATTATAAAACAACAAACAAACAAACAAACAAAAACAACAGCAATTTTAATAGCTAAAGCTGGAAAACAAAACAGTGGCAAACATAGCTATTACCAACAGACATATTCTTTAGAAAACATGATTAAAATATAGTGATAGTCCTAGAGCAATGTTATAGAATAATATTTTCTATATATCAATTTTATGGTAGCTTTGAAATATACACAAGGAAGAATGGACAATTTTTTAAATCAGGAAAAAAAACTTTTAGTATAAATTTCTTCTTTCCTGTAAGTCATCCCTACCACTTATTTGCCAGTTTGTTGTAATGGGGTGGCTTGTATGTCTTCAGCTTTAGCCTGAACTTGCATATGAGCAACTGATAGTCTGTTTCAGAGTTAGCCCCTAGCCTTGTTGTATCTGATGTTATTGAACTTCTCCTTTGCCTCTTCCAACATATGTAATCAATTTGATTCCTGTATGTTCCATTTTGCAAGGCTTGTGTATATTGTTGTTGCTGTTCCAATTCACAACTTGTGAGATTGAACCACAACCTTGTGGTACAAACCAACCTTGCAGTCCAGCACTTTAACTCATGTATATAAGCACTGTTTTTTGTTGTTGAAAACAGGTATTTTCAATGAATAAGTCATTGGTTTTTCAAAATTCTGTCATGCAATCTTTAGCACCTCTGTTTTCAATTTTCACATTACAATCACCAGTAATTACCAATCAATCTTTATTGCATTTTTAATCAAATTTAGACTGAAGAAGTTGGTTATTGTTGTTGTT
>NW_006408530.1:26194866-26199902 GCF_000296735.1 Chrysochloris asiatica
TGGAGCAAGGTAGAATCTCCACTGAGTAGTATCCATTCTGCCTAGTCAAGGCTGATGAAAGGAGATGTGGATAGGTCTCTTGCGTTACAATAGCGAATAATTGTTATCAGGACTGATTTTAATGGCTGGAAATGTAAAGGTAGACATTTGGGGACAAAGGGAGGGAAGCGATTAACCTTGGAATCTAGGAGCAGAGTCCCTGGGACCATCAAAGGAGAAGAACGGAGAATGGAACTCTACCCAGAGAAGCAGTGATGCCAGGGATGGAGGCAGAGACGATGATATGGGGAGATGGAGCGGCTGGAGACTTTGGACCTGAAAAGAGAGAGGAGTGGTGTGCAGATGACTGGGGGGCAGGCTTGTAGGGTTGATGATGCATGGAAGGGATTGTAACCATGGCGAGGAAATGATATACGATGGGATCAATGTGAAGATGATGTTCTTCCATGTAAACTATCACATAATTCACAGTAAAGCATTAAAAAAAAAAAAAAATTTTTCAAAAGACTAATTTCATTTGGCAGATCTGCAAAAGTCCTCTTTTAATTGTTAAAGAACCAAGATGCCAGTTAGAGCACTATAATACAACTGACCTAATCCATGGTTTTTTCAATAAGCTCATATACATGTGTAAGATGGACAATGAGTAAGAAAGACCAGATAAGAATTAATGCATTTGTATTATAGTGTTTGCCAAAAATCACATCAGCCTTTCCTCCCACAGCACTTGCTGCTTACTAATCTAGGTTCAATAATTCATTTTAGTGGCCACACAGAAATCAGACACTACACCTTACCATTATGAGGTTCATTAGGGAAGTTAACAGTTTTTAATTTAGGGTAAAAAATATTCAGGATATGATTGTTCCTGTCAGGCCTTCCTCCCCACAGTGAGGTCTCTTTCTGCCCAGCAAGTTACAAAGCTATTTTAGGACTACTGAAAAATGCACACAGGACATGCCACTCTACCATAAACCATAACCTGAAGGTTGTTGTGGTTGCGGTTAAGTGCTGTCGAGTCGATTCTGACCCATAGCGACTCTGTATAGGGTTTCTGAGGAGCAGATGGTGAGCTTGAACCACCGACCTTGCAGTTCAAATGGCTTTGCAGTCTGGCACATTGACCCACAGCACCACTCAGCTATATTTCTGTGGGTCAGCAAAACTAGCTTCCCCAATTAAGTGCCTAGAGGCATCTTACTCTGCAACCAAATCTCATGCCCAAATTCACCCACCTTTACTTGCTCTGTGGTCTGTCTCATATTCTGGCTCTTGGCTATGTTGCTTCTGCTCCTCTGCCACTCCTCTGGTTCCACGGTTTTCTGTCCCTGGGAAGGGGAATTTCAATGCCCAAGAATCCGGGGCCTAGTGGATGCACTCCTTTCCTGGGTCTTACTTTTTTACTTTTTAATGGTAGTGAAATCCCCTATTCCAGCTTCTGAGGTGGCTCATTTTATACACATTAGAGTTTCAAGTTTTTTCAATCACAATTAACTCTGTAAGTCACTCACAACTGAATCATATAATCCTATCAGCATTTTCTCCACCTTTTTAAATTTTTTGTTTTACCCAGGCCCAGCAGAACAAAACGTTGTTTACTCGGAGCTATAAACACTATCAATAGAAGAGTCATATAAACTCATTCACTGCATCAGTGTGTTGGTGAAGAATATTGATTATAGCAAAGATTGCCAGAAGAATGAAAAAAAAATTGTTTTGAAAGAATGGCCAGATGGTTCTTTGGAAGCGATGATGGCCAGACTGTCTTTCATACTTTGGACATATTTTCAGAAAGGAGAAGGACACTATAGTAAAGTGGAGGGTCAATGAAAAAGTGAAAGACCCTCAAGGTGGGGACTAATACAGTGGCAACAATAATGGGCTCAAATATAACAATTGTGAAGACAGTGCAATGCTTCCTTCTGTTGCACATATGGTTGCTATGAATCAGAATCAAATCAATGGCACCTAAAAGCAAGATAAATTGTTCATGGTAACTACAAACCAACCAGGAATAACTATAAATCATTTTATAAAAATAATTGTACTTTGAATATACTCTTGTTAATTTGTTAATTGACTTAGACATTGTTGCATATTAATACTGTTTCTCAAGAAAGAATACTGTTTCTTTCTTGAGAAACAGTATTAACATGAAATGATGACTAAATGTCTTCATTAAGCTTTGTAATGTTAAAATGTTCATTCTAAATTGTAAAGTTTTATTTGAAATAATCCTAAATTAAAACCTCCTGTATCAAGAGTTAAGCCTCACAATGTAATAGTTATAAATTTAGGTACTTCTGCTAAGAAGTTAACTCTTACATAGATTATTCTAGTGCTTTAGCATAACAGATACTCTGATTCATGCTACCTACATCTTAATAACTTAATGAATAAATAAGAATTGGTTAGCTGATACAGGATTTCAACCTTTAGCGTCTTTGTATTTTAGTAAAAATCCCAGGCTGTAAAACATTTTATA
Source organism: Chrysochloris asiatica (assembly GCF_000296735.1). NCBI lineage: Eukaryota > Metazoa > Chordata > Mammalia > Afrosoricida > Chrysochloridae > Chrysochloris > Chrysochloris asiatica. Next base: position 26,197,352 of record NW_006408530.1, read on the forward strand.
GTATTTACAAAGGTAAGTCAAAAAGTATTGCTACTGGGGTTCTAGTTCATATTGTTGTAAGTGCCGTCGAGTCGGTTCCGACTGAAAGCAACCCTAAACAGAGTTTCCGAGGCTGTAAATCTTTACGGGAGCAGAAAGCCTCCTCTTTCTCCCGCGGAGCAGCTGGTAGTTTCGAACTGCTGACCTTGCGATTCGCAGCCCGATTCGTAACCACTAGGATACCAGAGCTCCCTAGTTCATATATGTACAGGTTTATTCTTACCAAGGAGCTCTGGTAGCGTAGTGGTTACAAATTGGGCTGTTGACTTCAAGGTCAGCAGTTGAAAACTGCCAGCTGTTCCATGGGAAAAAAGATGAAGCTTTCCCATCCTGTAAAGATTTACAGCCTCGAAACCCTATACCGGGTCACACAAACACCAACCACCATTCTAACTCAAGCATGTCTAAATATGTACTTAAAATCAGTGGATTAAGGACCTCTGGTAGCATAGAGGTTACGACTCTGGCTGCTAACCCGAAGGTCAGTAGTTCCAAACTACTCAGGAGAAAGATGTGACTTTCTGCTCCCATAAAGATTTACAGCCTCAGAAACCCTGTATAGGTTCGCTATGAATTGGATGCGACTCCACGGGACATGAGGACCACCACCACCAATCAGGGGATTACTGCAGAGAAGCTCTCTCAGTAAAACACTCATTAAGATGCCTTCAAAACAAGGTCCAATCAAACAGTGACTTCCAAGGGAATCTGCTGGTTCAGTTAAATTCAAAGCAGAGAGTTTATCTTTGAAGGTTATAATGACTGTTTTGTGGATTCCTAAGCGGTAATCTCAACAGATTTTCTCTAACAGCACAAGATGTTTTCAGGGACTTAAAATGAAGACATTTTAAGAAAATTGGAAACTGCATTGATGAGAAAAATTCCAGGACAGTTGTGCTGAGAAAATTTGTTTTCTCATCACAACAATACCCCTGCTAAATCTTCAAGGGTAGCCAAAACTGTCCTTTGATGATTTCATTAAGAAACCTAACCTCATCCACCCTACAGCCCTCATTTTACCCCCTCAAACTTCTTTGTGTTCCCCAAATTCCAATAACATTTAAAAGGAATACAATTGAGTCCTTTGAGGATGTCAAAACTGCAATTTTGATATAGCATAAATCAGAACCCAGTATTCTAGAGAGTTGGAAACCCCACCTATAGACCTGTGTAGCCTTAGATGGAGAATACATTGAGAAACAATAGCCTCACATTTTGATAATTTTGTTTCATTAAGTTTTTGCTGCTTTTGTTACAATGTTTTATTATTATTCCCCTCGTATTTACGTAACTGTCTGAGAATTTATTTAGCCTGTGATACCAGGGTGTAGGACTGCAAACCACAAGGTCAAACCCACCATCTGCTCCTCGGAAACCCTATTACAGGGTCATTATGAGTCAGAAATGACTCAATGGCACTTAACAACAGCAACAACATACTACAGACATCATTTTGTTCTGTTGCATAAAGGGTTGTTATGAGTTGGAACCAACCCTACGGCACCTAACAACAATATATTCCAATGATAAATAAGTCTTTAGTCTTCTCCACTAATTATCTGTATCTTTTCATAAATGTCAGATTTTCTGAAGAATTGATCTTCAGAAGATCTCTGGGTCGAATGATCTAGGTATTGTTAACTTAAATACATTTTAATCCAATTTCAAGTGTCCTATTAATACTCTTCCCATTGCCATTTCCACAGATAATTTATATAACTACCTATTTTTTCCACCCTCCACAATTCTAGATACCATTGGAGATGGTCATCAACAAAGCCCTCCAACAAGTTCTTTCATTCCTATACATGCATTAATTTGTCTTGTCAAGAGATGAGTCTATCTTCAACCCCCAACCTACCCCTCAGTCTCCACCTTTGATTTTCAACCGTTTCTTACTTGCTCAACAGTTTCTTACTTGCTTTTACCAGTAGAGTGCAACAAACAAACAAACAAACAAATGAAAAAACAACAGGAGGACTTGAACCATTTGATTTTGTTTGGGGAAGCCACTCATCATGCTGGAACTAAGCTCAAGGTTGGCGAATAAATGCTGGTGCACCAAGAGAAGAAATATCACATGAAGAAAACGAACACACAAATGACCGAAGCCTTCCTAGATCTTCCAGAACAGCCCAGAATTCAAAGTAAATAATCAATGCCAACTAGAGCAAATCAGTGGACCCTTCTGCAAATGTGTTACACACAGAAACATGAGGGAAATGAATGGTTGGTGATTTAATCCAGCACATTTTAAGGTGTTTGTCAAACAAATTACTATTTTAATATTTTTTCAAGGTTGTAGTATAACAAAAGAATCTCTTTTATTAAATTTATTTCATTAGATTTTACTGAGGTTAAGTATATTCTAATATTTATTGGCAATTTCTACTTTATGTTTTGTCAATCTGCAGATGATACAACTTTGCTTGCTGAAAGTGAAGAGGACTTAAAACATTTACTGATGAAGATCAAAGAGCACAGCCTTCGGTATGGATTACATCTCAATGTC
>NW_006408530.1:26201017-26203540 GCF_000296735.1 Chrysochloris asiatica
CAGTGCTGATCCTACAGTACCACACCAGTTGGTAGAATTCTTCAATTTCATCGTCTTTGGCTTTACTGGTTGGTGTGTGAATTTGAATAATGATGGTATTAATGGATTTTCTTTACAAGTGTATGGATGTTATCCTGTCACAGACTACACTGTACTTAAAATAGATCTTGAACTACTCTTTTTGACTATGAATGTGATACCAATCCTATTTGGTTTATCGTGCCAGCATAATTAAGATGACTTAAAAACGGCCAATACTAGTCCATTTCAGCTCACCATTGCCTAAAATATTGATCTGTATATATTTGATTTCATTTCCATTTTAATGACTTCCAATTTTCCTAGATTCGTACTTTATATATGCTATGTTCCAATTACTAATGCATGTTTTCAAATGTTCTTGTCATTTTGAGTTGGAACCGATAGGAACTGAAGGTTTTGAAAGCTTTGCTCCATCCATGTCATTATGACCAACTTTACTTTGAGGAGGCAGCTCTCACAGTCATATTTTGAGTGAGTTTCACCCTGAGAGGTTCATCTTCTGGCACTATATCAGACAGTGTTTGATTCTATTCATAAAGCTTTCAGTAGTTAACTGTTAAGAAGTGGTTTGCCTCTCCTTTTCCTCATCTTAGTCTGAAAGGTCAGCTGAAAGCTGTCTACTGTGGGTTACCCTGGTTTTATATATATAATACTTTTGGCATAGCTTTCAGCATCACAGCAACACATAAGCCACCACAGTACAACAAACTGACAGATGAGTGGTGGAATTAAACAACTAATTAGTAAGAATTCTTTCGGAAGTTAAGCATCAATCTTTGCCTGAAGAAACCTAGTTCTGAAATACCAACTTCACTTTGACATATAATTAACATTCATAAAATGAAAAGAAAAACAGAAATGTCTCTTGTAATGTAGTGGTTATGAGTCAAGCTGCTAACTTCAAGATCAGCAGTTTGAAAATTCCAGCTATTCTATGGGAGAAAGATGAGGCTTTCTAGTCCCATAAAGATTTATAGCCTCAGAAACACTACACAGGGTCACATAACCACCAACCAGCATTCTAACCAAAACATGTCACTCCGTGGGAGAAAAATGAGGCTTTTTCTGCTTCCATAAAGATTTACAGCCTCAGAAACACTATACAGGTTTACTATGAGTCGGAAATGACTTCACAACACAAAACCACCACCACCAATAATCACAAAAAACCAGAGGAGGTGTGAGATGACCTGTAGAACTTCATACAGGAAGAAATTCAGAGTCATTAAAAAGACCAGAAAGAAAGATAAGTCCAAAGTGAGTGTCAGAGAAACTCTCAAAATTTAGTGTAGAATATCTAAAGTGACTGTAAGAAACGATAAAGTAGATGAACAGAAAATTTCAAAAGGCATTTTGTTAAGGCAAAGTATTATAATGAAAAGTGCAAAGACTCAGAGATAACAAATCAAAAGGGCAGAACACAATCAGCATTTCTCAAGCTGAAAGAACTCAAGGAACAATCCAAGCCTTGACAACAGAGAGCTGCAAGAAATTCAAACCAGACTCTGAAGAGAGCCTAGAACAAGACGTATCATGGCCAGCATCAGACAGTTCTTGGCTGAAAGCAGAGAATATCAGGAAAATGTTTACTTGTGTTTTATTGAATACGCAAAAGCTTTAGATTGTTTGGGTCATAACAAAATTCTGGATAATTTTGTGAAGAATAGGAATTTCAGACACTTGAACGTCATGAAGAACCTATACGTATGCCAAGAGGCAGTCATTTGAACAAAACGAGGGGATACTGAATGGCTTAAAATCAGAAAATGTTTGTATCAGGGCTGTATCCTTTCACCATCTTTATTCAATCTGTGTGATAAGAAAATAATCTGAGAAACTAGATTATATGAAGCATGTGGCATCAGGATTAGCGATGTTATAAACATGCTTTAAGGAATCAAAGATGATATGAAATATTTACTGATGAAGATCAACAACTACAGCATTCAGAATGAATTGCACCTCAATGTAAAGAAAACAAAAATCCTAATATTGGGACCAACAAATAACATCATGACAAACAGAGAAAAGAATGAAGTTGTTAAATATTGATTTTACTTAGATACACAAATCAACACTCAAGGAAGCAGCAGTCAAGAATTCAAAAGAACCCACACTTGCAGATAGTACCTACTTGACCTGGCTTCAATGGCTGGATGATCAGAGCTCAAGGAGAAGAAGAAAGGAGAGGGAAAAAAGGATAATCTAATACAATTTGATGAACTTGACACACACCTATGGAAGCAGTAGCTCAAAAGAGTGAACAAATCTTCACAGCAAGGATCATTCCCACCTCCTCTGCACACAGAGAGGACAGGGATGCACAACTTGGACATTGGCTAGCCTGAATTGGGGGGCTACAGAGGCAAGAAGTAACTGGCTTACAAGCTTTCAAGAGGGAATCTAGAGAGAACAAACAAGATGGCGGATCGGGTGGACGTATAGCAGAGAGCTCCGACAACAACAACAACACAGAATACC
>NW_006408530.1:26214420-26219774 GCF_000296735.1 Chrysochloris asiatica
GCTATGGGTCGGACCCGACTCGACGGCACTTAACAACAACAACAAAGGGGAAGAAGAAAAACGATTTCATCTAGATGAAAAACCGAGTTAAACAGACAAAGCTAACATCAAAATGAAGTGGTAATATCAAGAGCAAGTGTAATGTCACTGGAATTTAGTGAACCTGAAAAGAACCAGGGGATCCTGGTGTGGCACTGTAGGATAAGTACTGTACTGCTAACTTTAAGGTCAGAGGTTCAAACCCACCAGCAACTCCTTAGAAGCCCTGTACAGTGTCACTATGAGTTGGAACTGACTTGAAGGCACTTACTAACAATAATAATGGTAGGGAACCAAAGAGCCCTGGCGGTACAGTTGGTTAAGTGCTGAAGTGCTAATCTAAGGGTTGGTGTTTCAAACTCACCAGCTATTCTATGGGAGAAAAATGAGACTGTCTGCTCTCATAAATATTAAAGTCTCAGAAACCCTCTAGAAAGTTCTACTCTGTTCTATAAGGATCACTAGGAGACAGAATTCACTCGATGGCAGTAGGTTTGGGTTAATATAGGGAACCAAATGAAGATAAGAAGAGCTCGGCAATCATGAACCAAGTCCAGGAGTTCTGAACCTGTAAAGATCTTTGGTTCAAGAAGTCCCTTGTATATGGCCAGAACTTGGTAAATCGTGAAATATGACGGATTCTATTAGATTTAACTCACAAAATAGATGATAGTCCCCAAATTAAATTGTGCAATGATATGACCTCCCCCAAAATAATCAAACTGCCACCAATGTATCTTTGTTCTTAGTGTCCCTGTGGATGACATGGAAGTTGAAGTCAATTCTGAAACAAATACTCTGTCTTAACATAAATTTATAGATGAGAAAATGGAGTCTACCAAAGGAAAAGTTACCACAAATTCTGTTATTATTTACAGTGAAAAGATATTTCCAATATGAATTTCAATAATTTTTAGAACAAGGAATAATGTAAAAATAAAAACTAATAATTAAATTGAAGCTGGTTCACAAATATGGTAAATATATCTATGTCACTGAATTGTTAGCATGGCAATTTTTTGTTGTGTGTATTTTGTTCTAATAAAAAAGAAAAGAAAATGAAATGTAATAATTAATAGTATTGTAAAAACTATAGTTATATGAGTATATGTGTACGTGAACACAAAAGTCTCATATGAAACTGCTGAAGATTGAAGAAATGGACATATACATAGCTACAATTTAATCCAGAAAGTTTCTGGGAGAATCCCTAGATTCTTACTATGTATTTTAAAAACCTGTCTGGGCCAATAACTGAAAGGACGAGTGGGGAAAAAAAAAAAAGATAAACTATGTAACTGTACTGAAATGCTTAAAGGCCACAAGACACACCTTGGATATGATTTGTTCTGTGAGGTTAAATCACATGAGGGCTTTTCAGAGAGGTTTTAGCTATTTTTAAAGTCCTACATGTCAGTAAGAGGCATTCCTGAGTGGTACACATAGTTAAGCACTGTACCATTAGCACTGTAAATTGGGAGTTTGAACTTATCCAGTGGTATCTTGGACTTTCTGGTGATCTGCTTGCAAGAAGCCCATAGCCTTGGAAAACTCTATGGAGCACAGGTCTGATCTTACAAATAGCAATTCACCATTAACTGGAATTGACTGGAGATCAAAAGATTTTATTTATTATTGTGTGTGGGGGGGGAGGGTGTTGCTTTTGTTTTTGTTTTGGCCGATGAATAAGTAGTCCCTGGGTGGCACAAAATGCTAATTCCCCTGGTTGCTAACTAGAAGATTGGCTGTTTGACTTCACCCAGAATCACCTCACTAGAAAACCCTGGAGTTCTACTTTCAAAAAATCAGTATTGAAAGCCCTACAGTGCTCAGTTAAACTTTGACACAAATGGAGTAGCCATGAATGAAAGTTATCTTGTGTAACTGGTGGTGGTGGTGGTTATCTGAAGGGTTTTTTCCCAAATATTAATGTTTGTGAAAAAAAAAAAAAAAAAAAAGGAATAGTCTGAAATATGTAGGCCACTCAAAAAAGTTCACATATAATAAAATGTTTAACAAGAAGGTTATGAGGAATTAAAATGAGTCTAAACTAAGAGCTTCTTCACCAAGCTCATGAATGCTGTACGGCTTCCAAATTCCACTTGTTTAGGGTGGCACTTCAGCATGACTTCTGAATGCATCTAGAAGAGAGATCTGCAAATTCCTTGAGGTGTCATCAACCCCTCTAAACAGAAAATTGATTTCAGCTATTTCCCTGCATTTAGAGATCACAGGACCAAAGGTAGCAATAAGTCGGGAGAAATGACAATATGTTGCTAAGTAGAGCCACTAAATCAGGTGGTGAATGTGAAGTCTCAGAATGAGATGAACACAGAAAGTAATCAGGAAGTGCCAAAACAAATTAACCTTTTGGGGCTCTTATTACTAATGGAAAGTTGAAGCCTACAGCACTGTGTACACTTGTCAGGTCAGACAGGTGCCCTTTCATAAGTCATAATCAACAACAGCCTGGGAGGAAGTCTTCGACTCAGATGCTCTAAGCTGAGCAGTATTCTTGAGAAATAGGCTACTGTGTGCCCTCATTCTCATTTTCTCTCCCTCTGTATAAAACATAATTTAAAATACTCACTTGCTACTTTTCATGACAACCCTGACCCAGACCAAATAAAACAAGTGGGGCCAATTCCCCTAATACTAGTATACTAAGCAGAACTTCCAAATAGAGGTGAACATTGATACTGTCTTCTCTCTCTCTACTAAGTAGATTTCCCCTAGGTCAGTGGGCAATTATTCAATGGCCCCAGGATCTTCCTACAGCAGTCCAAAGTTCAATCTCATTTCATCAGAAACATATGAAACATTCACAGCAACTAGGAACTATATTCAATATAAAGCAAATCCTGATATACATGCATCGAAAAGGAAATAATTCATGATATTCAGACTACTGTTAATATTGTTTTGATACAATTTGTACATTTCAGTACTTCCACTTTCATTGGAAGAGCCTAACTGGAAGTAATTGTAATGGAAAAGTAAAAATCTAAAGACAGGGGCCTATAACAAAATAGCTTGAGTCATATATTGATTCAGTCATCACTACATTCAATTGTGATTGTGTTTAAGAATACAGCATCTTCAATGCAACCAATTATAAATTATTTTTACCCATGAACTGTCTGTAGGACAAAGAGCGAAGTCTTTGTACAGTTTGCAACTTGCTACCATAAGTGAGTATATGAGTCTTTTAAAATTGTAGGTTTCAGTCCCAACCTAGACATCATGAATCAGAGTGTGAATGCCTACGTCAAACATGCTGACAGTGCCAGTCTGAAGACAAAATTGAGAAGATACAGTTTACACAAGCCTATGTGACATAACCTACTTCCTTCTCTAGACTTTTCTGTGACATTCTGTCCAATGGTCAGGTATACACCAGGTTTTAGACATACTGGCTAACCGGATGTCCACCTATGAAAGGTTGATCCTAATGTCTGTCAACTCACCTTCACTTCACATCACTCTCCTAATTAATCACTTCTCCTTTTCAACTAGCTTCTCTTCTAGGTCTTAGGTTAACTACCATCCTTTACACTCTTAACATTTCTTTGTTGTTGTTGTTGCTGTTAGGTTCCATTTTGTAGGCAACCACAAAGGAAAAAAAAATAACATTTTCAACAACATATAAATGGTGACTATACATGAAGATCTTGTTGAACAGAATGCATAGGAATGAAATAGACTACATCTGCAGAAAGATATGATAGAGAATCTCAATATTATTAGTCAGAACAAGGCCAAGGGGCAAACTGGGAACAGACTATCAATTACTCATATGCAAGTTCAAGTTCAAGCTGAAGATAGTGAAATCAAGTCTCCACGAACCAAAAATATGACCTTGTGTATACCTCATATGAATTCACAGACCATCTCAAGAATGGATTTGACATGCTGAACACTAATGACAGGGCAGACAAGTTGTGGGATGACATCAGAGACATTATACATGAAAAGGTCATTTAAAAAGGCAAGAAAGAAAGAAAGAGCAAAATGGGTATCAGAAGAAACTCTGAAACTTGTTCTTAAATGTAGAGAAGCTGAAGCAAAAGGAAGAAATCATGAAGTAAAAATATATTTAACAACAAAAACTGCAACTACACACGAGGACCTCATCAGACAGAAAACTATCTATCTTTACTGAAGGAGTCCTGGTGTTGCACTGTAGAATAATCACTGTACTGAAAGGTTCATTTGAACTGCCAGGTCAGTGGCTCAAATCCACCAATCGCTTCTCAGAAACCATATATAGGGTCACTATGGGACAGAACTGCCTTGATGGCACTCAACAATAACAACAACTGCTATTGAAAAAGAGCCCCAGTAAACATTCGCCTGCTACCACAGGTAGAGGTTCAACACTCCATGGAAGAAAAACATAGGCATAGGTATTTTTCAAAGATTGCTGTTTATGTTGTTAAGTGCTTTTAAGACATTTCCAACTTCTTTCCGAGGCTTTAAATATTCCAAGCAGCAGGAAACTTCATCTTTCTCCCATGGAGTGCTGGAGGCTTGGATCATGTGGTTCACAGGCCAGTGCTTAAATCCTATGGAGCAGTTGTAATCTGCTACAAGGGGTCACTAGGAATCAACCATTTCCTTTCAACCATACCTAGCAACAATTGGAAAAGCGTGGATAGTGGTGGCTCAGTGTTAGAATTTTTACCTTCTATGCAAGAAACCAGAGTCCTGGTGTGGCGCTGGGTTAATGCGCCAGAATGCAAAGCCATTTGAACTGCAAAGTAGGCAGTTCCAGCTCACCACCTGCTCCTCGGAAACTCTATACAGGGTTACAATGGGTCAGAATCAACTCTATGGCACTTAACAACAACAACAATACAGGATACTGAAGCTGAAGAAAATTAAAACAAATCCACAAGAGGCAAAATATGACCTTGAATATATATCCCACCTGAATTTACAGATCATCTGAAGAAGAGAATTGATACATTGAACACAAAAGAGCGAAGACCAGAAGAGTTGTGGGATGACATCAAGAAGATCATATAGGTAGAAAGCAAAAAGTCATTAAGAAGACAAGAAAGAAGGAAAAGGTCAAAAATGGATGTCAGAAGAGACACTAAAACTTGCTCTCCAGTGTAGAGATGCTAAAGCAAATGGAACAAATAAGGAGGTACGAGAGCTGAACAGAAAATGTCAAAGGTCAGCTAGAGAAGATAAAGTCAAATATTACAACAAAATGTGCAAAGTTCTGGAGGAAATGGCAAAGAACAGGTCATCAGGAATTGATGGAATAAAAATTGAAATCTTTCAAGAAAGTGAGATGGCACAGGAGG
>NW_006408530.1:26220777-26222675 GCF_000296735.1 Chrysochloris asiatica
AGGAAAACCGTAGAAGAATTGATGCATTTGAGTTATGGTATTGGAGGAGAATATTGAAAGTGCCATGGGCTGGCAAAAGAACCAACAGATCTTTGTTGGAAGAAGTGCAGACAGAGTTCTCCTTGGAGGCCAGGATGGCCAAACTTCGTTTCTCATACTTATGACATATTGTCAGGAGGGACCCATCACTGGAGAAGGATATCACGTTTGGTAAGGTGGAGGGTCAGAGAAAAAGAGGAAGACCCACAGCGAGATGGATTTGCAAAGTGGCAGCATCAATGGGCTTAAGTGTGGTAACAATTGTGAGGTTGGGCCCCGGACCAGGCAGTGTTTTGTTCTGTTGTGCGTAGGGTTGCTTTGATATGGTACCAACTCTATGGCACCAAACAACAAACAACAAGCAGGATACCAAGATTTTATTTCCAACAAATGCACTTCAAGTTTACTACCAATGCTCTGTCAGTGGGAATTAGCATGTGGCTCTATAGGAGAAGCACTGGACTGCTAGCCACAAGGTCAGCAGTTCAAACCCACCAACTGCTCCTGGGAAACCCTATGCAGGGTCATTATGAGCCAGACCCTCACTCCAGGACACTTAACAATAATGATGCTGAGCAGGTTCCAGTAGAGCTAATAGACTAAAATGAAATGGGAAAAATTCCTGGCAATCTACTTCCAAAAAAGTAACTAATCAAATCCCTGTGCACCACAATGGTCACATCTGTCACTGATCAAGGAAGCCGAGCAGAATGTGGTGTTATTCTACCTGAGGTTGCCATGAGAGGATGTTTACACTTAAGCAGCTAAAATTTAAAAATAAGAAAATTGGCCCCGGCCTCACGCTCTGTATCTGCACACCTATTTCTTTGTATCCAATGCTGATCTTAAAGTGATTTTGAGCTCAAAGGGTTATTTATATATCTTTATCACCAGGAATTTATAGGCTACATTGCAGACAGTCATAGAATTGTCCCTGACATAGGATGTATATCAATTAACACAAACCATACTTATGAACCACATTTAAGACCATATATATATATATTTTTTTTAAATATCTTTCCTTTGGTAATGGGTACTGCATACAATGTTGCAAGGCATAATTTGATGATATTATTTTTCTGAAATGTTCACTCCCAGATGTTCAATGGTATAAATTACTTTCCCAAACACTGCCATACAGAAGTCTGTAGTGTATCTACAATGAAGTCTGACAAAATGCCAACATTGTGCAATTCTTCTTCATTGTCAGTGTAAATTTTTGTGATTGTGTATTTTTTTTAATGTATACATGTTATTTTAATTGTTAAGTATCATAAAGTTAGTTCCAATTCATAACAGCCCATTAACACCAGAACAAAAATTCACCATCCTCACAATCAGGGCTATGTTTGAGCCCATTGTTGAAGCCATTGTATTAATGTTGTTGTTAGGTGCCATTGAGTCAGTACCCACCCATGGCGACCTTATACACAGCAGAAAGAAACACTGCCAGATCCTGGGCCAACCTCAGTACTGTTGTCACGCTGAGTCCATCAATGCTTCCACATGGCCAAACCATCTTGTTGGGTGTCTTTCTCCTTTTCCCTGACACTCCACCTTACCAAACATGCTATCCTTCTCCAGTGATGGGTCCCTCTTGACAATAAGTCTGAAGTATGAGAGACAATGTTTGGCTATCTTGGTCTCCAAGAAGCACTCTGGCTGCACTTCTTCCAAAACAGATCTTTTGGTTCTTTTGGCAGCCCATGGCACTTTCAATATTCTCTGCCAACACTATAACTCAAAGCACCAATTTTTCTACAGTCTCCCTTATTCACTGTCCAGCTTTCACATGCATATGAGGTTATTGAAAATACCATGGCTTGGGTCAGGCACACCTTAGTCATCTAGCTGAC
>NW_006408530.1:26222963-26231362 GCF_000296735.1 Chrysochloris asiatica
CATATCACAGGTTGTTAATGAGTCTTCCTCCAATCCTGATGCCACGTTTTTCTTCATAGAACCCAGCTTCTCGTATTATTTGCTCAGCATACAGGTTAAATAAGTATGGTGAAAGAATACAACCCTGTTGCACACCTTTCTGAATTTTAAACCATTCAGTGTCCCCATGTTCTGTTCGAACAACTGCCTCTTGGTCCATGTACAGGTTCCTCATGAGCACAATTAAGTGTTCTGGAATACTCATATTTTGCAATGTTGTCCATAGCTTGTCATGATCCACACCATTGAAAGTCTTTGCGCAGTCAATAAAGCACAGGTAAACATCTTTCTGCTATTCTCTGCTTTCAGCCAAGATCTGTCAGACATCAGCAATGATAGTCCTCATTCCATGGCCTCTTCTGAATCTGGTACCAAATAGCTGGTTGTAAACACACAGATTTATTCTCCTTTGCAGCTTTATGACTTTTTGTCTGAGACTATTTATTTTAAATGTTTTGTTGTGAATTATGTGATAGTTACATGGGAGAACATTAGTTTTACATTCATCCTATCGTGTATCATTTATTTGCCATGCTTACAATCCTCTCCATGCATCATCAACCAACCAAAGGGTATATCCTACAAGCCTGCCCCTTCTGCCTACCCACCCCCCCACCCCCTTCCAGTCATCAGCACATAGCCCCTCTCCCTCCCTGGGTCTAAAGTCCCCAGCTTCTTCATCTCTCCAGTGGAGACTACTTTAAACTGGCAGTTTTGTTTGGATAGAAAAGATTTAGCAAGGGAGGTTTTGCCAAAACAACGTATTTTTCAGACAATGATATTAGTGCCTTTACCTCATAATTCTAGAGGTGTGTAGATAGATGTGTATGTTTTTCTCATTTCTCATGTAGAGGGTTAATGTAATGTATCTTCTCTTCTTCAGACCACATGAACTTCTGTTATATTCTTTGAATGGTTATTGAATCATTTATATTGATTTCAGTGGAAATCCAGTTGCCCTTGTATAGCTCCACAAAAAATATATATCACATAATAAGAAAGTTCCTTTTATTGTTAGAAAGTCAAAAATACTACTGGGCCTAGAAGAGAGGAAGAGCCACCTCTTCTTTGATTTGTGAATTTGATTATCTGATATAAAACTTATTTGCAGAACAGTTTTAGTATGTTAGTAATATGGAGTAAAAAGTTTTGGGTGAGTAAGAAAAATGCATAAACTTCCAACACAATAACTTCAACATTTGAATTACGACCATTGCAAATCTCCTAATTTACGACATACTTCCTCTTCCTTTTCTACAAACTATTGCCTAAACAATATCTAAGAAGCCCTCTCCCTACTTTTAAGTCCTTGTCAAAGTATTAAACTTTTAGAGTCATGGTTTCTCATTTTCTTATCTAATCTATTTTTCTTTAATTCTAATTTTCTTTCTTTCTTAAATGTTCATATTTTATAACAGTCTCTGATAAAAGATAAAGGTCATTTTGCACATTTTCTCATAGACCATGTATGATTGTTCATCTGTACCCAAACCAACTTTTAAAACTTATCTAAAAAGGTATGGAATTAAGGACATAGTTAACATAAGCAACAATTTTAACATCACTGTTATTGAATTTTATGATGTTCTAGGAATTGGTCTAGACGCTTTTAATCTGTATACTTTGATGTAAAATTCATAGAAATGTTGATTTTTTTTCAACTGAGAAAACTGAGCCTCAGATATTAATTGATTTTCCAAATTAAACAGAGAAAATTATGCAAAGCTGTTATTTGAATTCAGGTTTCTTGTTTCTAAACTTATTGTTTAATGATTTTAATTAAACAATTTTGTATACAAGGAGAACTGTGATGCATTAGGCAAACTGTATCGTACATTAGTGTAGTATAGTGCATATAGTATAGTACATTCAGAGAAAATATTGTTTAAAAACAGAACTTTGTTTAATTGTAGCTAGAGAAAATTTATAATTTTTTCTCCAAGACCTATAAAGCAGCAGGTAATGCAGAAATTTTCCATTTTGTGTAAATCTCATTAGCTCTATAATTTGTTCAATGGCATAATAAAAAGAAAATTCCAAGTCATTAAAGACTTTTCAATCTCCAGGGCTACAAGTGCCTGATGAAATAAGTAATCGATCCATCTTGCTTGGAAAGCATTTTTTGTTTTTTAATTCAAAACCACAACTAATTTAACACCATACAACATCAAAACCAATAATTGTATGTCCTTGCTTTAAACAGAAAAACAAATGGGCTGAATATGATGTAGCTTTTGAGGTACCAAGCATGAAGATATACCCCATGTGAAAGGACCAAACCTCATTGCCTAGGTATGTGACCAATTACCACTATAAGATATAATAGATCCTAATGTAATACTCATTCTATGTATAAGTGACTGATACACTATGCAAGTCCATAGGGAAGTATTCTAATATAATGAAAAGAACATACTCTACACCTACAAACCAATATGATTTATAGTCAAGTGACTATGTCTTTAGGGCTCGTTTCCCTCATTTACCAAATGATCAGTGAAAGAATTCACAGCTCTACTATTATGCACTTACACAGATATGGCCTTTCAGTGATAAAATACAAATATTTAGCAAGAATGAAAGAAGACAAAAATAAGTCCTTACGTCATTTATAAAAAGGTTGAGATTCTATTACATATCACACTATTATATGACATGACAACTTTTGCCTGGTAATTACCTGTTTCAAATTAAATTTAATATTGGCATTATTACAATGCTCAAAATAGTTGCCTTAAAGTCAGTTAATGTTTGTTTTTAATTTGCATTCTAAAGTTACTGGTGCAATGACTTACCTTGACTCACAAATTAACACAACAATATTTCCTGTGTCTAAGTCCCATTCATAAGTGCCAAACTGGAGACTTTACTAGAGTTTGAACTCTAGTTTCTGAATTGATGTAAGATTTGGACATAGAGTCAGCAAAGAGTTTAACCAGTTTATTACCAAAAGAGAAAAGTCAAAAGTAAGGTTCATATGTTGAGTGTAAGTCCATCTTGTTTAAACAAATTATGTATGATGGTTTTACTCTGTTCCAAGGAGCTCTGGTAGTGTAGTGTAGTGTAGTGTAGTGTAGTGTAGTGTAGTGTAGTGTAGTGTAGTGTAGTGAGTTGGGCTATTAATCTCAAGGTCAGCAGTTTGAAACTACCCATGGTTCTGCAGGAGAAAGATGAGGCTTTCAGAAAGCATTATGATGAGTTTCGTGACCCTGATATAACACACAAAAGTCCAAGATGGGAAGAATGTGTTTAAATGATTCAAGAGATGAATAATTCCTATTTGTGAAAATCCAATCAAGGACTGAATCAAAGTGATCAGTCTAGAATTTGATGTTGCTGAATATTCCCAATTCTGATGATATTTTTAGCAAATGAAATAATTCAGCAATCACAGTTTAGTGAAACTCAAGTCAAAACCAGAGAACAGACTAGGCTATACTCCACGGATAATATTTAGATTCAATCAAAACATCATATATCTAAACAAAGTAATGTTTTTCTTCTCCAACAATCAGGAATACCTCCCAACTTTTATTTAGTAATAATAAGTCTATTTTCAGACAATTCCAAAGACAAAATAGTCTTTACGTTTTACAGTTACAAGACTGGATTATTTTCCTATATAATGTTCACACTTTAATCATCTGCCTTGTAAATATGATTTATTTTAACTCATATTCAGTGCAATCCTCATTATTTCAAATTATCAGCAGAATAATCTATTTAAGATATGTAACATTTATAAAATCAAAACAAGACAAATATATCTTTGTAAACATGCAACATTTTAAAAGAAATGAGCTGAATAAAATTCAATGTTTTCTTTTCAACTGATGTTCACAAGGAATAATTACATTTCCCCATATGCAAATGATGTTGGCCATAAGGCAGGATGACAACTTGCTACCATACTGAATGGAACATAAAGAAAACCCAGCAAAACCATTGACATGGACCAGTTGGTAAAGCTTCAGTCTGACACATTGGTACTTTGGGGATCTGCTGAAGCACAGGTGTCTAGTTAATGTAAAACAAAGTATAAGAAAAAAATATGAACAATCAACTCCTTATGTTTTTAATTTGCAGTGATGAAAAAAAAGAAAAGGAAATAAAGGCAGGACATGAAATGAACATTCATAACTTTCCATTTATTAATCATTAGGCAGTACTTTAAAAATTATGTAGACTCAAATATTGCACTTCCTTCAAGATGCTATCAATTGCATGCTGCACTGTATAATTTTAATAATTTTGATTGAAACCCTTTTACAACTTTTTGTAAATTTTACACAATTTACTGATTTTTAGTATGATTTACATAGGAATTGACTTTTATGGATATAGCAGAAGAAACGTGCTGTAGTTTGATAGAATTCACTTACTATATGTATGCTGTAATCTCTAACGAAAACAATGACAGCTTCTTTAAGACAAAAGAAAAAAACAATTTACTATTAAAGTGAATAAAAATAAGTTGGTTGTTGAGTCAATTGTTGTTGTTGTTAAGTGCTGTCAAGTCGATTCCAACCCATTGCAACTCTGTATAGGGTTTCCGAGGAGCAGCTGGTGAGCTTGAACCACCAGTCTTGCAGTTTAAATGACTTTGCAGTCTGGCGCATTAACCCACAGCTCCACATGGCACCCTGGTAATTTAGTTTCTCTAATTTTAAAATGAAGCAAACACCTATCTTGCCTACTATTTTAGTTTTAATTTAAGTAGGGCACTAAACTATTCTTTCTGGGAAATATTCACATAATTATTTACGCAGAGAAAAATTTGAACCTTACCGATTACTTCTTGATTGCTTTCTCACTTCCTACAGATATTTTTTAAGTTAAGAGTTTGATATCTAGACATCTGGTTATTATTCTATGCATTCACATACAAGTATTATTTTTCCTGTAAATACTCTATGCATTGTTCTATGACTATTTTAAATTTAACAATATATCTTAGTATATCCATACTTGGAGGCTTAATTATTTATAAATGTGCTATAATTGTTTAATATATTCAATCATCCTCTTTTTGTTTAGATGAAATACTTTGGAAGTAAATACTTCCAGGTTTTCATTCCTACAAACAATGCTGCAGTCGCATCATTAGTAAAAAATAAAATATTTCATTGAAACGGAGTTATAGGATTGAAAAGGTTATAACAAAAATTATGAATATTTTTACCTTGGTATACGTTGTTGAGTGTCATCAATTTGGCTCTGACTCTTAGCAACCCTATGCACAACAGAACTAAACACTGCCTGGTCCTGTACATCACAATTTTTGTCATGTTTGAGCCCACTGTTGTAGCACTGTGTCAATCCAGCTTGTTGGGGGTTATGAACATAAGTCAAAAAGTATTGATACTAGGGCTCTAGTCATGCATTCATGGATTTATCCTGAACAAAACAGGTTTAGACATATCGTAGTCATCAGTGGATGACTGTAGAAAAGTTCAGTAATAACACTTGTCTTGGTTTCACTATTGTTGTTGTTAAGTTCCAACCAATAGAAACTCTGTATAGGGTTCCCAAGGAACTACTGATAAGCTTGAACCACTGACCTTGAAGTTCAAACTTCAAGCCTACTTTGCGGTACAGCGCATTAACCCACAGCACCACACCAGGATTCCTAGTCTCATTAGGGTATCTTCAAAAAAAGATCCAATATAAACAGTGACTTCAAAGGGCATCTGCCGGTCCAGTTACATTCAAGGCAGGCAGGTCACTTAGAAAGCTATTACAACTATGTTTTTTTGTAATTTCAAAGTGGTGATAATGAATTTTTTTTCCAAGAATATAGGATGATCACTGGGGCTTATTATTAGAAAGAAGCCTTAAGAAAATTGAAAACTGCACTGATGAGAAAAAGGCCAGGAAAGGTGTGCAGAAGAATGTTTTGTCTGTTTTCCTTCACAACAATGAACCTGCTCATTCTTGAAGAGCAGCCAAGGCTCTTCTATAAGAATTTCCCTGGGAAACCTTACCCCATTAACCCTATCACCCTAATCTTGCCAATTCAAACTTCTTTTTGCTCTTTACTCAAAGAACATTCAAAGGAACATGATTTGAGTCCTTCCAGTATGCCCTGGTAGTGTCGTATGCTGCAAGTTGGACAGCTAACCGCAAGATTAGAAGCTTAAAACTACCAGCTGGTCTGTGGGAAAAAAGATGAGGCTTTCTAAAACCATAAAACTTACAGCCTCAAAAACCCAATACAGGGTCAGAGCCGACTCCAGGCACACAACCACCAAGATACTGAAACTGCCATTTTGACACAGTGTAAATCAAATAGCACAGAATTCTTCAGGGATGAGTTAGACAGATGGTAATACCATCTTCAGCAGTGTCTAAACCAAGATGGAAGATATGTTGGGAAACAATAGTATAACATTTTAATATTCTTGTTTAACAAAGGATTCTACAATTTTGTATCAATGCTTTCTGGCTTACCCTTGTATATTGGCTAATTGCTTCTAAAGAGCTTTACCAATTTATGAGCCTACTCTAAATGAGTTTTTTTCTGCATCCTCAGTGATACTTGGGATATTTTCCATAAGTTTGATGAGTTAAAAACAACTTTAATATTCATTTTCCTAATTTATCATTTTTAGGTATCTATTTAATAGTCGATTAACCACTTGATTTGATCTTATTTTTTTTCTGTCTTAAAGAAACAAAACTAGTAGGATGTATACCAATATGTATATAAATAATTCATAGTGCAGTATCTACACTAGTTTTTTTTTTTTTTTCCTTAAATGTTTTATTGTGAATTATGTGATAGTTTACATGGGAAAACATTAGTTTTACATTCATTCTATCGTATATTGTCTCATTGCAATGGTTATAATCCCCTCCATGCAATCCTTCCCCCATACCTCCCAGGTCTTCAGCACACAGTCGCTCTCCCTCTCTGGATCTAAAGTCTCCAGCTGCTCCATCGCTCCATGTCATCATCTCTGACTCCATTTCAGGCATCACTGCTTCTCTGGGTAGGGAGTTTTTGACCACACAATTTGACCATATGCTCTAACCAAGTTGACAAATGATATTAAAATTCACGGAATACTTTTAGAGTTCCTGTTCTATAAAAGAAATTGCATATCATCTAACACTGTATATAAGCCCTGTAGTACAGTAGTTAAGTGTTCAGTTCTAACCAAACGGTTGGCAGCTAGAACCCACCAACCACTTGTGGTAGTCTGCTTTTCTAAAGATTTACAACGTTGGAAACCCTATGGGCAAGTTTACTATGTTCAATAGAGTCTCTCTAAGAGTTTAAATTCACTTGATGACAATGGATTTATCACTTTATACCTGTTAAACAATATTCATTATGGTTTCCTGATCTTAAAATCAGAGTTGTGTTGAAGTCTGCCCCAATTATTGTCATTTGTGAAGTATTCTTATATTTTAGCATGTGTTTTTAAACAAAAGTGATATTATATATAGTTTATAAGGAGCTCTGGTAGCGTAGTGGTTATGAATTGGACTGCGAACCTTAAGGTCAGCGGTTCGAAACTACCAGCCCCTCCGCGGGAGAAAGATGAGGCTTTCTACTCCTGTAAAGATTTTACACTCTCAGAAACCCTGTACAGGGTCGCTATGGGTCGGAACCGACTCGAGGGCACTTAACAACGTATTTTTTAGATTAGGTATTGTTTGATTTGCAAAATGGTAATCTATTTTGTTTCTATTGGAGAATAACTTCCATTATTATCAAATGACTATTTATATGCTATTCTTTTATTTTAAATCCCTTTCAAAGTTTTATGTATTAAAATATATTCTAATATTAATAATGATGTTGTTGTTAGGTACTGTAGAGTCGGGTCCGACTCATAGTGACCCTGTATAGGGTTTCTGAGCCTATAAATCTTTACTGGTACAGAAACCTCATCTTTCTCTCTCGGAGTAGCTGATGAATTTGAACTGCTGGGTGTGCTTAACAGCCTAAAGAGTAACTTAATACACTACCAGGGCCCAATATTGCTATGTTGTTGCTGTTAAGTACCATAGAGTCTGTTCTGACTCATAGCGACCCTGCACAGGGTTTCCAAGGCTATAAATCTTTACCAGAGCAGAACGCCTCATCTTTCTCCCACGGTATCGCTGGTAGTTTTGAACTGCTGACCTTGATGTTGGCAGCCCGACTCATAACCACTACGCTAATATTGCTATAACCCTAGTAAATTTATTTAGTATATGCTTGTTTTATCTTTTTTGCTGTTTGTTTTCGATGTTACGGATCAGGGTTGGGATAGGATAGGAGTAAGGTTTGCTCTAGATATTAGGATTAAATTAAGTTTAATTAAATTAAGTTATTAAGTGCCGTAGAGACAGTTGCAACTCATAGTAAC
>NW_006408530.1:26233247-26234806 GCF_000296735.1 Chrysochloris asiatica
GTCGCTATTGGTCGGAACCGACTCGACGGCACTTAACAACAACAACAACAGCGTAACAAACACCTTCCTTACCCTAATGAAGCTATCCTAGCTATAGGTAGTGGCCAATCGAATTGTGTAATCTCGTACCTTACTAAGTGTAAACCAATCCTAGAGAAGTTAGGTAGAAGACCCCTAATCTGTTTGTAAAAATCTATAAAAACCCTGCTATCAGAAAGCTCGGGGCTCTATCCCTATTCCGCTGCGTTGGTTAAAGGTAGAGACCTGGCTCGAGCTTGAATAAAGTAACCCTTGTGCACTTGCATCGGCTTCTGCATCGACTCCTCGGGTGGTTTTTGGGGACCCTGAACACTGGGCATAACAATAGTGACCCTGTACAGGGTTTCCGAGGCTGCAAATCTTTACGGGAGCAGAAAGCCTCATCTTTCTCCCGCAGAACAGCTGGTAGTTTCGAACTGCTGACCTTGCGGTTCGCAGCCCAATTCGTAACCACTACGATGCTACCAGAGCTCCTATTATAGGTCAAGTTATTTTCTTTCACAAGTTTGCTTCATTTCCAGGTGACCCCTGATTGTCGGATAGTGTTTATTGCCCAAGGGTTACTTTAATTGTACACATTGAGGCACAGGGATCTTAGACATTGCTTCCCCAGTGTGGTTACAACCCTAATCCAAGATAGGGGGACAGGACATCTGGGGGAGGAAATGGATTCCTTTCAGACTATCTCTGAGCTGAATTTTGATTACTGTAAATATTCATATTTTCTCTCAAAACACCTGACATAGATAACTCACATCTCGTTTGGAATCATGAACTGTCTCTATGGAGAACTTGCAAAGCTATATCTATAACACTTCTAAATCTAGATTGACTCTGTTGCACTGGTGAGGTTTTAAAATTTCTCTTCAGTTCTTGAAAATGTTACTTACTTCCCATTGTCATGACTGTCTCCTTATCAAGAGTACCTGTCTCTGGCTTCCTTTCCGTCTATTCACATCAATATATTAATCTAAAATGTATACCCATTTTTCTACTGAAGGCAAATGCAATCATGCATTAAAAAGAATGACTGGGCTCAAATCATATGACTGATATTAAACATTTATTTGAATCAACTAATACATAAACTTTATATTTTGAACCAGATGATAACATGTGCTAAATGTGCTAAAGCCCTATAATTAAACAGATATGCCTCTTATCCTCCTTTCACTATCTGATATATCTCCTCTTTTTAAAAAATTCAATATAGTGTCACCTCTGAAAAATCCTATATATGAATCAGTCTGGGATGATAGACAGATAGATAAAAATATAGGATACGTATATATAATATAGAGAGATATGTTCTGTTGGGAATAAAAATAAAAGTAATAATAATAGAACTGAAAAAGTGAAAAGAAATAGTTTTTAGCCTGACTCTTCCTCATCCTGTCTTCTGTTCTGCAGAAGCCATCTTCCTTGAGGCAAGGTACATTTTTAGTTATTCTGGTCATTTTCCCCTATAGGTATTCTCATTGATTTACCATTTGATTTGATAAATATATTTCATTTCCTCT
>NW_006408530.1:26235381-26271434 GCF_000296735.1 Chrysochloris asiatica
TTTACCACTGAACCACTTTTGTGGTTCACTGAGCCACTGAACCATTATTCAAGACAGAATATATGATAGAATTAATATACTTTTCAAATATTCCAATGTTATAACACCTAAATCACTTGATGAGAATTCTAGCACTGATGGCAAATACACTAAATTTTCAGATATCATATCAATTTTTAAATCATGCTACATTTTAGTTTGTTTTATAGTTGGACCATGATATATTTGGACAGTTTTTCGTTTATAGCTTATCATCCTATTATTCAACTTAGTAGTATCAGTGTAGTAATGTATTTTTAGATCAGGTAAAGATGATATAGAAGGGAGTATAAATTTATCAAATGCATGGGTAAGAATATGAAAGTAATGTTTGTCATCAACTCACAATGGACACAGCATGCTAGTCCTTGTATCAAGACTTGCTTAATCAACAATAAGACTGGATCAGTGGAACCACAGGACCTAACAGGAACCTACTCAGAGTCATTTGTATCGTCGTGGACAAAAGTATTTGGCACAGGAAGCAACTGGGGACTGAAATCTCACCTAAACCCTTATCTCAGGATGAGCTCTACCTGAACTGATGACATCCTGGACAGATCAGGGGATGTATTAAAAAAGGATTAGGTAAATAATTTGCCAAATCTAATGCCAATATTTTACACTTAAGAAAATTAAGAAGTAGAGAAGTTAAGGAACTAATCCAAGATCATGCAGTTGGTTAATGGAAGGTCCAGAAGGAAAATCCAGATCTCCTTATTACTACTTCAATGCCTTTTCCATCTTATATTATCTTTTCTATCCCACATTGCTCATGTATATTCCTCACTTACTCCACAGGTTTCTGTGCAATTCTCACTCAAATCTAGTGGTCCCAGAAAGCAAAGCAATGTTGATTTTAAGAAAATGAATGGCGTATTCATCAGGAAGCTTAAGAAAAAAATTACCATTCAATATATGCCTTACAGAAAACCACTGTCAACTGAACATCTCACATTCATTTTGATTGTGGAGTGTTATTAGGTGCCATCGAGACAGTTCTGGCTCATAGTGACACTGTGCACAATGGAATGGCACATGACCTGGGTCTGTGCCTTCCTAACACTGTAAAGTGTTGTTGGAGTACTATTTTCTATCTCAAATATTGATATGTTAAGGTTTTCATAAATGCATTTTCTAAATAGTCAATTAAGTACAATTAATAGCTTTTCAAAATCTATTTTAAACTTTATTTTTTAAAATAAATTTTTGGATGATCAATTTATACTTCTGATTTTTCTTTTAACAAATCAATAAATGAACTAAAATCAGGTTTTACCTCATTATAAAGTTAAAATATTTTCAACATTTATGTAAAAAATTCCATTGCGAACATAAAACTTTAAAATTATGAATCATAAAAATGCAATATGTAGTTAATAATGTTATAAGATTTGTTAAAATTTTGTTATAATTTCTGTTGGTAAAATATTTCTAGCACCCCAGAAAGCCAAGTTAAACTCAAAATCCTAGACGAGGCAGTCCATATGAATTTCAACAAAAGAGAATTAATCCTCATGCCTCCCAGGCTCGTAGCCAATGAGATACTTTAGCGTTAGGAGTGTAAGCTCACAATATTTATTCTCTTTGTTACCTTCCTTTAGTATTGTCAAAGACAATTTCCCCACTCTCCAAACCCTACTGAAAATAATCTGATGGCAAGGAGCCTTGACTCTACCCATTGGTTGTGTCTGTCCAGAACAAAGCTAGCAACCATGAGAATTCATCTGAATGATATGATGTAGAAATTCATAGCCACCATTTTAGCTACAAGACTCCATGCTGATGTATTAATAGTGCAAGCTATAGAGGCTCCACCCAGTGGTAGTCCGGTGGTATTGTTAGTAGAATAGCTATATGGTGTGTTTTTTAGACTTTACTGTGGTTCACAAAGACTCGGAGTCTGGGTCTCTGACAACTATAGAAATTCCTGTGAACAAATCCTACTCTTATTAAAACCAGCGAGAGTCAGTTTCCATTGTTTACAACCAAGAATTTTGAAAGATATCAGTAGCTATTTTTAAAATATTCTTCTTAAAATACTTCATTATTACTAAGTAACTTTTGTATCACAGTGGGTTGCAGGTTACATGTTGGCCTGCTAGCTGCAAGGTCAGCAGTTCGAAACCACCAGCTGCACCACAGGAGAAGTATGAGACTTCCTGCTCCAATAAAGATTTACTGCCTCAGAAACTCTATCCAGGGTCAGTATGAGTCAGAAAAGACTCTACAGCATACCACCACATTGTCATTACTAAGAGGTTGTTGTTAAGTGTCATCAAGTTAGTTCTGACATATAGCAACCCTGTGGATTTTAACCATCAACTTGTAATAAGCAATCCAGTGCTAACGCTATAGTGCCACACCAGGACACCGTCTATGTACTTAATGGGTAACATTTACAAGTTATCTACAGAAAACTATTTAAATGATTTATTTGGATCTGGTTCTGGTTTAACATGACATAGGAGTTCTTGTGTGGTGCTGTAGGATAAGCAATGGACTGCTGGCTGCAATATCAGTGGTTCAAACGTATCAAGTGCTCCTTGGAAATCCCATGCAAGGTCTCTATGAGTCAGAACCAACTTAAAGGTTTTTATAGGCGAAAAGCTGGTATCTACATGAAAATTGGAGTCCTGGTGTGGCGCTATGGGTTAAAGCGCTAGACTGCAAAGTCTGTTTGAACTGTAAGGTTGGCAGTTCAAGCTCACCAGTCGCTCTTTGGAAACCCGCTACAGGGTCGCTATGGGTTGGAATCGACTTGACGGCCCTTAACAACAACAAAACATCTCAATTATAATTGTGCATCCCACACTCTAAGGTGACTGGTAAATTTGGCCAAATTGGTCAATTCAGTCCAACACTTCAGATGCACCAGAATTTAGAGAACAATTCAAACCCTCTACCTGCAGAGAACAAGGTTAATAAACAGTATCTGTTGTGCTTGATCTGCTAAAACAAGTTAACACATAAATTGCTTGTTCTCAAAATAGGTTCACCAGAGGGCAACTGTGGTTTGGCTCATCATTTACCTAAGGTGACTAGAAAATCACTCAATTTAAATTACAGTATACTGCAGAGCAGTGAAAGCTATTTTATAAGCTTTATTGTGTTAGGGAAGCAAAGATGGCCTAATCAGTATCAAGCAGTTTTGAAAATCTTATAGAATTGAATAAAGGAAGATGTTATGTAAAACCCATTTAAATGGGCTTGTGTGATAGTCAAGATATTCCTTACTATTCTTCAACAAAGCATAATGCAGATCATTTTTATTACTTTCATAGGTAAAATGCTATCATTTTTAAGCATTTACAGATCAAAATGTCATAATTATACTTTTATTCTGACTAGTGTTCAAATTACACTAAAATATGCCCTTTTAAATATTTTCTTTTCATCCTCTTGGAGAAACAGGAAATCTCCCTCAAAACTTTTTTTCTATTTTTCTTCTCTATACATTTAGATCACCCAATGTTTGTATTTATCCTTTCTTTCCACCTAACAGATTCTATTCCCTATCGATTCCACTCCTTATCCATAAAGTATTTACATATGTCTTCAATCTTTCTGATATTGTGTCTGCCTTCCAAATGTATGCATGTCACTCCTCAGAGTCTCACTGAGAGATAGCTAGCCATCTTGTAATTGAATTAGCAAACTTTAGACATCCTGGAAGGCAGCTGGGCAAATTAATTTGATTGTAAACAAAACAAACAAAAAAAAAAATCACACTGTGTAGATGGCCACCAACAGTAACCTCACAAATGGGAAGACGCATGTTAGTGTAATGATATATCAGTGTGAGAGTCCTGGTGTGGCACTATAGGATAAGGACTGGACTTCTAGCCACAAAGTCAGCAGTTCAACTCACCAGCTGTACCACAAGAGAAAAGCTTTCTGTTCTTGTAAAGATTTACAGCCTAGGGAACTCTATACAGGGTTACTATGAGTCAAAATTGGATCCATGGCAGTAGAGTGCAAGAGATACCAGCACATCTGTGTGAGCAACATATCTGTGGTACATTAAAGGAAGCCACAATTTTTTAGACACTCTTCCCATTGAATGATAGGATCAATATTTCTTCTCTTTGAATATAGTTAGGCTATAACTGTTTAAACAATAGAAACAATGTATGATGAAAGTTTGCCTTATCTAGTTTCCAGGCTTTTTGGAGCAACAGCTTATTCTTCCTGGCAGCTTATATTTGTTGACATGTACAGACTGGTTATACTTCAGCCTGGCACACTGATGCCACTCTTAGAACCCGTGTGTCGAGAAAGCAAAGGTAGCACCTTAGAAAAGTTTATATGGAGCAGAAACCTCTCCAGTGACTCTAACTAACATCCTAACCAAATCAGTCATAATTTGCCAGAGATATGAGTAAGCAGTCTTGGAAACTGATCCTTCAACCTAACTGATATACCTTATTTAGTCGAGATGAACATATCCACGGAGACTTATCCATACCGCATATATTTTAGCAAAATAAAAATTAATTTCAATTGTTCTTAGCAGCTAAGTTTAGGGATAGCAACTAAGTTTTGTTACAGATCAGTAGATAACTATCATAATGCACAAGCACCATTGTTACACCCAAAGTTGGTTCCAATTCCTGGAGACATTAAGTCTAATTAACAAACACGCCTGATTCAAATAAGAAAAGAAAAGAAAAAGTCTTTATTATTAGGAAACTGACTTCACCTGCACAAAGAGTCTGGCTGTAATGGTGTCCAATGACTATTTCTTACAAGCAATATTTATACCGATTTTAGCAATGTTAATTAGTACAACATGCAGACTGGCTCTACAGTTTCATCAATCTAATATTTATACTAATTCACAAGGTGGTCACAGTATCCTGACTTCAAGTAGAACTAGGCTGCTATGAACATTTTGTCAGTTGTTGTTAAGTGCCTTCAAGTTGGTTCTGACCCATAGCGACCCCGTATACGGTTTCTGAGGCTATAAATCTTTGTGGGAGCAGAAAACCTCATCTTTCTCCCACAGAACCATAGAACTGCTGACCTTGAGGTTAGCAGCCCAACTCGTAACCACTACGCTACCAGAGCTCCTTAACGTTTTGACAGTAGTTTATCTAAAACATTTTGACAAGCATTTATCTAAAAAAAACAAGAACTGAAAGGACAGAGGGAGGGGGTGTAAGATGCTTCATGTAGTGCTTGATTCTATTAACTCTTGTACTGCTCTGTTATTGTTGTTGTAGAGTGTTGTCCAGTTGGTTTTGCCCCATAGCAACCTAAGGAATTCTGATGTGGCACTGTGGGTTAATGTGACAGACTGCAAAGCCGTTTGAACTGCAAGGTCGGTGGTTCAAGCTCACCAGCTTCTCCTTGGAAACCCTATACAGGGTTGCTATGGGTCGGAACCAACTAGACAGCACTTAACAACAATAACAATCTTGTACAAGTTTTCCAAGGTGCTCTGGCAGTATAATGGATAACTATCTGGGCTGCTAACCATAAGGTCAGCAGTTCAAATCTACTAGTTGCTCCATGGGAGAAAAATGAGGCTTTCTGCTCTTGTAAATATTTACAGCCTCAGAATCCCTATACAGAGTCACTATGTATTGGAATTGATTCCATGAACCATAACTATCACCACCATAGGGTTTCAAAGAAGCAGCTGGTGAGTTTGAACTGCTGACCTTTCAGTTAGATATTCAGTTCTTATACTATAGCACCAGACCAGGACTCCTTTGTTGTCATTGTTAAGTGCCATGGAGTCGATTGTGATTCATAGTAACTCTATATAGGGTTTCTGAGGGGGAGCAACTGGTGAGTTTGAACTGCCAATCTTGTGGTTCAAACCGATTTTATGATCCAGTACTTATTCTAGAGTACATACTTTAGTTAGGAGCAATTATAATCAAGCACCACCTGAAGCATCTTACACAACCTCCTTCCTGTCATTCTTTCTTAGATATATGCTTTGTTGTGGTGGTAGTTAAGTGCTATCGAGTCAGTTCTGATTCATAGCGACCCTATATAGGACAACAGATATATGTTTTTGTTGTTGAGTACCATCGAGTCAGTTCAGACTCACAGCAAACCTGTATAGGTTTTCCAAGGAGTGGTTGGTGAGTTTGAACAGCTGAACTTACAGCTCAAATAGACCTGTGGTCAGCACATATCCTACAATGTCACACCAGGATTCTATATATATATATGTTTTAACCACTTCAAAATGTTAATGGTAGCCTAGTTCTGTCTGAAGTCCAGTCCATGTGTATTTAAGTTCTGATGAAGAGTTATAATCTAGATAGAGGTACCAAGTCAATCACGCACTCCCTTTTGATGTGTTTATTGGAGTGCTGTGGGATAAAGCATTGGAACCACAAGATCTGTGATTCAAACTCACCAGTCACTATTTGGAAACCCTATACAGGGTGGCAAAGGAGCTCTGGTAGCGTAGTGGTTACGAATCTGGTTGTTAGCCATAAGGTCAGCAGTTCGAAACTACCAGCTGTTCCATGGGAGAAAGATGAAGCTTTCTGCTCCCGTGAAGATTTACAGCCTTGGAAACCCTGTACAGGGTTTCCAACAACAACATACAGGGTGACTATGAGTCAGAACTGATTCAACGACATTAAACAACAACCAACACAAAGCAGTATAGAGTCCTGGTGTGGTGCTGTAGGATAAGTGCTGGACAGTTAACCCAAAGGTTGGCAGTTCAAATCCACATGCCACTTGGAAACCTATAAAGGACCGCTAAGAGTCAGAGCCAACTGGATGGCACTTAACAACAACAACAATAAAGCACTAAAGTTAAATTCTCAAAATCGCTACACTCATTTTCATACAGGAGAAAGGATTACACTCATATTCTCACCATCCATAACTGCCATTCCTCTATTTTGCCCAACATATGTGTTGGTATGTATGTGGTTGTGGTTGTTGTTGTTAAGTGCCGTGGAGTCAGTTCCGACTCATAGCGACCCACACAGGGTTTCTGAGGCTGTAAATCTTTACAGGAGCAGAAAGCCTCATCTTTCTCCCGTGGAACCACTGGTAGTTTCGAACTTCTGACCTTGCGGTTCACAGCCCGATTCGTAACCACTACGCTACCAGAGTCCCATATAACTAGGGAATTGGGAAATCCGTGAAAGTACTAGAAACTGGAGCATAAAAAGAGGAGGCCTAGTAGCAATTTCCAAAACCAGTAGAAGTATAGTTTCAGGAAATAGTATAAATATCACATTACTAATTTTAGGTTTGTTTACCATCTTTGACATCATGTCTCATCTTTCATCCAACAACCTTATTCATTTATCTTGACTCTCATGCAACTTAACTTGATGAAATGTAGTTGAGTTCGCAGAGTATTCTATAATGTATAAAGTTGCTAAACAGATCATGAAGACAGTCAATGATTCAGTTGTAAACACTCAAAATTAATTTTGAAGCCAAATGGCTGGCTATTACTCTCTAGCATTTAACCAAAAATACAGAATCTATATTTCTTATTTAAATTTCATAAGCACTTTATTGTGTGTCCAACTTTCAGCAAGGCAAAATGTTTTTGATGATGTAGCTCACAAAAGAACTGATTAAGGATAGAATTTTTATATATCTTTGAAGTCAAACACAAGAAAAAAGTGAAACAACTGTGCACTGTCCAATGTTGTAATATTCTTATTGTTTTCATTTTCATTGAACCTAGTCCTACACTTTTGAGTCTTTAGGGTGCAATTAAGGAAGAACTCTTCCAGTACGTTTCTTCTTTTCCATTTCTGTTTCACTAGAAGGTAATTTCCTAGAAATTGCAGTTCAGAAGCAAAGACACAGAGGAACTATACAAACTGCTCCTTATCACTCCCATATCTTTTTGCCCAAGTTCATGTCTTAAGACAATACAGAATGTCAAAATTGGAGCATTCAAAAATAAAGAAGATACTCATAAGATCAACAACGGAAAGATAGTGATATTTACCAGTGTAAGTTTCACTATCTATATTGAAGGAACAATTTCAAACAGAAGACTTCTGATGGGGTTTTAGTGGGTTAGGTTTATATCCATATGCAAATCTGATCTCAAAGAAAAATTGATAGAATAGCATTCCTTTGGCTCCGTTTTACTCAGTTGAGTTTATAGTTCAGTGGCAGAGATTGGCAATCAGCATATGGGGCTTTTTGTTGTTTGAAACTATATTTTTAGCCTTATCGGTCACTAGTAAGGAGCTCAGGTTACACAGTGGTTATGAGTTGGATTGCTAACCACAAGGTCAGCATTTCAAATCTACCAGCTGTTCTTCAGGAGTAATATGAGTCTTTCAGTTCCCATAAAGATTTAAAGCCTCATAAACCCTATACAGGGTCACTATGAGATGGAACTGACTCCATAGCACAGAACCAGCTGGTTACTTGTAATGGTGGTGACTGTGGGCCACCAAGTCAGTTCTGACTCATAGTGATCCTGTGTAAGGATTTTAGGTTGTATATCTTTAGGGGAGTAGAAAGACATATTGTTCTCTCCTGAGTGACTGGTAAATTTGAACTACTGACCTTGCAGTTAGCAGCCCAGCTCATAATCCACTATACTACGAGGGCTCCTTTTACTTGTTACTATTTGACATAGATTTCTGGGGTGGTGCTGCAGGATAATATGTGAAACTGCAAGGTCAGTTTGAGCCACAAGGTCAGCAGTTCAAATTCACAACCAAGCATTAGTCAAATGATCAAAGACATAATTATGTTAGGCAAATTTGCTGTGAAAGACCCCTTTAAGTGTTCAATAGCAAAGATGTCACTTTGAGGACTCAGGGGCATCTGACCAAAACTATCATATTTCCCTTACCTCCAATGATGTTAAGTTGGACAATAAATAAGGAAGACTGCAGAATAGGTGTACTTGAGTTATGTTGTAGGTGAAAAATATTGAAAGTACCATGGATTACCTGAAAAATAAAAAAAAAATCTTCCTTGGAAGAAGTAAAACCAGAATGATCGTTAGAAACAAGGATCATGAGACTTCCTCTCTTGTTCTTTGAAGATGTTGTCTGGAGGGATCATTCCCTGAAGAAGAACATAATAGTTGGAAATGCTAAGGATCATTGAAAAAGAGGAAGACCCACAATGAAAGGAATTGACAATCAGAGCAACAATGCGCTCAAACATAACAAGAATTGTGAAGATGTCTCAGGACCAGGCAGTGTTTTGTTCCATTGTGCAGAGTCTGTATGAGTTAGAACTGACCTGATGATGCCTATCAAGAACATGAAACTTTTTAGAGAAGTGACTGATTATTTTCTGTATCTTGAAAATGGTCAGTGCAACTGAATATGTCTTACTTTTTGTAGTTTTAAATACCATGCTTTAAGAAATTAATTTAAGTGACAATTTTTCTATTTGGGAAACAAAAATTGCCTATTGGAATTATTTCATGGAGAACAAAACAGGATTTATAATTATATATAAGTAAGTCTCCTGTCACAGTTAATCTAATTATTTTATTGCAAAACAATATGATTGGGTAATCATTTACTTTAATATGTATAAAAATCCACTATATCTATCTTTCTATCCATGTATTTATATGCATTCTAATGATTTTGAAAAATCTCTCTTACAACTTTTCTCAGTTGTTGTTAAGTGCTGTTGAGTTGGTTCTGACTCGTAGCGACCCTGTATAAGGTTTCCAAGAAGTAGCTGGTGGGTTTGACCTACCAACCTTGTGGTTCACAATCCAGTGCTTATCCTACAGCGCCACACCAGGAGTCCATTTTCTGAGTAGATTCCTATAAACAAACACCTAGGGATAAGGTAAAGCTGTCCTTTAGCACTCCTGTCTTTTCACCTTGTTAAAAATTATATATATATATATATGTGTGTGTGTGTGTGTGTGTGTGTGCGTGTGTGTGTTTTCTCATATACTGCTGTAAAGTGAATTATTCAATGCCTCATCTATCCTTAATCTTCATAAACTCACACCAAATGACTTTTCCTTACGGGTCTAGGTAAGAAAAGACAGAGGAATATGCTGATAGATTATTTGATTTACTTGTGAGTGATTGTGAGCAAGATTATGATTGTAAACACATGGAAATCTGAGGGAATTAGTCAATGTTACCATCTTTCAGGGTTTTAAGTGATCCATCTCAGAAACAGAAGGGAGAATTTCATTTCCATCAAAGAAGAAGATCCAGCAGTGGAGTCCATCCTTTGGGCCTAGAGATCCCTGCTCATTGAACATCCTCGCACAGGAACAAAAGGCTATCACCCTGGAAGAGTAGCAAAGCAGCAGCAGCAGCAGAACCAAGAACCAGAGCACCAGACAGGACTGTGGACTTCTGGCCCATAGAGCAAGTAAAGCTGAGTGCTTTGAGGCCGGAGGCCCGTTTGTGAAGTGTTGTGTCTCCAGACACTTAATTGGGAGTAGCTTGCTGACCCACCAACCTAGAACCAAGCACCTTTGGACTAAGGCATAAAGTGTAGTGGTGTGCCCTTTGAGTATTTATGAGCAGCATTAAAAGAGCTTTGTTACATGGTCCAGTCAAGAGAGGCTTGCTGCGGGCATAGCAAAGGAGAGGCTGTCTTGATTGGAAGAACTGTACCCTGATTATTTCTAATCCTGAACTGTAACTAAGATCTGACTAACCCAAGACATGATGTTTTCAATGATCTCACATACATGTGAAAGTGAGACAATGAATAAGGAAGACCATCAAAGAATTAATGCATTTGAGTTATGGTGCTGGAGAATATTAATGGTGCCATGAACTCCTAGAAGAACAAAGAGGTCTGTGTTGGAAGAAATACATCTGGAATGCTGCTTAGAAGCCAGGATGGCAAGACTTCTTCTTTTATACTTCAGACATATTATCAAGAGGGATAAGTTCCTGGAGACAGGCATCATGCTTGGTAAAGTTGAGGGTCTGCTAAAAATACGAATATCCCCAATTGAAATGGTGGCAGCAGCAATGGGCTAAAATGTACCAATAAGGATGGTTCAGGACTGGGGAGTTCTGTTCTGTTGTACATAGGGCAATTATGGTTTAGAAGCGACTTGATGGCACCTAACACCAACAGCAATAACTTCCCTAATAAAGCCCATAACTCTGAGGGTAGTGACTGAGTTTTGTGTGGCCACCATTGCAATGAATGAGCAAACCCAGGTGAGTAGAGAGATCTGTAGGAGAAAAAATTGGCACTCATTTTTTACATACACTAACAGTACCAAGTGATAGATTTTGCGTTTTAAATGGGAGGATTCATGAGGATGAAGAAACTAAGAGGTTATTTCCAAGCATAATTTTGACATTTACTATAAAGTAGGATACCAAAAGTTTGTCCATTGAACAAATAAAAAAGCCACTTCTGTGAATTATATTTAATTAATCTCTGTGGAATGACCATCATTATTATATGCTACACTTATAAAGAATGGAGAACCTCATATGTGGCATTATTTGGTATTTTCTTTATAAACTAATTTTTGAATTTAGGGACAAAATATTATTTTATTTCTTGAAAATCTGGTTTGTTTCCTCCTTTCTAGTGATAATCAGAAAATCATTAATGGTTTATATTTTCCCTGGTTGACAGGAATCTTAGCATCATATATTCTAGATTTTTGTGACTGGAATAATTATGTTCTTCATTTTTAAACCACAATTTTTACTTTTTCATATTATTTCATTTTTAATTACTAATGATCAGGCAAATATAACACACTATGCACTATGGTCTCTAATCATTTAAAAATAATTATAAAGATTATATTCCAACCCTTGCCAAAAGTATTATACAATTTATATGATTCAGATGCAAATTAAAAAGTGGAAAGGAATTCTATTCTTGGAATAGATTGAATAAAATAATTGTCTTTAAAGGCAGTTTTTGTAGATTGGCTTTTGAGATCTGAGACTGTTACAACTGACAGTTATAAAAAGCATGTTTCTCTTTGTGATATCACTTCTCTTTATCATCTTTCATGAAGCAATTTGGTTTGGGGATACAGCCCCATCCCAAACCAATAAAAGACAGTACAATCATTCTCTAAATTTTTATGTTTCATTGTGCTACATAATGAGTGCAAGGATAAAGAATTATATAGACAAAATCATATAATAAAATGAATATGCATTCTTAATATGGGAACCAATTCAGCATTTGTTTCTGTAGGCTCAAGTTGGCTCCATTTCCTTTTTCCTTATACTCCATTATATAAGGCTTTTCTCAGAAATTTAATTTCTTAAAATATTATATATCTTAACATACCATATTTATCTGCAGTTATAGCTACCATTTCTTTAGGCAAAGTAACTGATTTTCTTTTCCCCATGTCCACAAGTGTCCAGTATCTTTCTTATGTTACTTAATCATCGGTCTTGTATTTTTCTACTTGGGATAAGAGAGATGATTCCTTCATCCTGAGAGGCTGAGGAGTAAAGAATGTAATAAATCTTCCTGCTCTACAAGTGACTCCAGATGAAAGAGCAAATCCTCATGGATACTTCAAGAATCTGTCACTCATGAGAACAGGATAACATGTAAATTAAAGACCCATGCCTACTGCCAGACAATATCATCAGTAAGTGATTATTCAGAAGCTAGCCACCATTTTCTGTATTGTTATATTTGGAACTGGAACCTCAAATTTAAAATTGTAAGGAAAATCTTTAACTGGAAATTGACCTTTAATATGAGAGCAGTAGAAATTAAGTGTGAGGCATAGTATTCATCAGGAAATCAAACCCACAGCCTTATGTGACCTCATATGGTTTAGGAAGGTTTCACTGCAATTATTTCTATGAATTATATCTATATATTTCAGTAGGTGTAATTAACCATACACTTTTGCTGTATTAGGTCTCTTTTCTCCTACCAATACATAAAGGTAGTAAAGGCAGCCAGAATTACACTCCTGATACTTATCCTGAATAATCCTTCAATATTATCCATTAAATGATGAGATTTTGCTTTCCCCTACTGATCTCTCTTCTTCATTTGCCTTTGTTGTCTTGTAACTTCAAAGGTTAAGGAGTTTTATGAGCTGATTGTTAATGTATTAGTAGTTTGAAGTCAGCCATATAGTAAAAGTACTTATGACATAGGAATTGGTGAGCACTACAAATCAAGATAGAAAAAGGAAAAGACCAAAATGGATATCAGAAGAGATTATGAAATGGAGAAATGAGAAGATAAACTAACTGAATAGAAGATTTCAGGGGGCAGCTTAAGAAGACAAAGTCAAATATTAAAATGAAATTTGCAAAGACCTGGAGTTAGAAAACCAAACAGGGTGAGCATGCTTAGCATTTCTCAAGGTGAGGGAATTGAAGAAAAAAATTCAATCCTGGCCTTACTATATAGAAGGATTCTGTTGGCAGGAGTCCTGGTGGGGCACTGTGGGTTAGCACCCTGGACTGCAAAATTTGAAACACAAGGTTGGTGGCTCAAGCTCACCAGCTGCTCCTTGGAAACCCTATACACGGTTTCTATTGGTTAGAACTGACTCAAAAGTACTTAGTAACAACAATAACATTGGCAAAATATTTACTGATGCAGAATACATCAGAAGAAGAGGGAAAGACTACACAGAGTTATTGTACCCAAAAGAAATCATTGATATTCAACCACTCCAAGAGTTAGCATATGCTCAAGGGCCGATGATACTGAAAAAGGAAGACCAATGTGCATTGAAGGCATTGGCAAAGAACAAGGCACTGGGAATTATGGAATACAAATTGAAATATTTCAACAAATTGATGCAGCACTGGAGGCACTTTGTCATCTATGCCAAGAAATTTGGCAGACAATCACCTGACCACCTGACTGGAAAAGATTCATGTTTGTGCCCATCCTAAAGAGAAATGACCCAATGAAATGTGGAAATCATTGGATTGTATCATTACTATTGTACACAAATAAAATATTGCTAAAGATAATATAAAAGTTGAAACCATACATGAACAGAAAACTTCCAGGAGTTCAAGCCAGATTTAGACAAGGACATGGAACAAGGGATATCATTGATGACATTAGATGGATCTTGACTGAAAGCAGAGAATACCAGAAAGATGTTTGTCTATGCTTTATTGACTATGCAAAAGCTTTCAATTGTGTGGATCATGACAAGCTATGGATAGCATTGCAAAGGATAAGTATTCGGGAAAACTTAATTGTGCTCATGAGGAACAGAGCAAGGTAACTACGAATGGTTTAAAATTAGGAAAGGTGTGCACCAGAGTTGTATTCTTTCACCAAATTTATTCAATCTGTGCACTGAGCAAATAATCCAAAAAAGCTGAGTTATATGAAGGAAAATGTGGCATCAGGATTGGAGGAAGTGTTATTAACAAACTGTAATACACAGATGATACAACCTTGCTTGCTTAAAGTGAAGAGGACTTAAAATATTCACTGATGAAGATCAAAGACCACAGCCTTCGGTATAGGTTGCACCTAAATGTAAAAAACTAAAAATTTTCACCACTGGAAAAGTAAACAACATCCAAGCAAATGGAGAAAAGATTGAAGTTGTCTAAGATTTTGTTTTGCTCAGATCAACCATCATCACTCATGGAAGCAGCAGTTAAGAAATCAAAGGACATATTTATTGCAATAGGCAAATGTGCTGCACAATACCTCTTTAAAGTATTCAAAAGCAAAGATGTTAGTTTGAGGATTAAGATGCACTTGACCTAAACCATGTTATTTTCAATAACCCCATATGCATATGAAAGTTGGACAGTGAATAAGGAAGACCAGAGAAGAATTGATGCATTTGAGTGATGGTTTTTGAGGATATTATTAAAAGTACCATAGACTGCCAAAAGAACAAACCAATCTTTGTTGGAAGAAGTACAGCCAGAATACTCCTTAGAATCCTGAATGGCTGGACTTCATCTCTCATACTTAAGATATATTGTCAGGAGGGACCAGTCACTAGAGAAGGATGTCATGTTTGGTAAAGTAGTGGGCTTGAGAAAAAAATCGAAGACTTCCAACAAGATGGATTGGCACAGTGGCAGCAGCAATGGACTCAAGCATGGCAATGATTGTGAGATTGGCCCAGGACTGGGCCCTGTTTCATTCTGTTATGCATAGGGTCTCTATGAGTCTCTACCTACTCGATGGAAACTAACAACAAATCAAGGATTCCTACACCTCCTCTCTGCAGCCAGCTTTCCAGCACATCCACTATTGATGTGGTTCTCTGAGGGCCATCTATAAGAAATAAATTTACAAATCAAAGTCTGTTCCAAACTACTTAAAAACTGACTCTTCTATGTGCAGCCCCTGGGCAACTATGTTCTTAACAAGCTTCTGAGATGGATCAGATTCCAGGAAATATTGAGAATCAATTAATGAATAAATTGCAAGTGGTGATATTTGCATTATAAAATCTGACAATGAGAAGTCAGACAGAACAGTTCCCAATACTCCTTGTATTACTGTCCATTCCATACTGACCTCACACAGGCCTCTACTCAGCCCCATAATACCAATGTTCTTTTAGGATACATCCCTGAATAAATTGTTGTTGTTTTTGTGTGCCATGGAGTCAATTTTGACTCGTAGTGACCCTGTACAGGGTTTCAGAGGCTATAAATTTTTACAGGAACAGAAAGCCTCATCTTTCTCTCACAGAACAGCTGGTAGTTTCAAACTGCTGACCTTGAGGTTCACAGCCCTATTTGTAACCACTATGCTACCAGAGATTCTTAAGGAGTAGCAAAAATCATCAACAATCTAATTTGTAAACTCTAAGAACTGCCCTGCAGATTTCAATGAGTCTCTCTCTAAATAAATAAAAAATGTAATTTATCGTTTAAACATCATACACTTCAATGCCATATTATTATTTTTCAAAGATATTAACTTCTATAAAAAAGAAAAAGTAAAACATTTCTGTGTATATAAATAATGCTATGAAGCCTACTGTATGTATAAAAACCTATCTGTTTATTTACTTTTCTTTCTAATTATCTTAGGCAAAATACCGTTCTTTAAATAAGGTTTACCCATTGCTTCCTTCCCTTTGACCTCCACATGAAAGAGATGAAACAGAAAAAAAAAAAAGGAAAAATGGTTAACAGAGAAAAAGGAAAATGGATGTAGTGATCTCTGAAGCTTAAGTAACAAGGATCTTTAAATCAGTTCAATTTTTTTACCCTCTTTTGGCATGTTAAATAAGATGTACATGCCAGTGGATGTCTCTGATTTTAAATGATGAACCAAGGAGTATAATATATCAGAAAAGTACTCCTCTGCAGACATTTTCTTGAATGAGAAATGTGCCACCCAGAATATGTTACAAAATGTTAATGGCTTTGAGGCTATACAAATCTGAACTCTATTAAAATGTGCTAATAATGAGAAGAATTGTAAAATTATATAGTGCATGGATGATTGTGGCAAGGAAAGCACAGGGTACGATGTGTTGTGTGGCCCTGTAGAAGGACCTCTGGCATTCAGCAATCAGTTAATGGGCAGAGCTAGCCTTTCTTTTGCTGTGGTCTCTAAGAAACCTAAGCAGCTCAGAAATTTATCTTGATTTTGATAATGAGATTAGTAGCTAAACCAGGTGGCAAAAATGATTAAGGGGAGCAGGAAGTTTAAAAACTCATATTTTACTGAATGTTAAAGTCAATGGGCTTGTCACACATTTCACCACTTTGCTCCCCTCTCATCAAGAGAATCACTTGGAAAAAACAGGCAGGCATAAAAGATATAACATTTGTTTCCACCAGAGTTTTGAGAGTCAGTGTTAGTCTTTCTGTAGGAAACTGGAAGGAGAAATACACTCTCTTGATATTTGCATCACAGTAATTTTTGTTATGCTCACTTCTAGCACTTTCTTTGCATTTTGAGACCTAACTATATTCCCATCAGATTATATTTTGATGACTTCCATTCAAAAGAAAGCTGTCCTTTGAAGTTTCCATTCCTAAATATATATATATATATATAAATATATATAAATTTTTACTTCAAGTTTCCATTCCTAAATATATATATATATATATATAATTTTACTTTCAAGCTGAACACTAAACAAAACAGATACTAGCAAGTTGAGGTGATTCCTCCTCATGGTGACCCACGTGTACAGAGAAGTGTTCTTCCTAGGGTTTTTAAGGCTGTCACATTTGAAATTCTTCAAAGGTGCCTACTAGATAGATTTGAACATCCAACTTTTCAGTTAGTAGCTGTGTGCTTATCTATTTCAACCACCCAGGGACAACAAGCTGAATATCACCTTATGACAGGACACATTAAGTGTTTGTACAATGTGGTCTACACCACACAGAGGTCATACTGAATAACCTCTTTGTTCTCATGTGTATTGGTGTTGCTGAAAATAAACTTAAAGAAGGTTCCTTAAGGAATTTCATTTATCTGAAATGAGGTACCATTAGATGGTAATAATAGTAAAAAGAGGGGATATTGGTTTAGACTGATGGAGCAAACTAAAACTGTTTCCATTCTTCTTCTGTTAAGACAGAACCATTGCTTTTAGCTATCCATTACTCACCCTCACAAAAGTGTTAAGCTGGAAAATGAACCCTGCCATTTATCTCCAGTGCTCACTTAATAAAAATAAATGCAGCTACCACCATCCAACTCTAAATTGTAGGAGCTAGAGTGTCTGAGTTACTGACTATAACCTTGACAAGGTGTCTCATCACTTGTCTGAGAGACACATTCAGTCCGCATCTAATCATACACTGGGATCAAAAATAAGTCTAGAATACTCATAATCCAGCATGGAGAATGGAGTTTATATTTGAGGATGAATTTCATTGGTTAGCAACAGATTGCAGATTAACAAAGCAGAACACTTGAGGATTAGAGGAAATTGTCAACTTGAATTTCTCATCACCTGGATCTATAATATGCTATTTTTTGCCATTAATAATCAGAATCTTTGACACCAAGGTAGCTACAATTCCATTCAGACTTTTTCCTTATATCCTGCAGGAACTCACTCTGTTAGGAGGGTGTTCTATGAGGTTAGGCTGTTTGAGGAGCAAATGATGAATCTGAATTTTTACTTCCATTACATCAGTCTAAATACACAATGAACACTGCAATACCAAATTAAAAATAAATCAAATACATAGACCTGTGCTCATATAAAAAGATGGCTTCAGACTAACGTTGTGAAGAATTAATCAGCTTTTTAAAATAGTATCTGCAAAATATCCAAATGTTTGCACCTCTGAATATCTCTATAAAATATGAAATAATTGCCTATCTGTTTGGATCATAAATTACAGAATCTCAGAAACTGTGGCAACAGATAGAACTCTGTCTAATCATTTTTAGAGTTTACATCTAAAAAGCATTGTTAAGGTATTTACTTAACAAGCACCTGTATAATGCTAATTATCTGCAAGTCACTGCTATAAGGAATTTATAAATAGCAACATACTTTGTCTTTCTATCAAACAAAGAAGGCACTAGTATTATGCATATTTTGTAGATGACACTCCTGGTATGGAACTGTAGCATCAGCACTGGACTTCAAACCACAGGTAGGTAGTTCAAACTCACCAGTTGCTCTTCAGAAACCCTACACAGGGTTACTATGAGTCAAAAACAATTAGACTACACTTAACAACAACAAACCAAGACATAGACACTCACAAGAGTAAAGACAAGATCGCGTCATATTTAGTGATGTCGTCTTGTCTGGCTTCAGAGGTTTGACCACAAACACTTTCCTTAGATTAGTCCAATGTATTTGTTCAAACAAGAAAAGTAGCTTAGATAAGTATTAAATAAGTAACTCCACCACTGTTCAAGGTGGATTTATATGTATCTCATTGAATTCTCCTAGTACAGTGCTGTAGGATAAGCACTGGGCTGCTAGCTACAAGTTTCCCAGTTCAAACCCAGCAACTTATCTTTGAAACCCTGTACCAGGTTGCTATGATTCAGAGTCAGAGCCAACAACATTGAAGTCTAAGAACAGCCAACATCTTGTTTTTAGGTCAAGTTGATTTATATAGTTCATGTAGATGATTCTATATGACCGAGCAAAACTATCCTGTATGGTTATCCCGGCTATATTTTTCCAGAATAGATCATCAATCTTTCCTCCCAGGAACTGCTGGGTGGATGTGAACCACCAATTGTTCAGGTAGTGGCTGAATGCTTAACTATTATATCATCAGAGGTCCTGAAATTGGCATAAGTATTTCAATTTGTATTTAATAATCAGGAAACTAAGAATTGGAGAAGTTAAGCAACTTTCCTAAGGGCACACAGTAAGCAAATACATATTCCAATTTCCTAACCACATATTTGACTGTCCACCCCAAACCCACACTTTCTGAATATATATTTGCAATTGGCTATAAACTATAGCTTCCTTTAGGATAGTAACTTTAAGTTATGATTTTGCTAAAGTTAAGTTAAATGAAAGTCTTGTATATCAAATTGTCTATCATATATCCAGGAATAGATTGACCACAATTCTCACTAATTATATGGCATCAAAAATAAATATCCAGAAAGGGATGAATACCCAAAGTATGTATTCTCAATATAAAATTATTTTAATCCATTAAAAAAGTAATATTTCATCAGTCAAATTAAGCAGACATTAACTTACTAGAATTCTTTAATTATTTGGGTATAAGCAGCAACCATTGGCTTTAATTATCTTTAGGTTGAGACATCATTTTGAAGCTTTATTGCCTATGAACTCAGGTATACTGCCCCTTTTTCTATAAGGACCAAGAAAGTAGAATATCTGGGAAACAGTGGGATTTAGGCAAATTCATAGCCTGCATAATTAGACTGTTGTTGTTAAGTGCAATCTAGTTGGTTCTGACTCATAGCGATCCTGTATAGGGTTTCCAAGTAGCGGTTAGCGAGTTTGAACTGCTGACCTTGTGGTTCAAATCAACTTTATGATCCAGTGCTTTTCCTATAGTGCCACACAAGGACTCCCATAACTAGACTCTTGTTGTTGTTGTGAAGTGCTGTCAAGTCGGTTCTGACCCATAGCGACCCGGTATAGGGTTTTCGAGGAGCAGCTGGCGAACTTGAACTGCCAACCTTGAAGTGCAAACAGCTTTGCAGTCTGGTGCATTAACTCACAGCACCACACCACGACTACCTGGTTGTAAATCTGGCTCACCTACTTACTTGGGCAAGTAACCCAACCCCTCTGTACCTCAGTTTTCTCATCTGTTAATGAAGATCATAATAGTATATCCCCCATTGGACTATTCTAATTTAATTATATTAAATTAGTTACACGCTGACTAAAATCTGGCATATTGTAATTATGTGATAATAATATACCCCCATTAGGCTATTCCAAGTATTATATTAAATGAGTTATGTATTGACTAAAATCTGGCACATTATAATTACTTGATAATGACATATCCCCCATTGGGCTATTCTAAGTATTATATTAAATGAGTTATATATTGACTAAAATATGGCACATTATGATTGCTTGATACTAGTATAACTATAATTATAAGGAGCTCTGGTAGCATAGTGGTTATGAGTCAGGCTGCTAACCTCTAGGTCAGCAGTTCAAAACAACCTTGGGAGAAAAATGAAGTTTTCTGCTCCTGTAAAAATGTACAGCCTCAGAAGCCCTATAAAGGGTTGCTATGAGTTTCAACTGTGAGAAATGTCTATACTGACAAACACTCAAGTAATCCAATCTGTACTTATTTTAGCAAGAGTGAGGTTTTCTTTATTCAGTTTTGCAAAATTGGGCGCCCAGTCCCGTAGACATGGGCTGACGCGCCACATGACCCTCCACAAATGGTTTTATTCTTGTCCCCACCCCCCCAGCCCCTCCTCCAGTTACAGTTCTCCATAAACAATTTTATGGTACATCCCATTTTCCCTCCCTCCAGAGATGCCAAAATGGCTTGCCCAAAGTCTTAATGTCTGTATTTTTATTTAAATTTTCTAGTCCTAGAATAGCCTGCTTAAATCAATAATCTGTCTGCCAGGTCTTGCAATCTCATGAATTTCTGAAGATGGACAACAAGAGTTATTTCTCACAGAACTGACTCCACGGCACACAACCACAACCACTAGCACCACCAGTATAACTATAAACTCCTGGTGTGGTGGTCAACGCGGAACCACAAGGTCAGCAGTTCAAACTCACAGCTGCTTCTCAGAAAGCATATACTGGGTCACTATGATTTGTAATTGAGCAGATGGCACTTACTACAACAACAGTATAACAACTGTATTAATGCTTACAATGTGTTTCCTATCAATGAGAGCATGGATCTACTGACCTAAACAAAATGGAGTCAGTTTAGTCATTGTTGTTGTTGTTGTTATGTACCGTGGAGTCGGTTTCGACTCATAGTGACCCTGTACAGGGTTTCCAAGGCTGTAAATCTTTACGGGAGCAGAAAGCCTCACCTTTCTCCCGTGGAACAGCTGGTAGTTTCAAACTGCTGACCTTGTGGTTCACAGTCTGATTTGTAACCACTACGCTACCAGAGCTCCTTGGTTTAGTCATTAGGTCTTGATAATTGAAGACCCTGGAAATGAGAAAGTTAGTTTAAAAATTAGTCGAGATGACCTCATGGTCCTAGAAAGAAAACAGGACGTGCTTAAGCTCAACCAGATAGTTATCTCAGGAACTAGGCAGCTTGGATCCTAAAAGGTAGAAAGTTTTAGAAGGATTATTTCCTTTTCCCTAAAGGTAGAATGTTTTGCTTGATTGGTTCTTTAAAAAAAAAAATGTTATCTTGATGTTAAAATAGATTAAGTATACATACATCCAAATGTGACTTACCCTATATAACATAATCGCTTTTCATACTGGGCAGGACAGTCTTGAGAAATTATTCTCTCCCTCCTCCATACTGCTGGCTTTCTGCTACTAAAGCTTGGCTGGATCTCTCCTCATCTCTGTGATTGACTGCAGTGACAGGTGGGAAACCCTCATTTTGGTTCGGCAACACAATGATTGCTCTCACGTACAAATATGCAGTAGGAAACATCTAGTTTCCTATAAGGATTGAATTGTTTCCTTCAATGCTAACTAGTATATCCAAATGAGTTGGTAGACAAGTAAAACTTAATTACCTACATATGACAACTGTTGTGTACATGCTTTGTTGTTTTTAAGTGCTGTTGAGTCAGTTCTGATACCTGTTGTTGTTGTTATTGTGCCTTGGATTCTATACCCACTCATAGCGACCCTGTGCAGGGATTCTGAGGCTGGTTATCAGAGCAGAAAGCCTCATCTTTCTCCCATGAAACAGCTGGTAGTTTCGACTGCTGACTTTGAGGTTAGTAGGCCGATTCCTAACCACTAAGCTACCATTGCTCTTTACAT
Organism: Chrysochloris asiatica; assembly: GCF_000296735.1. NCBI lineage: Eukaryota > Metazoa > Chordata > Mammalia > Afrosoricida > Chrysochloridae > Chrysochloris > Chrysochloris asiatica. The sequence continues at coordinate 26,257,733 of NW_006408530.1, forward strand.
ATATATGTTGTTGTTATTATGCGCCGTGGAGTCAGTTCCAACTCATAGCGACCCTGCACAGGGTTTCCGAGGCTGTACATCTTTACGGGAGCAGAAAGCTTCATCTTTCTCCCTTGGAACAGCTGGTAGTTTTGAACTGCTGACCTTGAGACTCTCAGCCGGATTCGTAACCACTATGTTAGCAGAGCTCCTTTTACACACACACACACACATATATATATAAATGGAATCATACAGCTGGGAGATAATCATTTAGAATTCACTTTATTTTTTTTAACTCACTACTCTAGATAAAGCCCATTTGTTGTATCAATTGACACTTAATTATTTTTCTTCCAGAGTAGTATTTCACAGTGTCTTGAGTTATTCCATTATAGCCACAGAAATACCACAAATGAGTGGTTTCAACAAATGACTGTATTTTCTCAGTTTAGGGTGTTAGAGTTCAGGGTGCCAGTTCTAGGAGAAGGCATTTTGTCTTTGTTGGCTCTGAAAGAAGCTCCTTGTTTCCTTTGAGTTTTTCTCCTAGGTGATCTTCAGGTGACTAGGTATCTCTCCTCCACCTCTCTGCTTTCTCTCTTCCTCCATTGCTTGTTTAATCTGTTTTAAATCTCAACAGAGAATGATTTAAAACATACAGATTGCTAATAACAGCTCATTACCATTACAAAGAGAACCCTTCCCAAGTGAGATTTTAACTTGAGGAATGTTTTTATTGGAGGACTTCTAGTCCCATTCAGTTTGTGGTGAAGTGCCATTGAGTCAGTTCTGTTTTATAGCAAACCAGGATAGGGTTATCTGAGGAATAACTGATATGTTTTAACTGCAGACCTTGTGGTTAGCAGGTGTGGTGCTGTAGAATAAGCACTGGACTGTTAATAACAAGGTTGGCAATTCAAATTCACCAGCTGCTCCTTGGAAACCCTATACTAGGCCACTATGAAGTGCCAACTTGAAGGCACTTAACAACAACAACCACAACACAACATGAATGGGAGTGGACTAGTTTTGCTACCAGTAATATGGGCTAGCACAACCATAGTAACCTGACATACTAGTACAACAGAACAAAACAGTGCCCAGTTTTGTGCCATTTTCAAAATTGTTGCTTTGCTTGAGTGGATTGTACACATTTACAACCCACAAGTCAATCCATAGACGCATATTATGGATATTTCCTTTGGATCACAGTTTAACCGTTACCCATTCAAGATCATTTAGGTTGTTTCTAATTTAAAATATTAAAAAAAAAATTATTATGAGTAAAATTGCTTTAAGCATTTGTATACAGGTATTTTTTGTAAAAATACATTTTCATTTAAATAGTTGCTGGAAATGATGCATCTTATCTAAGCTATTGAATGTATGATACTTAACAATAATTGAATGCAATGAGTGTGCTGAGAGGTGTTCATACTACCATGATGTTTTAACTTGTATCTGTGGGATCTGTAGGGACATCCCTGTTTCATTCATTATATTGGCGGTCTGTATCCTCTCTCTTTTATTCTAGTAGTTTTCTAAGATATTATTTTATTGATCAAGAACAAACTCATAGGTTCATTGATTTTCTCTCTTAATTTGATTGCTAAATTTTTATGTTATCCTTCCTTTTGCTTGATTTTAGTTTATTTTGCTCTTATTTTCCAGATTTTTGGGAAGGTAGCTAATATTATTGATTGACACTTCTGTTTTCTAAGGTATGCGTTTTATGCTATATTTTTATCCCAGCTCTATCTTAGATGTTTCACAAGTTTTTATAGTTTCCTATTTTCATTTTTTACATAAAATTTGTGATTTTTAAAAAATCTGGACATTTACATATTATAGTCTTAAAGTCTGTTGTTTGGTACTGTTAAGTTTGTTTGGACTCATAGTGACCCTTTGCGTAACAGATACAATACTGCTCAATCCTGTACCATCCTCACAACCATTGCTATGTTTGAGCCTATTGCTGCTGTCACTGTCTCTTTCCATCTTGTTGGGGGTCTTCCTCTTTTTCGCTCACCTTCCACTTTATCAAGAATGATGTTCTTCAGGAACTTCATGATACCATATTTGAAGTATGAGAGATGAAGTCTCACCATCTAAAGAGCATTCTGCCTGTACTTCTCACTAAACAGTTTGTTCTTCTGGCAGTTCCTGGTACTTTTAATATTCTACTCCAACACAATAACTCTAATGTAACTCTGGCTCTTATTTAACTCTTGTGTTTCAGTTGACATTCTCTGACCTCACTCTGGGGAGGGGAGGAGATGCTGCCTCATTACTCCCAGATGATGCAGAAGTCCAAGTTCCCTTCTAGGCTTTCATTGACACACTGACACTGACTGGGTTCCTTGCTATTAAGGGGTAGCAGCTGAGGTTTTGGCTCCTCATGTGTTATACCCTGACACTGCAGAAGGGGAGAGTTTATTATCATCTTGTAGTTTAAAAGGTTCAACTCCATTCTTAGCTTTCTTTAATACCACCCTAGCAAAGATGTTGTTCCCTTTTTACAGCATTATGAGGGATAAAGCCTCACTTGGCCCTTCCAGCTGTTCCTCAGCAGCCCTACACAGGGTCACTGTAAGTCAAAACCAACAGGACGGCACTTAACAACAATGACAAATATGGGTAGGAGGAGTCCTGGTGTGGTGGTGTAAGATAAACACTAGGTCTCCAGGTAGGTTTGAACCACAAGGTTGGCAGTTTGAAATCACTAACTGCTCTTCAGAAACCCTATAGAGTCGCTATGGGTTGGAATTGACTCGACAGCCTTAACAGCAGAGTTACATGTATTTCCCTATAGTGTCTGTAAGAGTTAAAAGGGTTACTATTATTATTTTTAAATCTTGTAAGACTATCACTTTTCTTGTTCCAGTCTAGAGAGTATGCTTTTGCTGGGGCTTAATGAGAAACATAATTAACTTTACAACCAGCAACTTAGAAATGTTGGAAATATTCCCCCAAATGACTTTATCTTTTTTTTTTTTTTAAGTAACACATCATATATTTATGATTCAAGTATAAATTAAATTTTCTTTGAACATGCTTATACTCTCAGAGTTTACTTATTCTTTGTGTAATGAGATTTATATGCTCATATTCTTTTTGAGGAAAGAGTTAATTAGTTGAACTTTGTTGAACTATAAAGAAATTCTTACTTTTAGCATCTCAGAACTTGTTGAACTTAAATTGGGTCCCTTATCTCCATATATCATTTATATGTTAGCTTTTAAACTAGGATCCAGGGTAATATAAATTCAGAATACTTGATTAGTTAATGCATAGGAGAATTCAATGTATATATGGCTTTCTCCACAATTGCCTCCCAGTTGAACAATGCTGAAGCCAAAACTCTGACACACAGTGAGACTTTCAAAACACCAGAATATCCAAATTCACAATGAATTTTTCAAGTTTCTTGTTCATTCTTTGTTATTTTCACATTTGACACATTAATGACTCACAGGAAAAAGGACATAGAATGGAGGAAACATTGTGAGAAGAGTTTAATACTTACTATGCATCTTCTTTCTTAACTTCAGTGCCTGAACTCAAAATCCTAAATTACTAAAATTTCCAAGGCAACTTATTGAAAAAAATGTTTCCTTAAAAATTAGTCACCAACTTCACATATGTAAATAAATAAAATAAAAAAGGCCAGTAAAAATAACTTCAAAAAATAAAAGGGTGATTCAATAGTGAGTAATTGTTTTCATGACTGATTGAGATTTCACAACTATAAAAGTAGAAGATGCGTAACATAAGGGGTAGAAGTTAATCTTACATTCCAGGAACAGAGGACTCTAGAACCAAAAAGAGGGAAGAGCATGAGCAGAACTTGGGATCCTAACCAGAGAAGCAGAGACACCAGAGACAGTGGTAAGAAGAACTAGAGCATCTGAAGACTCTAGACTCATGGAAAGAGAAAGGCTCTGTGCTTATCCTACAGTGTGACAACACAGTGGCACACTGAATCCTATGTATTCCATTTCTAAAAGCTGTGTTAGTCAACAAGTCTGACACATTCTCATTCATATTTCCAAATCTAAAATGAATCTCCTGATTTTTCCATCTTTGTACTTGAAAGTAGACTGTGTTGTACAATAATAGGTCAAGAAAGGAAAGATAATCAACAGAACACTAAATGGATTCCTCGCATACTAATTCAGTGAGAAAGAAATTGACATAATCTCATAAAATAAGGATAAACTTTTGGAAACATTATTTAAACTATTTATGACACAAGCAAATACAAGATCTGGATAGGGTGAAAGCAAACTGATTAAAAAATGGAATGACAATTCTACAAGTACATTAAGAATAAAGGGAAAATATAAAGATCAAAATCTTCACACAAAGAGAAAAAATTCACCTAGAAATGCTTTAATTTATAGGAAATCTTAATAACAACAATAATATAATTAAAATAAGGTAAAACAATATAATAAGTAATAGAGAAATATGAAAGGTGAAGTTACAAATTGAAGATTTAAATATAGTTTTAAAAACTACAATAATTTATCAAGGAAAAGACTAGGCTAAAAGTCATAATACTGATATAGAATAAAAGGTCTGTAACCATTGTGAATCTAAAGACTCTTGGTGTGGTGCTGTAGGATTAGCACTGGACTTCAAACCACACAGTCAGTGGTTCAAACCCACTAGCTGCTCCTTGGAAACCCTATGCAGGGTCACTATGAGTTGGAACACACTTGATTGCACTTAACTACAACATAAAATTCTAAAGAAACCAAAATTTGAAGTACAGCCATTATACCCAATGTAGAGAATATACAGTTTTTATTTATTCAACAATTTTTATTCAACAAATAATTATCAAGCTCCTATTATGGATAAGGTGTTAGCTGCTTCATGAATACTTATTGAAAATATTAAGGTAGAAATTCCACCAATTAATTAATGAGTCAAAGTCAAGGTATCAAACATTGGAAGTATCAGGGAGCTATTGATGAGAGCCTGGTTTTCCTGAAGTACAATAATAAAATTAGTATCCAACACAACAATACTGTGGGGCTATTTGTAATGATTGAAGAACTGTGTGTGTGTGTGTTTGTGAAGGGGCTTTAAAGATTGTGGGAAAATGAAATTAAAAGATAAAGTAACATTTTTATTATGAAAAAACATCAGCATGCTCGTTTCTAATACTATCAACTCAATGCCATCATTTAACTTGCTTTTTTATTGTAACAGAATTAAAATAATCTGTATGTTAGTGATTCAAGCTCACCAGCCACTCTTCAGAAATCCTATACAAGGTCTCTAGGGCTTGAAACTGACTCGACGACACTTAACAGCAACAATAACAACAAATGACTTTCCCTTTAATACAATTGAGGTAGACTTAGTAAATATATTACTAAAACTATCTTGATTTTAGTTTCTCTTGTCCTAGTGTGGTGTTATTATAGGACAAGCACTGGATGACTTAACCACAAGGTTAGCAGTTGAAACCCACCAGCCACTGCTTGGAAACCCTATACATGGTCACTAAGAGTCAAAGCCAACACAACAGCCCTTAACAACAGCAACAGCATAAGTATCATCTTGGTGTGAACCATGCTACCATTAGTTACTTGTACTATTGGATAGCAGTTTGAAGCCATTGTTCCCATTCATTATACACAATGGTGGTGGTGGTGATAGTGTACTGAGGAGTTGGTTCTGACCCACAGCAACCATGCATAGGGTTTCTGAGGCTTTAAATCTTTATGGGAGCAGAAAGCCTCATCTTTCTTGCATGGAACAGCTGGTAGTTTTGAACTGCTGACCTTAAGGTTATTAGCTGGACTTATAACCACTATTCTACTAGAGCTCCTTATTATACACCATTTGTTGTTGTTAAGTGCTGTGGAGTTGGTTCCGACTCATAGCGACCCTGCACAGGTTTTCCGAGGCTATAAATCTTTATGGGAGCAGAACGCCTCATCTTTCTCCTGCGGAACCGCTGGTAGTTTCGAACTGCTGACCTTGCGGTTCACAGCCCGATTCGTAACCACTACGCTACCAGAGCTCCAGACTTAATTCACATCGCTCCATCTTGCATGAATTTTCAGGATAATTCTTTATACCTAAAATTGAATTCCATGCATCTCCCCTCTAGACTGCTACAATTTCCACAAAAATTCCATGTACATTTTATATATTTTTATAGTACTTAAAATATTGGTCTGACCTTATCATCTTCTTAAATGTCTCTTCTTCAAAGACTGCAAGTCCTTTGAGAGTTTAGTCTACATGCAACATGCAACAACTAACACAAATGCTTGCTTAATGGTGAAACAGATAGATGAATATAGAAAATAAAGCAAAGAAGTAACCATGATATTAAAGATTATAAAAAGCAAAACATTAATTCCCAATGTTGGGTGTAAATCCAAGACTTTTCTAAACTATAAAATGGAAAAAATGAATAGTCAATACATTTTCTTATGATAGAATTAATCTAAGAAAGTCAGTTATTATCTTGACTCTGGGCTATGTTAGAATGATTAAATAATACGAGGATAAGACAGTGTGTGAAATAAAAATTTACCATTTGATAACGTAGTGTTTAGAGTTTTCAAAGAACCCATCAAAAAGATCATTAAAAAATATATTTGATAACAAAATAATTAGTGAAAGGATTTTACCCTACTATGATGGTTAATTTAAAAGGAGCTCTGGTAGCGTAGTGGTTACGAATCGGGCTGCGAACCTTAAGGTCAGCGGTTCGAAACTACCAGCCGCTCCGCGGGAGAAAGATGAGGCTTTCTACTCCCGTAAGGATTTACACCCTCGGAAACCCTGTACAGGGTCGCTATGGGTCGGAACCGACTCGACGGCACTTAACAACAACAACAACAATGATGGTTAATTTAAGGAGCTCCAGTAGCGTAGTGGCTGCTAACCTTAAGGTCGGCAGTTTGAAACTACCAGCGGTTCGTCAGGAGAAAGATGAGGCTTTCTGCTCCCATAAAGATTTACAGCCTCGGAAATCCTATTCAGGGTCACTATGACTCGGAACCGACTCCACGGCACATGACAACAACAACAATGATGATGGTTAATTTAGAATAAAGTTGAATTTGGAATTCAGTAGTTAGAGCCCTGGTTGGCAACATAGGGCAAGTACTCTACCTCCAGTTCGGTTTCAACTGAAAGGATCGCTATGAGTTGGACCTGACTCGACAACACTTAACAACAACAGATTTAATTAACTATATGGGTCTCATTACTCCTTTTCAGTGACTGAGAAAGGCTTGGATTTTCATCCATTTGTTTTCAAGAAAATGTGCTTACTTTTCTGACATCTGCTATGTCACAATAATCTTCTGAAAGCAGTCAAGTTAATCCTATAAAAGTAAATAATTGAGACTTGACTCCACCCTATACAGGATCACTATCACTAGGAAAATATTCTAGTATCCATACTCACAAAAGCCCAAATGGTCAAAGAATCTGCCCTCCCACCACAATGTTAGAATGATTGGGTCATACTGTCCCAGAGGCAAACTGTCTAAGCATGTGTTTAGTAGTCTGTACTTTCCCCACCATTCTAGTTAGAAAATGGATCAAATCTTAGAAGCAGGTATTTGCTCTCTCTGGCATTATTCTTGAGGGTGGGACTATAGTGGACATGGTATCAACTCAGCATTGGGTCAGTGGTCCTCTGTATGGTGATCTTCACTATAAATGTGAAGTTGACTGAAAGGGACTCCCTAACCCTCAAACGTAGCCCTGTGATTTCTTCTCCTTTCTGTAATACTCCCTGTCCTTCACAACAATGTCTTCTTTTCTATTTCATTCCTTCCTTGAAAGCAAATATTCTCTTTCATATAAATTGTAGTCAATGTATACTCTCTTCTGAAGTATTTATGTTTCTAACTTCACATCTGAAAACGAAATAAGCAATTTCATCATATTAATGAAGTTTCAGGCACTAATGTACAAGAGCTGCGGTGATGGGACTATATGAACAGTTGTATCGTTCACCCAACTACACTATAACCTGAACTTACTTTATATAGTCAGACTTTAAATAAGAACATAAAACAAAATGATATACTACAATTCAAAAACAAAATACACAAAGTTGCATATCTTCTTTCTTTCTTTTTATTATTGCATAGCATTTAAGCAAGTAAACAAAGAATGTTTAAGTCTAGCTATTATCAATTGGGGGGAAGACTTTGAGATTTGCACATAGTTATACTATTTCTAAAGAAGTCTGGAAAAAGCGGGGACTTGTTATTTTTTTTTTATTGTAAATAAATTTTCTTCCTAATTTTCAATTTTCCTGCAACTCAATCAATTAGTAGTTTACAATTGAGGTATACCTACATTACATTAACTCAGGCTAAATGTGAAATTCTTTCACATTAACCCATTTTTTGAAAGCAGTTAAGTGATTATAACAACAGCAAAGATTTAATTTGCCACTCTCACATCTTCTTGAAAAAAATAAATGAAAAAAGAAATCCCTATTCTAAGAACTGTTAAAATCTGTAGTTATGTCATCAAAGAAAATGTTACCTCTAGGCAAATTAAATATTAAAAACTCTGAATTTGTAAAAAAAAATACATTATTTTAAAATTTGCCTTACTATGAGAGGCGTCCTGGTGTGGCATTACAGGATAATGCACTGGGCTGCAAGATAAGTTTTAACTGCAAGGTCAATGGTTCAAATCCACCAGCTGCTCCTCATAAATTCTACAGATGGTCACTATGAAGTAGAACTGACTCGACAACACTTAACAACAACTAGTAATATTTAGATTTCTGGTATGGCACTATAGGATCAGCACTGAACTGTGGACCACAAGGTTGGCAGTTTAAACCCACCAGCTACTCCTCAGAAACCCTATACAGGGTCACTATGATTCGGACTAACGATGACACTAAACAACAACAACAATTGATAATTAGACAAATCTTAACAATATAATATCTGGACGTCAGAGACACATTGGGATTGCTGGTTGGAAAATAGAGACAGAAAAAACAATCAGCACCTCAGAGATGAACACCATGAATATCCATTATTGGGCCTGACGCTCAAAAATTGAATAATGAGGCTAGATATAATTTCCATGATGGATAGAGGAATCTCAGAGTTAGATTTCAGGCAATACTCAATGTGAGACAAAATACTCGAGTGGCTTCAGAGTATGTTGTGTACCAGGGAAATGCTTTTGATAAAGCATTGTTTGTAAATGATTTGAACTCATTTGAGTTAAAGCAGTAAGAAAACAAATGGCACCTATCTTCTTCCTGATATCTTATCACATTAAAATTCAATATTAGGTCCAATATTATGCCATCTTTCCAAAAGGGAAAATAACAAGTTAAAATTTTTTTTTCACAGTATTTATTCGTCCATTCATTTACTTGTTTACTCACCCAGGCATTGACCTCACTTGTTAAGTACTGAAGAGGACTTGCAATGTTTGCAGAAAGAGGCTCTTGACTTAAGCATACTGTTGCGCAGTACAAAAACAATTTCTGATTCACTTCCCCCACCACCGTAAACTATTTCTGATAATGAGCAAAACTGGAATATTAAGTCAACAGGAGAAGGAAAAAAATTTTAAAAGATATATGCACTTTTATTTCTCTTTGTCCTTTTGATTTTCTTTATGAGCATTCTTAAAAGGAAGACAGATAGAAAGCTTTGAAGAAAACCAAAAGAAGTTGAGGATTTACAAAATAAGGTCTATGTGGGAAGGTTAAGAGAACTGTATGTGCTCAGTCTGGAGGATATACGAAGACAGAGAGAAGACATCAAGGCTGTCAACACATATATAAAAGGATATCAGAGCAATGTGTTCTTGCCATTGACCAGATTCAGGAAGAATGAAGATAAATGACAACAGGAAAAGCTCTGGAAAAGAGGATATCACTCCCACCACAACCTAAAATGATGCTGCCAATAAAAAACTGCAACCACTAATCACATTCAGTAAGTTCTATAAACAACAAAAACAATTAAAGTCCTACCATGACAATCAAATGAAAATCAATTAGCCAATCCAAGAACTTGTTCTAAATGCCTGATATTCATCTCTACATATAATTTCCTATAGTTAATTTTTCATTCAGATATCAAGTTTGAAGGACACCCCCAATGTAAAGGGGCTAAAGTGCCAGGAAGCACTTTTCACAAGTTGACATGTATACTGCCTAATCTAGGATCCAACTCTTGGTGTGGTTCTGGAGGGTCAGCACTGAACTGCTAACCACAAGGTCGGCGGATCAAACCCTCCTTGGAAACCCTATGCAGGGTCACTATGAGTCAGAACCGACTTGATGGCACTTCACAACAACAACAAATCTAGGATTGGAATCCTGATGTGACAGAATGCTAACCACAAGGTCTGTGATTTAAACTCACCAGCTACTCCATAGAAACCCTTTACAGGGTTGCTGTAAGTCAAAATAAACTCTACTGAACTTAACAAAAACAACAAAAATCTATGGTCAATGATCCCTGGTAGTGCAGTGGTTAAAATTCTTACCTGCTAATTGAAAGGTTAGCAGTTAAAACCCACCAGCTGCTTTATAGGAGAAATACGTGGCAGTCTGCTTCCATTGAGATTTGCAGCCTTGGAAAGGCTACAGGACATTTCTATTCTAGTATATAGGTTCACTATGAGTTGGAATTCACTCAACAGCAATGCATTAGTCTAGGGTCACCAGGAATGCACTCTTCTGCAGAGATCATTAGGAGACTTGTATACAGTTAAATGGAGTATTAGATTTAAAAAAAATTATTGGAGAGGCACTCAGGATTCATTCAGTTCTGTTGTCCAGAAAGGAAAGGAAATGATTCAGGAAGAACATCTATTCCTTTTTTTAAATTTTATCATTATTTTATTAAAACAGCTGTGGAGGCATTCATTCAAGGCACAAAAATTGGTCTCTATTAGCCTAAAGCAAGTAAGAAAGAAATAGAGTCAGAAATAGGAGGAGGGTACAGAATTTATGGGTAATTGTTTCCATGAACATGCTATCAGAAGAACTGGATAATACTCAGCAACCATTATTAAACATATTGATCAATGATGTTATAGAACACCTCAACGGTCAATCATTTAAAATCAAAAGAACATCATTTACCTAAGGACAAAATTCAGAAGGGCTCGGAAAGAAGGAGGAATAAAAACAAGAAACACAAAGAAGAAATGGAGTGGTGATGTGGCAATGAGGGGACTGCAATGTTGAAATGAAATGAAATTTAAGATTTGTTGAATGTAAAGCTGATGATCTGCCCTATAAACTTACACTCAATTCACAAAGTTGTTTTTTTTTTTGTTTGTTTGTTTGTTTGTTTTTAAGATCCTATAGAAGAATCATGACCCAGAGAGGGGGTGGCAAAACAGAATTTTACATTTTAATGGACTCTCTAGATTTTCTAGAGCCATGGAAACTGAATGAACTCTCCAGATTATTACCCTAAAGCAATTTTTCAACCGTAAACCAAAATTGTCTCCTGAATTCTTCTTAAAAGCAAATTAGAGTTTCATCAGTCTTGAACATTACATTGTTTTACTATATGAGTTCAACTTGACAATAGAAACTAAAAGATTACATAGGAACCATAGGGGTAGTGAGTTTATGTTCACTGGGGAGAAACACTGCAGAAAATGAGAATGAAAATGATAACATAACTCAAACAACATAATTGATGCCATTGAACTGCGCATGTGGACACTTGAATTGGTGTATGGTTTTGCTGCATAAGTCTCAACAACATAAAAAATAAATATGGATATGGAGTCCTGGTCTAGTGTTTTAGGATAAACATTGGACTGCTAACCACAAGGTTATATATATGGAGTCCTAGTTTGGTGCTGCCGGCTAATGTACTGGACTGCAAAGTCAGTTTGAACCGCAAGTTATGTGGTTCAAGCTTAGCAGTCACTCCTAGGAAACCCTATACAGGGATATTATGGGTCCAAAACTGACTCAACAGCACAACAACAACATAATTATATACCTAATAAAATTATACACAAAAGGGTGTCCTGGTGGGGTGTTATAGGATAAGCACTCTATTGTTAACCAGAAGGTCAGTGGTTCAAAGACACCAGCTGTTCCTTGTCATTGTTGTTAAGTGCTGTCAAGTCGGTTTTGCCTAATAGATGCTCTGTATCAGGTTTCCAAGGAGTAGCTGGTAAACCTGAACTGCTGACCTTGCGGTTCAAACCAACCTTGCAATCCCGTGCTTTATCCCATAGTGCTACACCAGGAGTCCCTCCTTGGAAACCTTATACAGGGTTACTATTGTTGTTATGAAGTACCGTGGAGTCGGTTCGAACTCATAGTGACCCTGCACAAGGTTTCCAAGGCTGTAAATCTTCATGGGAACAGATAGCCTCAGCTTTCTCCCATGGAAAAGCTGGTAGTTTTGAACTGCTGACCTTGAGGTTAACAGCCCGATTCATAACCACTATGCTATCAGAGCTCCTTAGGGTCACTATTAGGAACCAAATCAATGGCACCTCAACAACGACAACATTTAATATATATTATTTTACAATATATATAATTTTTCCCCCAACATCCATTTGTCAGTTTGTCATACTGTACTAATGTGTGTTGCTGTGACATGGATGGAAACTATGACACCATTATTTTAAACACCAGCTGTGTCACCCATGGTGGACCAGTTTCCACATAACTTCCAGACTAAGACAGACTAGGAAGGATAGGAAAAATACTTGTGAATGGTTACGCACTGTAAACCTTATAAACATCAGCAGAACATTGTCAGATATAGCGCTGGAATATGAGCCTCTCAGGTAGGCAGGAACGCAAAATACAACTAAGGAAAAGCTGCCTCCTCAAAGTAGAGGTGACCAAAATGATGTGGATGGAATAAAGCTTTTGGGATCTGTCTTAGGCCATGTTCTCTAGAGAAGAAAAACCAGTGAAATATATATATGTATACATATGGAGAGAAATTTATAATCAAGAAAATGGCTTACAATTGCAGAGACCCAGGTCTCCAGTGGAAGAGTGAGAGAGAACTTTTCCTGTGCATCCATTATATTGGGAGCAAGCCACATTTCCAAGGAGACATCCTTTTAATTGATTGGCTGCTAACGGTCACTCAGCACAAAGTTAACTCTGCCTATATTAGGTTTTATCACCATGGAAATAAATAAGCACATCTCAACTGTTATACCTCTGGAAATCCTGGCCTTAATCAAGTGATACAAAACCTTGACATAAAACTATTAGAGCCCACCCTTGTCAACTTGACACTTATAAACTATATGCATAATCTCTAAATAAAGAAAATTATAAAATTATACTCACCCTTAACATGATATAACTAAAACAGGTATAACCAGAAATGCACCTACCCCATTTACATCTTATATTTCACAAATTAACAAAGCAAAAATATTTGATGCACAAATACAAAACAAAACAAAACAACTATATATACATATATACATAAATTGAAATGTCCAGTGGGCACATTCTGCAAGCCTGCCTCCTGCCTGTAGGCACACAGTTTTACTCAGTCCATGTAGGCAGTCACTCACTCACTCATCCTCTTTTTACTCTCATCTTAAGGTCAACGAATGACAATAGATCCTGTCTAAACTCAGATCTCACATTCATTGCTGCATGTCTACAAGTTCCTCTTAAATATAGACCCAGTGAGCACTGGCTCACCAGTTTTCTTTAATTTTCAGTCCTTAT
>NW_006408530.1:26273089-26274581 GCF_000296735.1 Chrysochloris asiatica
TATAAAACTAGGAAAATTAGAAGTTGTCAAAAATGAAATTGAATGCATAAAGATTGATAGCCTAGGCTTTGTTGTTGTGTGCTATGGAGTCGGTTCTGACTCATAGCAACCCTGCATAGGGTTTCTGAGGCTATAAATCTTTACGGGAGCTGAAAGCCTCATCTTTCTCCTGTGGAACAGCTGGTAGTTTTGAACTGCTGACTCTAAGGTTAGCAGCCCAATCTGTAACCACTACGCTACCAGAGCTTCTTATCCTAGTGAGCTGAAATAGAGTGGTATTGACTGTTATGAATCAGACAATCATAGGTTTACTATGCCAAGACAGACAAACAGAAGAAGAACAGTGTTGTACTCATTGTCTAAAAAATATATCTATGTATCTTTAAGTACAATGCTGTCTGTGATAAGATAATATACAACTTCCTAGAAGTAAAACAAGTTAATACCACTATTATTCAAGTTTAGACACCAGCCACTAAAATCAGTGATGATGAAATTGAAGACTTTTTGAGTCTGAAGTTGAGTACATATGATACACGATAATTATTGGTGATTATTGGAAACAGAGGAAGATCAGTAGTTAGAAAACATTGTCTTGGTGATATAAATAATGCTGGAGATTATGATTACAACCCCTCCCCCCTGCATCATCATTTAACAGTATTTGCTTCTATTCCCTCTGTTTGTTTGTTTTATGTATACAAACCACTCAGAAATATACAATCATTTAAAAAATCCAAGGGCACATTCTACAAGCCTGTCTCCTGGCCACTACAATATACTGTTGAAACTGTTCATTGATAGAGTACTTCCAAAAATCCACACCAGATTCAGAAGGGGGTATTGAACTCGAGATACCACTTCTGACTTCAGATGGATCTTGACTGAAAATAGAAAATAACAAAATGATGTTTGCTTGTTCTTGACTGACTATGCAAAAGTTTTTAGACTGTGAAGATCATGACAAACTATGGGCAACATTGCAAAGAATGTGTGTTCCCGACCACTTAATTGTGCTCATGTGGAACTTGTACACAGACAGATAAAGGGTCAGTTGTAAAAAAAACAGAACAAATGAATATTGAACGGTTTAAAAATCAGGAAAAGTATATGCAAGGGTTGTATCCTTTCACTACACTTATTCTATCTTTATGCTGAGTAAATAATCAGAAAAGCTGGATTATATATATATGGGGGAAAAGCCCATGGCATCAGCAGTGGAGAAGACTCATTAACAAATTGCAATATGAAGATGATACAACCTTGCTTGCTGAAAGTTTAGAGGGCTTAAAATATTTAATGATCAAAGAGTACAACATTCAGTACTGATTAAACCTCAATATAAAGAAAACAAAAATCCTCACCACTGGACCAGTGAATAATTTTATGACAAATGGAGAAAAGATTGAAGTTATCAAAGACTTCATTTTGCGTGGATCCACTATCAACACTCACATATTACACTAGGCAAATCTGTTGCACAAGACCTCTT
>NW_006408530.1:26275091-26297285 GCF_000296735.1 Chrysochloris asiatica
TCCAGTGATTGGTTCCTGCTGATAATGAGTCCAAAGTAAGCAAGACAAAGTCTTTATCATCCTTGCTTCTAAAAAGCATTGTGGCTGAACTTCTTCTAAGACAGATATGTTCATTCTTCTGATAGCTCATGGAATATTTAATAATATTCACCAATATCACAATTCATTTTCAATTACTTCATATGCATGAGAAAGCTGCTGCTTTTGAAATGATTGAAAATATGGTCTGTGATTGCAAACATGGTCTGTGTCAAACTCATCTTAGTCCTTAAAGAGTTTTTCTGGAACAGATTTGTTCAATGTAATACATTATTTGATTTCATGACTTCTGCCTCCATGGGCATTGATTGTAGACCCAAGTAAAATGAAATTCTTGAAAATGTTAGTATTTTATCATTGATCTTCATATGATTTATATGTCTGATTTTGGTTCTTTTTTCTATATAGTGTCATGCAATTCATATTAAATGCAGTTGATTATACTTATGATTAAATTGATCAAACAAGCTAGATGAATTCAAACCATTCAAACACATCTACTATTGTGAAGATGGTACAGGATTGAGCAATGTTGGTGATTACAGGTGATTGAAATGCAAAAACTGAAAATAAAATCCCAACCAACCAAAGGAAATGAGTTGATTCATATGGAACAGAGTTGAACTGGTCCTTCAGGTTTTCAAGATAGCAAATCTCTATGGAAACAGACAGCCTTCTTTTTCTCCTGAAATCTAGGTTAGGTTTATGCAAAAAATTGTAATCCTTTCTCAACTATGCTGATCTGGTCAACATGCAAAATCTCCTTTCACATGTCTTTGTAATGCCTTGTTGCTTATTCTTAATGCCTTTTGGAGATAACCTGGACTAAAAGTAACACACTGCAATTCTGTAGATTTACAAAATGAGAAGTATTTAATTTGGAATCCAGAAATCCTCCACCTCCCCATGACTAAATAACAACAGTAGAACCTAAAGGACATCACATTCCCGAAAGCTTTCCCATCTCTTTATCAGATTTTCCCCACTATTTATCCAGAGATGGCGAATCATCTGTGTGAAGAACAAAACGAAGATGTTACAACATACACGCCAATTCCAAGAGATCTCACAGTGTCCCACTGTATCCTGTTTTTGCCATTGCTCACATGGTCACTTTGGACCCTTGTTTTCCTACTTCTCAGGGATATCCATAAAATACCAGGGAGAAAGAAGATACCAGGACATGTTTGGTAATCAACAGTATACCCTCACATCTTTGTTGTACCTTTCATCTTCTGGATTAATAAGTAAATGGTCTCTAAGAAATGTTGACCTTATTTTTTTTTTTTTCTTGTGATTTCACTATCATTTTTTTTTTTTAAATAACTGTAATAATGTTAACAAGTTATAATGACCATGTGCTACATATCATTTTTAAAAGCCAGGGCAGAGTCAGGGCTCAGTAAAGAAGGACTTATTATAAATGAGGATGAATTAAGCAGGCTTCAAATGATTTCTTTTTTCTAATTCCTCTTTAAATTACAATGAAAACTATTCATTAGCTTTCCAATGAAAAAAAAAAGTCTATTTTAAGACATTTTTTTAGTATCCACTATATCATGAAACACACCATACACAGTCACTAGAATATTCCTTTGGATATTTTAATAGCATCTCTTAAGTCTTTCAGTATGATGGCATTCTGTAGAATGATTATAAACTGGAATTAAATTTATGAAAAATAGCTCTTATAAAGTATCTTTGAGATATTTTCTTTACCCAATTAAAATTTCTTTACCCAATACTCACTTCTACTTAGTTACGGTCAAATATAATAAAATGAGTAGAGTGCTATCGTTGTTTCTTGTGAAGTATCTTTTCTCTTTCAAAAATTACAGTTTCTACTTTTTTCCCCTTTTCTTTTGGTGTCCTTGTGTTGCACACTGGGTAACAGAGATCCTAAGAACTACAACTATCCAAGAAGACTTTGCAGCAACAGTAAGGAATATTTCAAATCCTCTTGACTTGTTTCAGGTACGAGGGAAGGAAACCTAAGTGAGACATGCTCTAGAGTATTCAAACACTTCTTTCCTGTTTTTGAAACTACAAAATCATTCAAAGGACCTTGTTGTTAGTTATTATTGAGTAGATTCTGACTTAGGAGAGTTAAAATGGAAACCATTTTATTGTAAAAAATGCATAATTCATATTCTACTTTCAAGAACTGTGAGCTTAAAATAGAATCATGAAATATGCTGCCTACAGTCACTAAAGAGTCCCTTTGAATATTTTAACAATATCTCTAGAGTCTTCATAGATGACAACCTTTTGTAGAATGATTAAAAGCTGTAACACCAGGATTTTTTTTTTTTTTTTTAAATCTGATTGTAAGGTATCTTTGAATCTTTTACCTCTATTTCCAAAACCAGTTCAATTAAGTTAAGCCCAGTTAGAACTCTTAGTATGTATTCATGTTGGCTGATGTGTTCATTGAAAAGGGCTTGGAATAGTTATACCATATTGGATAAAAGAGGTGTAATATAAGGTCTTTTTCCCTAGGGAGCTACAATCACACTGATAGAAAATAGAATATATATCAAGAGGGCTTGCATCTAAAAATTTATTCTATATAACTGGGACATCAAGGAATTGTCATATTATTATTTTTAAAACATGTCCTTGCCTTTATCTCCTGCATTGTCATGTTACTTTTTGAAAATTCTGGAATTGTGAAGGATCTGGCTAATTTGTCATTCACATTTATGTCATTAAACTCTCATTAGCAAAATAAAACTTTTTAGACATTTAATTAACTCCTACCCCTGTTAAGGGAAGTTTGTAACTGTGGGTAAGTTCTGGACTTGTGAACCAGAAGGCCTGTGGTTCAAGCCATCAGCCCATCAGCCGCTCCTCAGTAGAAAGATTAGCCTTTCTATTTCCACAAAGAAAATTACAATCTCAGAAACCCCATGCATTGTCACTATCAGTTGGAACCAACTCAGTGGTACTTAACAACAACAAGCGCTCTAAAATCTACTGTAATATAAAAATTTCCATTATCTAAACAAAAGTATTAAGAATTCTAGTACAGACTACCACTGATAATCAAAGACTACATGAAATCATCCAGTGGTTAAATAACATATTACTGAAAATGGGAAATTCCTTACTTTTGCTAACACAAATACTAGAAATAAAGATTCTGCCAAGTAACCTGTTGGAAATTATCATTTATGAAAAACTACTACTAAGTTAACAACCTTGAACAAGAAAAATTAATATTTTTTGGTGAAGTTTCCATGATCTTCTCCTTCCAAGACTGGGAAAAGCAATATGCTATTAAAATCACACCTCAGTATCCTTACTCTAATGACAAGAACTGGTTCACAAAATTATTCTAGCTGTATTTTGCAGGCAATTTATTAGGTACATATACTAATGATATTGTCCAGAAAAACTAAACATTGAAATAAAAACAAATCCAAATGTGATTATATTTCCATAAGCCATAATCATGAATAATTTTATTTTGGTTAATTAATGGGTAGCATCAACTTATGAACAGTCTTTTTGTGGCACTGTAGGATAAGCACTGAAAGACTGGCAGTTCAAACCCACCAACGGCTCCTTGGATACGCCATACAGGGTCACAATGAGTAAGAACTGACTACAAGGCACTTAACAACAACAATCAACCAATTTATAAATTGGTAACTACATTGTCATCTTCAGTAAAGCAGTGCTCTCAAGAATTCATTTCTTATTGCACATAGAATATGACAATATTTATATGCCACCCTATACACAGTGGAGAACGCTTGGTGTCACTGGTTCCATAATTTGCCACACTAAGAAATTATTATGGGCACCACTAACTAGAAAGCTCTCCAATACAGCAATAATGTCAAATTATACAAGAGTTGATTTTATTATATAAATCCCATCTTATTAAATAATTTAAATAATTATAAAACATGTTATAAAGTAAAATATTTACATTTCTGTCTTTGTAGAAAGAATACACTAATATAAATAGTTATTTTATAATACAAAGTAACTATTTATCTAAAGACTTTTTCATGCTTATATATACACTGTTGTATATATATGGCCACTAGTCTTGTGGTACATGACTGTAAGAAAGAAAGGTGGTAATTCTTCTCAACAGCTTATGTTAGCAATGTTGTGCATTCTCTTCACATAGTTGATTTGATAAACCCACAGTAGTTCAAAGGAACATCAGCCAAAACCAAAGTCATCACTTAAAAAAATCTCAAACTTTGGCCCAGCTTTGCAGTCTGGCTTAATTAAAATATTTTTACTTCAAAGATTTGGGTCTTTTAGACTGTTTTATTATTTGCTCTATTTAGAGATCTTTGACCTATGAGATATGCAAGCCTTGCTGAATTTTTAAGTTATGAGGGAGAAAGGTAAATAAATATTACTTATAACTATTCACATAATTTCTATCTAAATGTATCTATTCATTTAGTTTTATATCTAACAAACAATATAATAATGATTAAAATCCTTAACATTTCTTATCTTGTGAAAGCCTGTATTTAATTAAATGAACTAGATTAATTTTATACTTCAATAATCAAATCAAATATTTAGTTGGAGAGGTACCTTCTACATTCATTAAAATCATTATTGGTCATGAGTAAAGACAATGATTAGAATTTGAGATCAAGCCTTCTATATAGTCAAGGTATAGTTTACTAAAGCTTAAAAGAAACTTTGCTTCACATTGAACATGAAAACTGAAGTACAGTTAAGGAAATTGTGGTCTTCCTGTATATATTCTCATTCCCTCCCCCCCCATTGCAGTAAGTATACATATAACAATACACTTGACCTTATAACATTTCATATATGTCCAATTGACTGACGGTAATTATGTAAGGAGCTCTGGTAGCGTAGTGGTTACGAATTGGGCTGCGAACCTTAAGGTCAGCGGTTCGAAACTACCAGCTGCACCGCGGGAGAAAGATGAGGCTTTCTACTCCCATAAAGATTTACACCCTTGGAAACCCTATACAGGGTCGCTATGGGTCGGAACCGACTCGATGGCACATAACAACAACAACAATTATGTTCGTTATCATGTGAAGCCACCACTGCCATCTATTTTCAATCTTTTCCTCACCCTTAATAAAAACTCATTGTCCCTTAATCACTGAGTCTGTCTTTCTCCTTCCCTCCCTGGTTGCCACAAATACACTTTTGTCTGTATACATTTATATACTCTACATATTTAATATAACAATGATAATATAATATTTGTCCTTTTGTGACTAACTTATTTCACTAAGTGTGATATTTGTAAGGTTCATTCATGCTGTAACATGTATCAGGATTTCATTCCTCATAAAGGAAGAATAACAATCCATTATATATGTGTATCAAATATTGGTTATTCATCTATTGATGCTAGAGATCACATGATAACATTTTGCAAAGTCAGTGACATACATATTGCAAATACCTTTTTCTGAGAACATAAATAGCAACTATATACATGGACTTCACTGGATGGAATACACAAAAATCAAATCAACAATATCTGTAGAAAGAGACTATGGAAAAGCTCAGTATCATCAATCAGAACAAGGCTAAGGCCAATGATGAACAGATTATTAACTAGTAATATGCAAGTTCATGCTGAGGGAAATCAAGACAAGTCCTTGAGAACCCACACACAACTGTGGTATATCTCAGCTGAATTTAGAAGTCATGTCAAGAATACATTCCATGCTTTGAGTACTAATGTATGAAGACCAGACGAATTATGGAATGATATCAAGGGCATCATACAAGAAGAAACTAGAGAGTAATTTAAAAAGACAGGAGGAACAAAAGATCAAAATGAATGTCAGGATAGACTCTGTGTTCTTGAAAACCAAGAAACTAAAGCAACTAGAAGAAATGAAGTAAAAGAACTGAACAGAAAATTTCAAGACATCTCAAGAAGACAAAGTATAGAAAACCTAAACTTAGAAAACCAAAAAGGAAGCATATGCTCAGCATTTCTCTAGTAGAATTCTGAAGAAAAAAAATTAAAGAACTGAGTTGCAATATTGAAGGATTCTGTGGACAAAATGTTGAACAATCTAAAGAAGATGGAAAGAATATTCAGAGTTACTGTACTAAAAAGAACTGGTAGACAGTCAACCTTTTCAAGTTGTTGTATATGATAAGAACTGATGGAAAAATTCCAGGCTGCACTGAAAGCACTGGCAAAAACAAGGCTCCAGGAGATGTCAGAATACTAACTGAAATGTTTCAATAAGCTGGTATAGCTCTGGAAGCACTCACTTGTCTATTCCAAGAAATCTGGAATACAATTACCTGACCAAGTGACAGGAAGAGATCCATATGTGTGCACATTCCAAAGAAAGGTGATCCAACAAAATGCAGAAATTATCAAACAGTACCATTCATATCACAGGAAAGTAAAATTTTGCTTCAAATAATTCAAAAATAGTTGCATAAGTACATAGATAAAGAAATGCCAGAAATTCAATTCTGATTCATAAGAGGACATGAAACAATGGCTATCAGAAGAATCTTGGCTAAAAGCAGAGAATAATAATAATAAAAAAAGTTAACCTGTGCTTTATTGACTATGCAAAGATGTTTAACCATGTGAATCATAACAAATTATGGATAACATTGAGAAGAACTGTATTTCCAGAACACTTAGTTGTGCTCATGGAAAACCTCTCTGTGGACTAATAAGTAGTTGTTTGAGCAGAACAAAGGGATACTGTATGGTTTAAGTCAGGTAAGGTGTGGGTCAGGGTTGTATCCTTTCACCATAATTATTCAGTCTGTAAATAATTTGAGATATGGGACTATATAAAGAAGAAAATACCATCAGGATTAGAGGAAAACTCATTAACAATCTTTGGTAGGCAGAGGACAAATCCTTGCTTTCTGAAAGCAAAGAAATTAAATAATTTATTGTAGAAGATCAAATAATACCGTCTTTAATTTGGATTATACTTCAACATTTAGAAAACAAAAATCCTCACAGGATTTTTATAGGCAACAGCATTTTAAATGGAGTTGTCATGGATTTCATTTTTCTTGGATCCATCATTCATGCCCATAGAATAGCAAGCAAGAAATCAAAGAACATTTTGCACTGAGAAAATCTGCTGCAAAAGGCCACGCTAAAGTATAAAAGAGTAAAGAGATGTCACTTTAAGGACTAAAGTGTCTCTGACCCAAGCATGATATTTTTAATTGTCTCAAAAGCATGTGACAACCAGACAGTGAATAAGGAAGACTGGAGAAGAGAAGAATTGATGTATTTGGATTAAGGTGTTGGTGAAGAACACTGAATATACCATGGACTGCTAGAAGAATGAAGAACTCTTTGAAAGAAGTACAGACAGAAGACTCCCTAGAAGTAAAGATAGCAAGACTTCATCTCACATACTTTGGTCATGTTATTAGGAGGGACCAGGTCCTGGGAAAGGACATCATGCATGGTAAAGCAGAAGGTTACTGAAAAAGAGTAAAACAGTCAACGAAGTGGATTGACACCATGACTGCACCAATGGGCTGAAATATAGTAACACTTGTGAGGATGATGCAGAACTAGGCAGTGTTTGATTCTACTGTCCATAGGGTCACTATTTGAAATGACTTGATAGTGTCTAAAAATAACAACAACCCAGGAGGAGAATTGTTGAACCACCTCGATAAAAAAATAGCATGTGTAGATTGTAGCATTTGCCCTCCTCTGACTTCATAGGGAGAAGAAGAATCAAATTTTACATCAGCCCAAGTCTGAAGTGGGTGTCAGACATGCTCCTAACCTTCTACCTTTCCACCAATACTCACACCAACCATCTCTCCCACAGTAGGTTTGATCATTCACTGCAATGGCCATATAGAACTCAGACACCATACTCACAGTTATGCATTTTATTAGGAAAGTCAGGTATAAAATGCAGGGTTAGAAATGCTCAGGGCATGGTTCAAAAATACTGTCTTTCAGTCAGGGCAGCCTCTTATATGAATGTGTTAATCATTTTTTAATATCTCCAAACTGTTCTCCATGGTGGCTTTATCTCAAACATTCTTTTTTTTTTTTTTTTTTAATCTCAAACATTCTTGACCAGCCTTTACCTCCTGTGATATGAATTGTTATTACATCTCTAATCTTAATTCTTTTTTCTCCTTGTTTTTTTTGTTTGTTTGTTTGTTTGTTTGTTTGTTTTCTGGTCTGGATTATTATAATGTCATTTAATGTGGTTCCTTTTTACTATTTCATTAATCTACAGTTAAGATTCTCTGTCATCAGAGCCATCTTCCCTTTTCTCAATTCTGATCCTATCACTGTTTGCCTACAATTTTCCAAAAGTTTCCCGACACGCGAGCAGTAATAATTCTTAACCCTGTAACAAACATTTCTTATATCTTATCTGGATCCATCTCCATCTACCTCATCCTACTCTGCATGTCCTGGTGCACCAATGATTTCTTTTAGAAGGATCAGTGTGCAACTGGTCTCTGTGAGGTGGAGGTCAAAGACATATCAAATGTCTGACTTTTCTAAAGTGTTATACCACTCCATAATTCCTGATATCAAGTACTTCTTCCACTCAGTTTTCTCACTCACATCCCTGAGTTATACAATTCACTGCAACGTCTCACAGAACTCACTCACAGGTCATCAAGCTGAAGTCTCTCAATGTTGTGAATGCCGGCAAGGCTCAAATCTGCAGTTCAGGTGTCAGTCTGTAAAATTCTCCTTACTCACGCAGAATGGGCCTGTTAACTCACAAGACTCTGGAAGCTGACAAATCAGGTCAGGCTGATGACTCAAGTCTCAATAACCAGAGGCCAAATGGAGGAAAGGTTGGTTAGTCAAGCAAAGGAACCCACAGCCTACTCACAACACCAAGATGGCTCATTTTATATCCTGCAGGATTGTCCTACCCCCTTATTAGTTGTCCAAGTTTTTATATTGCAATTTTCTCTGCTAACAATCACTCACAACTGAACTATATAATCATATCAACATCTTCACCCACCACCTCCTACCCAAATCCATTAGGACAAAATAGTTGTTTGGTGGCAATTACGAAGACATAATTAGAAGAGACATATTAAATAATTCACTGAACTGCACTTGGAAATCTGGCCTATACTGACATCATCATTTGACTCACCTTCTGCCTAGCTTTTGGTTCAGTTTAACAATGGGAGACATTGGGAGGAGACTGGGAGTGAGAGAAAAGTAAGTTCAGGATATTCATTTGCCTAGGTAGAATGCTGATTGTAGAAAGAACTTATTTCCTCAAGCTATAATTTCTTTTTCTGTGTTCTTAAATCACGTTCTTACTTCATCTCCTTTTAGCCTATTAGTAACAACTCCCTAGTGTTGCCATTCCCTGCAGTGGTTTATAATCCTTTGTTAGTTTCCCTTAACCCTGCTCACACTTGGTAAAAAGTCCCTTCATAAAGTATCCTCATGTAATATAGATCATGCAGTGTATTATGTAGTATATCATTT
The DNA here is from genome assembly GCF_000296735.1 of Chrysochloris asiatica. Classification (NCBI taxonomy): domain Eukaryota; kingdom Metazoa; phylum Chordata; class Mammalia; order Afrosoricida; family Chrysochloridae; genus Chrysochloris; species Chrysochloris asiatica. The sequence goes on from NW_006408530.1 coordinate 26,284,603, forward strand.
GTATACCTTCTGTATCCTTGATTAATATACACAGCATCCAAGACACTTCAATAGCTGGCTTTGTTTTAACATTTCAGTTTCTTTCCTATACAGCCTATGCTCAATAAACATTGACTTATTGTCTTTACAGTTCACCAAAGAAGTCTTGCTCTTTTCTATCCCACTATCTTGTTCATCTGGTGCTGTCATTACACAAATACCATAAGTGGATTAAGTAATATAAATTTCTTATCTTGCAGTGTGGGAGCTAGATGTACAAATCAGGGCATTGGCTATAGAGAAGGTTCCTTTTTGTTGGTACGCCGGATGCTCCTTGGTGTTTTGGGTATCTGTGTTCCCCTGTGTCTGCTTTTCTTGTGTCTATACTGATCTTTTTCTAAGACACTATTCAGAAGTGATTAAGTTCAGGATTCACCCTACTCTAGAAAGATCTCATTGGCATAACAAAAGAAAATTCTAGGCAGGATTATAGATGGGATTGTTGTTGTTATTCTGCAACCTCAAGATGACCCTGTGTAGGGATTACAAGGACTAGCTGGTGGATTCAAACTGCTGACATTGTAGTTAGCAGTCCCAAATTTATCCAACAGAGCCACACCAGGACTCTGTAGAAGGGTTAGGACTTCAGAATAACTTTTGGGGTAACACTACTCAATACACAACATCCATAATAAAGTCATTTATGTTTCACATTCACCTTGGAGAACTTTTCTCTTCTTCTATCAGGATAACAACTCATTCTTCAGATTCCTTTTCCAAGAGGCTTGCACTTTTTCAAAGTTATACTTGGAAGACCTTTAACTTAATTCTTGAACAGTCACCTGTTATATCATTGTTTGAATCTGTTCATTGTTTGACTCATTCATTTGTTCATTGTTCATTGTTTGACTCATTCACTCTTCATTTATTCATTCATTTATCTTCATTGTTGTTGTCAGGTGCCATCGAGTTGGAACCGACTCATAGCGACCCTATGCACAGCAGAACGAAACAATGTTCGATCCTGGGCCAACCTCACTACCGCTGCCACACCTGAGTCCATCAATGATGCCACTTTGCCAATCCATCTCACTGGGGGTCTTCCTCTTTTTCTCTGACCCTCCACCTTACCAAACATGATACCCTTCTCCAGCACTGGTCCTTCCTGACAATATGTCTGAAATATGAAAGATGAAGTTTGGCTATCTTGGCCTCCAAGGAGCACTCTGGCTGCACTTCTTCCAACACAGATCTGTTGGTTCTTTTACAGCCCATGAAAATTTCAATATTCTCCTCCAACACCATAACTCAAAAGCATCAATTCTTCTATGGTCTTCCTTATTCGCTGTTCACCTTTCACATGCATATGAGGTTATTGAACATATCATTGCTTGGGTCAGGTGCACCTTAGTCCTCAAGCTGACATCTTTGCTCTTCAACACTTTAAAAAGGTCTTGTGCAGCAGATTTGCCTAATGCAACACTTTGTTTGCTTTCTTAATTGTTTCTTCCATGAGTGTTGATAGTTGATCCAAGAAGAATGAAGTACTTGACAACTTCAATCTTTTCTCCTCTGATAAGAATGTTGTTTACTGGTCCAGTGGTAAGGATTTTTGTTTTCTTTACATTGAGATGCAATCCATACCAAAGGTTGTGCTCTTTGATCTTCACCAGTAAATGTTTTATGGCCTCTTCACTTTCAGCAAGCAAGGTTGTACCAGCTGCATACTGCAGGTTGTTAATAAGTGTTCCTCCAATCCTGATGCCACATTTTTCTTCATAGAACCCAGCTTTTCAGATTATATGCTCAGCATAGTGGTTGAATAAATGTGGTGAAAGAATACAACCCTGTCGTACACCTTTCTTAATTTTAAAACATTCAGTCTTCCCATGTTCTGTTTGAACAACTGCCTCTTGGTCCAGGTACAGATTCCTCATGAGCACAATTAAGTGTCCCGGAATACTCACACTTCGCAATATTGTCCATAGCTTGTCATGATCCACACAATTGAAAGTCTTTGTGTCTTCAATAAAGCCCTGGTAAAAATCTTTCTGATATTCTCTGCTTTCAGCCAAGATCCATCGGACATCAGCAATGATATCCCTTGTTCCATGGCCTCTTCTGAATCCAGCTTGAACCTCTGGAAGTTCTCTCTATGTATCCTTGCAGCCATTTCTGTATTACCTTTAGTAAAACTTTACTCACATGGGCTATCAAAGATATTGTCCGATGATTTCTGCATTCTGCTGGGTCACCTCTCTTTGGAATGGGCACAAATACAGATAGTTTCCAATCAGTTGGCCAGACAGTTGTCTTCCAAATTTCTTGGCATAAATGAGTGAGTGCTTCCAGTGCCGCCTCACTTACTTGAAAGATTTCAATTTTCATCCCATCAATTTCTGGTGCCTTGTTCTTTGCCAATTAGTGAGGGGAAAAGAAGAGATCCATGCACGGTACATCCAGTGGAAGTGGGGAATATAGAAGGAGAAAAATATTGGGTGGGAAAAGACTTTAGGCAAAATGCCAATTAGTTCAAAGTCCAAAGGCAAAAATATACCTTTTGTGCTCAAAGAACAGCAAGTGAACGGTATGCTACAGCAATAAAAAGAAAAAAAAAATTTGAAAGGAACGCTGGAAACGTGATACGATCTCCAAAACCAGGTAGCCCATTGTAAAGACTTTGGCTTGGACTTGAGTCAAAATGAAGTTACTACTGAAGGATCTGAACAGAGCTGTCCTATTAAGTAATTTAGACTTTAAAGAGCAGTGAAGGGATTTGAGAGAGGGACCAGGAATTCAGATATATCTAAATGTTTCAGTTTTGTCACGTTTGTCTACCCATAGGCCTCTAAACAATCTGAAGGAAGGGCCAAGACAGTATATTTTCACTATGACAAAATCCACTTGTGGAAAAAAAACAAAAAAATTTTTAAACGATAGTTCTGGTTTTGACTATCAGATCTGCTACTTACTATGGTATGACCTTGTACAAGTTTTTCAACTACCTCATTGATTTCTGCCTTACAGTGTTAGTTTAGAATTATTCAAAAGTATGTAAATAGTCTGACACATAATAAGCGCTCACTTGGTTTTAGCTATTGATATAAAGTCTCTCAGAATCCAGTGAAGCATGCAGCACAGAGAAATTGGTCAATAGATGTGTATCTAATGCTTCACTGTACACATCCAACAAAAATTAAACAGCAAACACAAACAAGCAAAAAACAGAACACCAAGTCATACTCCTGACTTCACAGCACCATCAAAATGGCTGAACAGAAACCTAGTGAGTCCACAGGCTTCATGTGTGCTATCTCTTCTGATTTCCGGATATAGTTAATTTCTTTCCTCAAATCTCATTGATTGATTGAATTACTCTTTGTTGTTGTTGTTGTTAAGTGCCGTTGAGTCGGGTCCGACCCAGAGCTACCCTGTATAGGGTTTCCAAGGAGACGCTGGTGAGCTTGAACCGCCAACCTTGCAGTTCAGACGGTTTTGCAGTCTGGCGCATTAACTCATAGCGCCACACCAGTGAATTACGCAATAGTATCTTTTTAAAAGACCCAAATGCTCACGTCTATATTTCTCCTTATTTGTCCAGGATTTATAATTAGATATGTTGTTGTTAAGTGCCGTCAAGTCGGTTCCGACTCATAGCGACCCTGTATAGGGTTTCCAAGGAGCGACTGGTGGGTTTGAACCACTAACCTTGAGGCTGAAACTGACCTTGCAGTTCAGTGCACTATCCTGCAGTGCTGTACCAGTACTCCAGATTTATAACAAATAACATAAATAATAGCTTTGAAATGAATATACTTTAATATTGATGTTGGTCATTTGTCAATGTCCCTTCCTTTCTTTCTTTGTTTCTTTTTTTCTTTGTTTTTTAGTCATCACAATATATTACAAACTTATTTGTATTCTTTTTATTTTCTCTTCATCCAGACATTCTGAGCCACTCACCCTCCAACAGATGCCTGTTCACTTCCCTACCCCCAGCTTCAGAAACAGATTCAAATATCTCTAATGTGGTCTTATTCGTAAGGACAAGAGCAGATCTTCTCAGCCTTAACACTCCTGATATTTTTAACTGAATTGTTCTTTGTTGTAGGGAAGTGTCCTATGTGTTACAGTATGTTTAGTAGCATTTCTAACCTTTACCCATTAGTTGCCAATAGTAACTTCTGACCCAATTGGGAAACCAAAAGTACCTCCAGACATTACTCAGTGTCTTCTAGTGGGGTGGAGTGAGGTAACAATCCTTCTTGGTAGAAGACTGTTGGTCAAGAGCAAGAAAACAAAAACCTTAACCAAGTATGGTGTAATCTTTTAAAAATACTTCTTACTGACTTATAAATAGATACCTATTTCTGAGAGTCCTGAAATAGATATCTATTTCTGGTGTAGTGATGTAGGACAAGCACTGGACTGCTAACTGCAAAGTTGGGAGTTCAAAACCACTAGTTGCTACTTGGAAACTCCTTACAGGGTCACTATGTGTTGGAACTGACTCCACATCACTTAACATCAACAACAACAACATTGGTGGAAGTGAAGAATAGTACTTGTAACAATAAATTAATACTTGTTCCTGCCCCCTGTACAAATGAAAATAAAATAAATAACCAGCAAGAAGCTAGCCTAAAAGCTAGACGAGAAAGAAGCTAGCCTAACTTGGAGCAGGTAGCTCCCCTGTCAGTTGTTGTTGTTGTGTGCTGTGGAGTCGGTTCCAACTCATAGCGACCCTGTGCAGGGTTTCCGAGCCAGGCATAAAGGAAACACGTTGTCCTCAAAGGTGATTGGATTCTCCATTCTGAGATGTCTTGGGCAAAGATATTTGACTCATCTTTTCAGGATCTCTGAGGACAGATTCACCCTGGATTGGCAGATCTGCTGGATCTTGTCTGGTGGAATTGTTGCAACTCTGTTCAAAGGCAGAGAGGTCAGAAGAAAAAGTAACTTATAAAAAGCACATGGAAAACTTTCCAACAAAGTGTTTCTAATTTTTTCCATTTTTCTTGAAATTACGAGATGCCAATACTTTGGATAACTAAAAGCAATGTATAAATGGATCTTGACTTCATTTAAAGGTTTCAAATGAATCAGATTTAGAGAGCGCCACAGTATGGTAAAAAATTTGGTTGGAAGCTTCTGCATGACTGAGGACTATCATAGAAATGTCCATAAAAATGAGGGACAAGTGCATGGACCTATTTTAGTATCATCTCTATGAACAATGTCTTCCTTTTTTAGGGTCTCAAAAATCAATAAAAACTTTCTTGCCTGTTTGTTAACCCCCAAATCATTTTCTCAGTGCTTCTAAGTTGTATTTGATCAATTTTCTATTTGTGACTCTATATTAAATAGCACACTCAAAGACACCCGACACACAGGGTTATCACCTTTATTGTCAGAGAACAATTTAGAAAATCTAGTAAACCTAAATTAGTGCTAAATCTTCCACCAACTCTATTTTGGGTTGTACAACTATCACTTAAATAGATAATGTTGCAAACGGATATTTTTGAAACATTTGTTTTGAAAATGCAAATTTAGAAGCAATCAAATATTCATCGGTAGTGTTGTTGTTGTTAAGTGCAGTTGAGTCAGTTCTGGCTCTTAACGACCCTGTATAGCGTTTCTGAGGAGCAGTTGGTAGATTTGAACTACTGACTTTGTGGTTCACAGTCCAGTGCTGGTCCAACAGTGCCACACTATAATATATATTTGTTGCTTTTGTCATTGAAGGTCTTCAGTCAGTTCTGACTCATAGTGACCCTGTATAGTGTTTCCAAGGAGTGTCTGGTAAGTTTTAACTGCTAACCTTGTGGTTCAAATCCATCTTGAGGTTGAGAGCTTAGCTTAAGGAATCGCACCAGGATTGCATAATATATGTTGTTGTTGCTGTTGTTAAGTGCTGTCAAGTTGGTACTGAATCATTGTGGTCCTGTATAGGGTTTCTGAGGAGCAACTGGTGAACCTGAACCACCAACCTTGTGGTTCAAACCGACCTTGCAGTCCAGCACATTAACCCGCAGTGCCACACCAGGATTCCATTATATATGCTAATTATTGTTAAGTGCCACTGAGTTGGTTCCGACCCATAGTGACCCTGTATAGGGTTTCCAACAAGCAGCTGGTAAGCTTGCATCACCAACTTTGCAGTTCAAACGGCTTTGCAGTCTGGCACATTAACCCACAGCACCACACCAGGACTCCATTAGGTCATTGGTTCACACCCACCAACTGCTCTTCAGAAAATCTTTAGAGTTGTGATGGATTGGAACCAGCGACAGCACATAACAACAACAATTTAATATATACTGTATTTTTTAATATATACTGTATTTATATTTTTATATAAATAACATGTACCTTCTATGCTTTCTTGCAAACTGCCCCTTACTGGGAGGTATTTTTTTGTAAATTGTTTTGTTGTTGTTAAGTGCCGTTGAGTCAGTTCCAACTCATAGTAACACTGTCTAGGGTTTCCAAGGAGCGACTGGTGTGTTTGAACTGCCAGCTTTGTTGTTCAAGCCAACATTACTGTTGAGTGCATTATCCTATAATGTCACACCAGGACTACACTATGCTAATTTGTTTACAGCAGCATGTTTGTTTGTTTTTTTAATAAAAATATTTTAAAAGACATTATGTCACTTAAAGTAGCTCTGGTAGCATAATGGTTACGAATTGGGCTGCTAACCTCAAGGTCAGCAGTTCGAAACTACTAGCTGTTCAGCGGGAGAAAGATGAGGTGTTCTGCTCCTGTAAAGATTTATAGCCTTGATAACCCTGTGCAGGGTTGCTATCGACTACTGTACAGGAGTCAGAACCGACTCCATGGCACACTGGCACCACCACCATCATATCACTTAAGAAAATATTTTCCAGGAGGAAGAAGTAGACAAAGAAACATAGAAAGTGCACGTTATTTGTGTAAAAAATATAATAGATACAAAAGAGAAGGGTATAATCCAGCTTCAACATGGTGTTTATCTCTAAAGAGGGAGATAAGAGAGCAGAGGCCAAAGAAGGTTCTGGATCATTTAGTAGCAATACAAATTCATGTCAATGGATGTGCCACAAGCATTTAGTAAAATACAATGAATATTCCTGTTAAAAATCCTAATGGAATAGAAATTGATGAAAACTATAAAATGCTTACATTGAACATGCTTCTTAATCCCAACTGTTGACTGAGTGAGCAATTCAGGACCAGATTAAAGGTAATTTTTGGTCCATGGAACAAGCACAGAGGGTTTTTTTGTAAATACCAGAGAATAGCAAATACCTCAGATACCTGGGTGTAGTTACAGCTATATAAAAATATGCACACAGTATATGGAAAGGATATGTGTAGGAAAGAATCGTACTGCAGACATGGCTGATGATGAAGTTAGAACCGGTTAGAATGCTAGATTTGCTACTTTGTCATCTATCTTTGTACAATCACTCTCAGCATTAGTATTCTATCCTATAAAATGGGGAATATTCATGCCAATTTTATAGACCTACTTTGAAGATTAAATGGGATATGAAATTTAAGTCATTTCCTGCTGCATGCCATGTAGCAGATTACCAATAAATGGTCTTCCCATTCTGCAAATTCTACATACATGCAGATAAGTGTATATAATGGAACAAATGGACTCGGTTCATTCAAAGTCCATTTTGTCTCTTCTCTAGAATTCATATTAATAAGGCTTTACAACATCCATTCCCTGCTCACCAAGCCTATATACAATTTGCATACATTTGCCCAAATACAGCCTGTAAAAGGAAATGTCCTAGAAAAGTATCTTTTAACCAAATGGTTTAATTAACCCTTTTCTTTCTCTGAATATAAAATATCTCCTGATTAATTTTGTACGAGCAATTTTCTTTTTTTCCACCATTTGTAGGACAAAAATTTAAGGGAACATTAAAACAATGATTGATGGTTCATAGGGAATATGACACTAGTGTATGATAAAAGACTTCTCTGTTATAACTCCTTAACATGAATATCCTTTTGATTACATGGTGAATAAATATAGAAACATTTTTGTAATTTCTTGAGAGAAGTAAAACTATGGCAATATTAACCTAAAAAACTTGGGTATGCCTGTGATGCCTATGTAACTCATATCTAAATGTGTAAGACTGGAATATACATTTGTGAATTTCCTTTATATGAAAGGATATGTTATTTGTAAAACATATTTGACAAGACAATATGATTCAACAGAGTAAGTTAAGGAGCAGAAGATGGAAAATTCTAATTTCTGGTTCTCTCATTAATCCCTGTGCAATCTTGGGTCAGTTGCTTAATCAGACTGAGTGTCAGGAAACATTAGAACACAAATAAGAAATACATTTGAGAAATACATACTTAAGATCAAGCTAAACAGAACAAGGAAAGAAACAGGGCAGTATGATTCAAAATTTGAGCTTTTCAAAAGGTCTATTCTGGCACTTGTTCTTGCTTTCAAAAAAACAAATAAAGTTAGAATGAAGTTAAAGCTCATAATGGAGCTCTATGAAATGTCAAGATGATTCTTCAAACATAATCACACATAACCTTGGGCAGGTTATGAAATTTAGGGAGCTCAGTTGCTTCATTTATAAAAGGCTGACAGTGATGCTTCCTTTAGGATGATTCTTGCAGTGATTAAGTAATTTAGTCCATATAACTGGAATAGCACAGGAACCAGCATAAATCAGATATTTTCATTTTTATCCTTAATAATAATTATCAATAATATTGTGACTCAGTGAGAATTTATCATCCCCACCTTAATTTTAAAGGGAAAATACTTAGATTACTGAAACTATAGATCCTTGATGAACTACCTAACTTTATTTGGTTGCTAATGTAGATATATATATAGATAGAGAGATAGATAGATAGATAGATAGATAGATAGATAGATAGATAGATATAGATAGATAGTATATATTTGTCTGTATATATCCATATACATATATATTTGTTGTTGTTGTTGTTAAGTGCTGTTGAGTTGGTTCTGACCCATAACAACCCTATATAGGGCTTCTGAGGAGCAGCTAGTGAGCTTGAACCTCTGGCCTTACAGTTCAAACCAACTTTGCAGTTCAGTGCATTAATCCACAGCACCACTGAGTCGGTTCTGACTCATAGTGAACCTGAATAGGGTTTCCGTGGAACATCTGGTAGGTTTGAACTTCTGACCCTGTGATTCACAGTCCAATGCTGATCCTACAGCAACACACCAAGAATATATATATATATATATGTTGTTAAGTGCCGTCAAGTCGATTCCAACCCATAGCAACCCTGTGTAAAGTTTCCAAGGAACAGCTGGTAAGCTTGAACCACTCACCTTGCAGTTCAAATGACTTTGCAGTCTGATGCATTAGCCTACAACACCACACCAGGACTATATAAAGAGAAACACAGAGAGACTGAGTGACAGAGAAACACGAGAAACTTTTTGTTCTATTATATGTAAATCATACCTGATTTGTTGGCAATAAGCAACGATGTCCTGGTAAGCTTGGCAGAACATAAGTGTCCTGGAATGACATCTGTTGCCCCATTGGTTCCATTCTAAGACTAAAAGCAGACCAGGAAGTTTGTATTCCCACATTTTCCCATATAACTCTAGCTTATTCTTGGCTTCTCACATCATATAGTCGATTTACAAGAGTATGAAATAAGAAAAGATAGATTTTTTTTTTTTTTTTAATCTAGAAGAGAACTGGCATAAAGATTTTCCTATCTGGGTATACCACTATTGATCTGTCAATTTGTCATAATGTGGTGGCTTGTGTGTTGCTGTGATGCTAGAAAATATGCCACCATGGTCACCCATGATGAACTGAGCTTCCAGATTAAGACAAAGTAGGAAGATGGAGAGGCAGACTAGTTCTGAATGTTTAGTCACTGAAAATCTCATGAATAGCATTGGGAAATTTTCACCATCAGAATATTGTCACTATGGAAGATGAGCCCCTCGGGATGGTAGACAATCAAAATACAACTGGGGAAGAGCTGTCTCCTTGAAGTAGAGTTATCTATGATGACAAGAATGGGATAAAGTTTTCAGGACCTTTACTTGCTAATGAAGCACAACTCAAAATGAGGAGAAACAACTACAAACATCCATTAATAATTGGAACATGGACTGTACAAAGTATGAATCTAGGAAAATTGGAAGTTGTCAAAAATGAAATGTAATGTGAAAAGATCAATGTTGTTGCTGTTAAATGCTGCCGATATGGTCTCTCTATGAAGTTCCCAAGGGGCAGCTGGTGGGTCTGCACTGATGACCTTGGGTTCACAGCCCAGTTCTTATCCTACAGTGCCACACCAGAACTAGGCATTAATGAGCTGAAATGGACTGATGTTGGCCATTCTGAGTCTATTGTACATGGGATTGTTCTAAATTAGGGTGGAGTCAATAGCAGCTAAGGACAAGTAATTGCAAGGTGTTTGCCTCGTAAGAATGCATTTAAATACATAGGTGTTTTGTGTGATTTTCTGTATCAGTCTTATTTTACAATAAAATGATTCAATTTTAAAATAAAATCTGTGCTCTCTATATAAAACCCTACAAAATTAGATTGTTCTTCTGAATTAATCCGTAATTTCAGATCATGGCCGTACACCGTTTTACTCAATTCACTTATAATAACTTTTGCTGTGCTTGTTAAAATATGTGCATTAACATTAGGAAATACGGATAAGAAAAATAAAGAAAACAAAAATCACTCTTAGTCTGTTTTATAACTGACTTGTTCCTATCTTCATATGATTTATACAGCATTTTTCGTAAATGAGACTAAGTAGTGTGTGCTATTTTACCATCTGCTTCTTTGTTGTTGTTGCTGTTGTTATGTGCCGTGAAGTCGATTCCGACTCATACCTACTCTGTCCAGGGTTTCCGAGGCTGTAAATCTTTATGGGAGCAGAAAGCCTCATCTTTCTCCCGTGGAACTGCTGGTAGTTTCAAACTGCTGACCTTGCAGTTCGCAGCCCAATTCATAACCACTACTCTACCGGAGCTCCTTTTATCTGCTTCTTACACATAACATAATATGACATAAGGATATTTTCATTTTATTGTATATAACATATGGGTGATATTGAACTAAAGTGTGAATTCAGTACATCTTCTGTTGTTGAATATTTATGTGGCTTTATTCCTAATTTTTATTATTATCCATGAGACTTTAATAAACATGTTTATATGTATGTATTTGTTCAATATTTAAACATTATTTTCTGAGGATGAATTTATAGTAATGGAATTACATGTCAAAGTTTTTTATATAGATTGTAATAAGATTTTATAAGAGAGTTACATTATCAAATGAAGTTTGTCAGGGAGTTAGGCAGTAATCATGTATATCTAAAACAACTCTGAAAAAGTATTTGAATATACTATTAAGTATAGTATCCATGATTTTATGTTATTTGCCCTATGCTGCAATATGAGTTACTTTTAGGATATAGGAAAAAGCACATAAGGAAATGTAATTTTACTAGAAAACATATTCAAGATATTCTCTCTACGTCAGATTCAAGGGAATTTCAAACAGCATTCAAATTCTAAGCTCCCATCTATTGCTCTTTCTGACTCCTATGAAATTATAGGAAAAAATGTCTATTAATAATAACCTCATGATCTGTTATAGTTAAGTTCTGTGGAGTCAGTTCTGACTTATAGCAACCCTGCATTAGGTTTATGAGGTGTAGCTAGTGGGTTTGAACAACTGACCTTGTGATTAGCTTTCCAGAGTTTATCCTATAGTGCCACACTAGGACTTCAGGATGTAGCCTGAACCAATAAAAAAAAAAAAAAAAAATGTCTGTATTAGACTATTGAAAGACTAGTTACTTCAGTTTGAATATTACTACTAACATCTTTGAACCAGAAACTAGTTTAAATGTTTTCGTGCCCTATTTCATTTATTATCTTCTGATGTCTGAATTATTATTATACCCACATTAGAGACAGGAAAACTAAGTCTTAGTACGTAGCAAATTGGAATTTGTACCTAAGCTCTTTGACTCCAAAGCTAGCTCTTAATCTAAGTAAGTTCCTCAGTGAGTTCTGCCTTTACAGAGAAACTGTTTTTTCAGTTTAAAAAGAAAGGAAGGAAGGAAAAAAATAAAAGAATAAAATCAGTCTATTTCGATATAATCAGTGAGATTTTACCCTATCTTTTAAAAATGTATTGACTGAAAAGCTACCTGAAAAACCAAAGGAGGAAAAAAATTGAATTTAATAGTTCTTTCCAGGATAGATGACATTAGTTTGGCTACAGTTTTTTATTCTGCATACTTGCATCCTTGGATTGAGTTTGTAATTAAGTTTGCCTTAAATCATTGCTTCTTTTGCCATCAGTTGGGATGTAAGTAGAGTAAATACCAACAGAAGAAGCAAAAACCTAAGGATGTGTCAAGAGTGGAACAGCTATTGCTGTAATATATTCTGTAGGCCTTCTGATTAGAGTTGGATATTCAGAAAACCCTACAACCTATTCACAGAACACCAGAAGTAATTCTGTTTCCTCTTAGAAGAGAAAATACTTTTGTTTGTGTGAAATATTTCTGATACCTTTACATTTATGCCCTCTAAAGTAGCATGCTAAATAGAAATTCAAAATGAAACAAGGGTTATGATTTGTTGAATGTAAAATTGATGACCTGCCCTGTAAACTTTCACTCAATTCAC
>NW_006408530.1:26297385-26303316 GCF_000296735.1 Chrysochloris asiatica
GAGAGAGAGAGAGAGATAGAGAGAAATTCAAGTTTAAAGTCAGCACAGAGGGAAAACAACATTCATAGAGAAAATTAACAGTAAGTTCTCTTATAGAAGCACAATTTTAGAAAATATAGTTGTTATAACTAAGTGCCATTCAATTGGTTCTGACTGAAAGAGACCTTAGATAGGGTTTCCAAGGATTGGCTGGTGAGTTTGAACTACTGACATTGTGGTTAACAGTCTAGCTCTTATTCTACAGCTCCACACCAGAACTATCTCCCATCCAACACAGATATTATTTTTCTTCAGATTTGGAATGGGTTACTGTTGCTTCTCTGAGCATCAGATCTAGTAGTTAGCTTATGTTTAGAAGCCAAGTTAATGAAAATGCGTCGATGTTTTTAAGACTAAAGTTGTTCTTATTACAGTAAGCTTTCCATGCTATGTGACTAATCAGAAACAAGAACAGTTGGGAAAAACATTAATTGGTGTCTTATCATGCTCATTCCTCGTTGACAGTGAAATGGCAGAATGAATTATCTATTTAAAAAATCTCTGTCTTGGTTTGAAACTTAAAGGGAATACACTAACAGGCATGTAATCTTGCTGGTGACCACGTTGATCTACTGATGAGGGAAAGTGGGGGAAAAGCAGCAAGGAAGAAGTGGACTGAGTCCAACCATGTTCAACAGACTCCCATCAACTTGGAGTGACACCTGGTTGGTCAGCAGTGTGGTGGGACCTGGGTAATCCTGAGCCCATGGACAGGGCTAGAGCAGAAAGTGAAGCATCCAGCTGATATTGAAGTGAGGGGAGATACAGAAGACCACCCATGTTTTCAGATAGTATCCATTTGACCTAACTTCAGTAGCTGCATGATCAGAACTTGACTAGAGAAAGAAAGAAGAGGAAAAAAAGTGTAACTTGCTACAATTTGATGAACTTGACCTATACTTATGGATATAGTAGCTCAAAACACTGAGAGAGAAGGAGTCTTCACATCAAGGAACAAATTTATCCCTTCTGTACACAGGGTTGATAGGGATGGGCAACTTAGACATTGGCTACCTAAAATTGAGAGTGGTGGGGTGTTCTTTAAAGGTACAAAGTGGCTAGCTTACAACTTTTCAAGAGGGAGTTGAGTTACAGAGTGTTTGGGGAATGATTCAATAGTGAGTAATTGTTACCATGACTAACCAGAGAAGCAACAACACTAGAGATGGAGGCAGAGATGATGGCATGGAGACATAGAACAGCTGAGGACTCTAGACACATGTAAAGAGAAAGGCTGTGTGCTGCCAGCCAGGAGGCTGGCCTGCAGAACGTGTCCTTTGGATCTTTAAACAATTATATATGTACATAGACAAACAAACAAACAAAAACTAGAGGGCACAGAAGCAAATACTGTTAACCAATGATGCATGGAAGGGATTGTAATCATTACAATAAAACAAAACACAATAGGTTGAGTGCAAAACTGATTTTCTCCCATGTAAACAAACTACCTCTCAATTTACAATAAAATTAAAAAAAAAAAAAAAAGGTAATGGAATTTTTCAAGGAAAAAATAAAAAATAAAAAAATCTGTCTTTCTGTGTCTTTCTCTCCTCCCTCTGTCCAGACTGTATAGCTGAATTTTCAAAGGTAAAACTAATAATTCTTAAATTTGCACATCATTTTATACTTTGCATTTCTTCATTTTAGTTGTCTCAAAGATATGATTTTGGAGACTTTATAATAATTGTTTAAATTTTATGAGACTTTAAAATATGAGGGTAAATAAAAAAGCATTACTACTAGGGTTTCAGTTCATAAATGTACAGGTTTATTTGAAATAAGTATGCTTAAACATGTTTCTGTGATCAGTGAATGACTGCAGACAAGTTCCCTCAGGAATACACTTGTCTTCATCTCAGTAGGCTGCCTTTTTTTTTTTTTTTTTTAAAGGATACTTTTGTGCCGTGGGGGGAGGGGATTATTTTGAGATAAATGTCACTGTTGTGGCCTTTAGGACAAGCACTATATTACTAACCGCAAGGTTATCAATTCAAACCTACCAATAACTCCTTGGAAATCCTATACAGGTTGGATTGGAACTGACATGACAGCACTTAACAACAACAACATTACACTTTTAAGTAAATTCAGGTGGGCCTATTCCCAAATTATGGATGCACTGAAACAAATTTACAGGAATGTGGACCCACTAAAACAACAGAAAATAGATAAAAGTATCTTAGAGAAGACCACAAAGACTACAAAGGTTAGTCAACCAAGGAAAGACTGACATCCATGATGAAGGAAGAAACTGTGGCTGAAGTCCAGAAATTATGAAATTTCTACTAATGTGATAGCTACTGAAGTTGGGATCCCACATTTTTGATTTTCAGTTAACATCTTGGCCTCAGCACGATTTTGTCTGTGTGCTGCATGGAGGTCAGTTAGCTCAAACAGCTGAACTTTCTGTCAATCTTTTAAGCAAGATTGAAACTAATAAAGATGATTTTTATAATAACCAGGGATGAGTCTTCGATTTACCACTATGATCCATGGACTTAGGTCCAATCAAAGCAATGGCTTCTGAAGGGAAACTGGTGGGCCAGTTAAATTCAAAACAGAGAGGTCAGTTCAGAGGCCTCTGACCTTGGGATCTCAAAGGGTTAATATTTATAGATTATTTTTAAGGGCACAGAATGATCACTGGGGATTATTATGAAGAAATTTTAAGAAAACTGAAACTGCATTTGTGATAAAAAAAAAAAAAGGCCAGGAAAAATGTACTGAAGAATTTTTAGCCACCACAACAATGCATCTACTCATTCTTCATGGGTAGCGAGGACTGTCCTATGAGAATTTCATTGGGAAATCTTGCTCCACACACTCTACAACTCTGATATTGCTCCTTCTGGTTTATTTTCTCCCCCTAAAGTCCAAATACAGTTAAAAGGAATACAAGTTGAGTGCCTCAACTATGCCAAAACTGCTGTTTTGACTACTTAACAACAACAACAAAGTTGAAGAGTGCAAACATATTTGGGAAAGGGTTAGAGAGAGTGAAACATTGCCTTCAAAAGCATACAAATCTAAATGGAGAATATGCCGAAAAACAATAGCTTCCATTTTGATATATTTGTTTAATAAAGGGTTCTATGATCTTGTAGCAATACTTTTTTCGAATTACCCTCAAAGATACCTTTTATCATCTTTTGTTCTAGTTAGTTAACATCCAATTGATTCTGATGCATGGTGATCCCATATATTACTGAACAGAACTATTCCAAAGGGTTTTCTGGGCTGTTATCTTAACTAGATCACTAGGCAATGTTGCTTTGGGTTTGATCCACCAAGCTTTAGGTTAACAGTCAAATACAAACCATTTCTACTACCTTGTTGTTGTTGTATGCCACTGAGCTCATTCAAACTCACAACAACCCTATATTACAGAATAGACCTTCCCTATAGCCTTTTCTAGGTTGTAATTTCTATGGAAACTGATTGCCAGGCCTTTTTTCACTTATGGTTCCACCTGAAGACTTAAACTGCAGAGTTTTCCAATGGCAGCCAAGTCCCTACCCATTGTGTATTACTCTTTAACCTGCATACATACATATATATATATATTGTTGTTAAGTGCTGTCAAGTTTGTTCTAACTCATAGGACCCAGTATAGGGTTTTTGAGGAGTAACTGGTGAGCATGAACTGCTAATCTTATGGTTCAAACCAACTTTGCAGTCTAGCACATTAACCTGTACTGCCACACCAGGACTATACATACTTTTAAATTTAAGAATATGTTTTATACAATACACAAGTTTTTGCTTATAAAAATAATCATACTTAGTTTACTGAGCACAGAAGTATGGTTCACTTGGGCAAATAATACATACTAATATACTTTGTTCTTAAATTTGTTTAACTTTATTTATCAATGTAATTATAAACTGATTAGATTGTTACTGTTTGTTTCATTTCTTTATCATTAAGCACAAATCTTGCTGCCACTATGCTCAAACTTTTACAGAAATACTTCAATGAATATTTTTTAATCTTTCCCTGCCTACTTTTTCTATTTTTTCCCTGATCAGGTGTATAAAATAAGCTCAAGAAAAATGTACTTTTACTGTTCAGTTATATCGGCCACATTTTTACTTGTAAATTAAGCCAGCAGAACTCAACTTTCCAGTAAGGTGGTATTTAATTTACCACTTTATTTTGTCTAAAGACTCTTCTGATGGAGCTAATAATTAACAGATTAATTTTAGATGGCTCCACTTTCTTAGACTCTTAATTATACTTAATTTAATTGTTTAATAATCTATCCATCCATGCATGGGAAGTTAATATTCAACTGTATTAAGAGTATCTGTTTGTGTGATTTACAGTGTAGCTTATTTACACAGGAAAGCAGTTCAAAATTTCTAAACATTATGTGCTTTTGTTTTACTATCTGATCAACTTTTTCACATATAAATCTTTCTTATATTTTACTATGGAACTCCTGGATGCATATATCCAAAGGGATTTATCAGAGAGTGGTTATATAAAGTACATATCTAATGACTTCTTTCCTTCAAATTTTCATGAATTTTTGCAGAAATTAATTTTTAATGGACTCTTGCTGGGTAGAATATTCCCCTCTTTTCCTAGCACTCCTGGAAATCTATAATAGATAGAACAAGTTTTCTTGCTGCAATGTTTTACTAACTTTAATTAACAGAAACAACTGTATATCTAATATTAAATGCCTGGGTCCTTATTATCTCTTCTCTGGAAGACTATAAAAATGTTCTAATGTCCCATCACCTCAGTTGTCTCTTCTCCACACTCTTTGATACACTGTTGTGTAGGGTTTCTCAGGAACAGCTAGTGAGTTTGAACAGCCGATTTTGTGGTTCAAACTGACCTTGGTGTCCAGTTCTTATCCTACCGTGCCACACCAGGACTCCATTTGGTTAGTGTTGTTGTTGTGTGCCATTGAGTTGATTCTGAAGAGCGTGTGTTGAACTTGAACTGCTGACCTTGAAGTTCAAACTGACTTTGCAGTCTAGTGCATTTATACACAGTGTCACAAGAGCAAGTCATTCTTACCAAACAACAAACAAAAAGGTAAAAATCCTGTCTACTTCCCAGTCACCTATCTTTAGAAAGTATGTTCTTTTATCCAAAAAAATTTTTTTGGTGAGCAGTGATAGGATCTAGAGTTAGGCCTGATAAGGACAGCCTGGAAGTGAGAAGAAAGGAACCAACAACCTGGTCATTGGTCAAAGGGACCTCAGCAAGTGAAGCCAACCGGTCAGATGAATGAAGTTAACCACAAGAGACGGAAAACCTGACGCAGGGGACTTTTTTCTCAGAAACTAAATCACACACCCACCAGGCCATGAAAGATCCCACCAGGGTCAAATTAGGACAAGAAAGGGGTGGCACTTCATTTCCAGGAAATCTCCTCCCATTCCCAGAAAACTCATGATTATTCCTCCCTTCTGTTACTATATGGTTGTTGTGAAGTGCCGTCAATTCGGTTCCGACCCATAGCGACCCTGTATAGGGTTTCTGAGGAACAGCTGGTGAGCTTGAACCGCCAACCTTGCAGTTCAAACGGCTTTGCAGTCTGGCGCATTAAAACTCAATAAAATCCTAGACCTGAGATCCTCTGTGAGTCTTCTCTACTCTTCAGAGGCAGAAGTGTTCTCTCCTTCATACTTTCGTTTTGCTAATAAACTGCTAAAGCCTTGACAGATTTTATGAGCTAGTGATTGATTTGCTGCAGCCATTCGAAGACTCAATCAACCTCTGATTCTTTGGGTTAGTTAAAGAAAAGAAGCCTGCAGCAGGATAACAGGACTGTAGCAAGGTCTAAGGTTTGGGTTTCTTGTGGAGGCCTGGTGTGGCACGGTTGCATAATGCACTGAACCACAAGGTCGGTTTGCTCATTTTAGGATTAC
>NW_006408530.1:26303546-26305095 GCF_000296735.1 Chrysochloris asiatica
CTATGGGTCGGAACCGACTCGACGGCACTTAACAACAACAACAACAACAACTTTATGGTAACTCTGCTTCTGTATTTTCTTTCTTACAGATTTGTTTTACCCTGGTGGTGGTGGTGTTGGTTATGTGCCATGGAGTCGGTTCCAACTCATAGTGAGGGTACCCTGTACAGGGTTTCCAAGGCTGTAAATCTTTACAGGAACAGAAAGCATGATCTTTCTCCTGAAGAACTGCTAGTAGTTTCCAAAGCTCTGTATCTGAGTTGAGTTTGGAGTGGCATTGTCATGTGTAATCATGCTGTCTTTGGTTGATAGTTCTTTGTTCGAAGAATGCCACTTAGTATTTTTGTGAAATTGGTCTGGGTTTTACAAATTCTTTTAATTTCTGTTTATATAGAAATGTCTTCGTTTCACTATCATATTTGAAGAACTGTTTGGTGTTTTTTTTTTTTTTTTCCTTCAGAATTTTATATGTATCTTCCCACTGATTTCTTGCCTACATGGTTTCTGCTGAAAATTCTGAACTTAGTCTTACTCATTCTCCTTTGTAGGTTACTTTGTTTTTCTCAAATTGCTGTCAGGATTCTTTCCTTGTCTTTGGTTGATTTTCTTTTGGGGTCTACCCTGTGTGGACTTCATTCAGCTTCTTCAACGCATGTGTTTTTATCTTTCATGAAGTTAGGAAGGTTTCCTCCAACAGCTCTTCAACAATTTTCTCTGCTATTTTTATTTTTTTGTCTCATCTGTTCTGGAATTATGATCACACATATGTTTACCCCTTAATATGGTGTCCCACATGATTCTTAGGCTTTTTTTTTTTTTTTGGTCATATTTGTTTTTTCAAATAGTTTCTTTAGTAGATGAGTATCGAGATATTTGTCTTTAAGCTCACCAGTTCAGATACTCATTGATTCTACTTCTTTGTTCCTTCATTGTATTATCTATTTCTGAAATCTTAGTATTAAGCTTCTGGATTTCTACTTTCTGTTTTTGTATGATTTCTAAATTTTCATTTATTTTATTAGTTTATTCTTGTAATGTTTTCCTGAATTATTCTCATCAGCTTTTTCGTATGTTCTCATTGCTTTCATATGTAGCTTCCTGTTGAAGGCATCTAAATATCATTCTTTTGAATTTATCAGGTAGTTCTAACACCGTTTCTGGTATTTCTGACTTTGTATTTTAATAACTTGTTTGAACCACTCTGTCTTGTTTCTTCATATAAATTGAAATTGTTGTTTCCCAGATTCTGTGGTGTCCTATGTATATTTAATTGATTAGTATATGCTGGTGTATTTTTAGGCACTCCACACTTGTCTTCTATTGTAATCACAGTTCTCTAGTCCCTGTTCACCATTGGTCAGGGTGGATTTGTCTGATATTGGCTGCTAATTATCATTGGTCTGGTGGTACAGAATTGGGTAGTGGCACTTGCTCAGTGGGTGGAGCTGTTGTTGTTGTCAGGTGCCATCGAGTCGGAACCGACTCATAGCGACTCCATGTACAGCAGAACAAACCAATGTCCGATCATGGGCCAACCTCACTACTGCTG
>NW_006408530.1:26306514-26317416 GCF_000296735.1 Chrysochloris asiatica
ATGGTATCTCTTGAAATGGTTGAACATTAACCATTTTCTTTTGGTACAATGACTCTGTGTATTCCTTCCATCTTTTCTTGATGCATTCTACATCATTCAATAATTTGCCCAGTGAATCTTTCAATAATGAAAGTCGAGGCTTGAATTTTTTCTTCAGCTGTGGGTGGTGGAGCTGTAGGAGGCATGAAAGTGGCTAAGCCACACGGGCACAATTGCTGTCTTCCCCAAACAGACAACAGCAATAAAAGGTCTAATTTAGGTGAAATTCATGAGTGTCTATATGCAGGGGTGGTATCCCTAAATCTTTCCATAGGCAGAGCAAGGGTAGTGCAGACAGAATGCCACTAGCCACTGGGCAGGTGAAGACAGGGGTTGGCAATGCCACTGGCCACCAGGATGGTGCAGGGAACAAGGGAGAACCATACAGCTTTCACTAACAACCTCCAATGCTTGTCCTGTGCCTCCAGGCCAATGTGTTGATCGACAGGCATCCACAAAAATTCAAGATAGCTGCACTACCCCAAGCCAGCTACCAGCCTACCCTTCTCTATCTTCTTCCAGTCAGCTCTCCATCTACCACTGTATGCTTTACTCTGAAGCTCACTGTCTCAGAATTACCATCCATTTCTGCTTCACTTGGCTTCTCATGTCCTTGTTGTAGAGGGTCTCCTCTGCCGTCTTGCCCTGGAAGTCTCTAGAATATGCTTTGAGGGCAGCAGTTTTCCAAGCATATTTCAGGTCACCATGCAAGCCCTCCTTCAATGAAACATCTATTCTTCATTGTAAGCCTATGCTCTCATGTCAATTCTCCAAGGTAGAAAGTTTCTTGGAGCTTATCCCATGGCTCTACTTTTTCAATTAATTACGTTTTCAAGTTACTCAGGGAGGGAACTCCACACCTCATTGCAAACTTTTCTACTTAACTAGACTTGAAGAGGTCTTTTGCCCACCTACTTCCTGTATTTCCTGGATACCCTTGCATTTATATGTAGAAAGGCATAGACAGATAAATCATATAGAAAACACATAAAAATATAGAAGAGCATGCAGCAAGTCTTGTTTTAAAACCAGAATTTAATTCATTAGTGAATGCTTTGACACAAAAGTATAAACAGATTGTTTTATTTGCATCTCTCAGTTCCTTACTTTGTTCTGTATTAGGGAGTCCTTGTTAGAATTTGGAGCTAGGGCCTACTCTTCAGGCTTACAATGAAACACTGTAAGTAGCTCTCTTCCTTAATATCATCTCAGATTCATCTTCCACCTTAATTCAACTGAGCAACTGTTTACACAGCCTCTTCTGACATCCATTTTGGTAATTCATTTCTTTCCCGTGCTTTTAAAGATAGCTTACTCTCTTCATGTGTACCTTCTTGATTCCACCACTCCTTTGGTCTTTGGTCATTAGTGTCTAATGCATCAAACATATTATTGAGATGGTCACTAAATTCAAGTAGGAGATACTCAAAAGTCATGTTTTGACTCTAGTGGACTTGTTTTAATTTTCTTTGGTTTCAGCCTAAAGTTCCATCTAAGCAATTGATGGTCTTTTCCACTTTGCTGCTGGTCTTCACTAATGATATTGAGCATTTTCATCATCTTTTCCTACAGGTGTAGTTAATTTGATGTATTCCAGCTGATGAGGTTCAGATGTGTAGTTGCCGTTTGTGGCAAAAAAGATATTTGCAATGGATAAGTCATTGATTTTTCAAAATTCTGTTATGCAATGTCGAGAATCATTTCTATAACAAAGAACATATTTTCCAAGTATTGATCCTTCCTGTTTGTTTCCAGGTTTTTCATTCCAATCACCAGTAATTTTTAATGTTTATTGATTACATGTTTGATCAATTTAAAACCAAAGACATTTGTGGATTTATTCAGTTTCATTGAAGAAGTTGGCATTAGTGGTACATAATTTTAAAGAATAATTGCATTAACTCTTCTTCCTTATTGTTGTTGTTAGGTGCCATCGAGTAGATACTGACTCATAGCGACCTTATGCACAACAGAACAACACACTGCCTGATCCTGGGCCAACCTTACTATTGCTGCCACGCTTGAGCCCATTGATGCTGCCACTTTGCCAATTCATCTCACTGGGGGTCTTCCTCTTTTTCTCTGACCCTCCATCTTACCAAACATGATATCCTTCTCCAGTGACTGGGGCCTCCTGACAATATGTCCAAAGTATGAGAGATGAAGTTTGGCTGTCCTGGCCTCTAAGGAGCATTTTGGCTGCACTTCTTCCAACAGAGATCTGTTGGTTCTTTTGACAGCCCATGGCACTTTTAATATTCTCCTCCAACACCATAACTCAAAAGCATCAATTCTTCTACGGTTTTCCTTATTCACTGTCCAACTTTCATATGAATATGAGGTTATTGAAAATACTATGGTGTGGGTTTGGCACACCTTGGTCCTCAAGCTGACATCTTTGTTCTTCAACATTTTAAAAAGGTCTTGTGCAGCAGATTTGCCTAATGCAATATGTCATTTGATTTCTCAACTGCTGCTTCCATGAGTGTTGATAGTTGATCCAAGAATGAAGTCCTTGACAACTTCAATCTTTTCTCTGTTGATAAGAATGTTGTTTATTGGTCCAGTGGTGAGGATTTTTGTTTTCTTTACATTGAGATGCAATCCATACCGATGGCTGTGCTCTTTGATCTTCATCAGTAAATATTTTAAGTCTGCTTCACTTTCAGCAAGTAAGGTTCTGTCATCTGCATATCACAGGTTGTTAATGAGTCTTCCTCTAATCCTAATTCCACATTTTTCTTCATATAACCCAGCTTCTCAGATTATTTGCTCAGTATACAGGTTGAATAAGTATGGTGATATTCCATCACAGACAAGATTGTAATTCAAGACAGATCTGGAAATGATTTTTTTATATAATGAGTGCAACATCATTTCTTTTCAATTTGTAGTAATGCCATAGAAAACCATAGGATTCTCTGACTCAATCTGGCCAACACCAGTCCACTTCAGTTCACTACTGCCTAGGATATTGATCTTTATATGTTCTATTTCATTTTTGATAACTTCCAATTTCCCTAGACTCAAATTTCACACACTCCCTTTCTGATTATCAAAGGATGTTGCAGCTGTTTCTTCTCATTTTGAGTTGTGCCCATCTGCAAATGAAGGTCTCTAAAGTTTTGCTCCATTCACATCATTAATATTATGTACTTTGAGGAGGCAGCTGTTCACCAGTCACATTTTGTGTGCCTTCCAACCTGAGTGTCTCATCTGCTGGCACTATATCTGACAGTATTCTGCTGCTATTCAAATGTCTTCAGTGGCTTACCATTTGAAAGTTGTCCTACTCAGTCTGCAAGCTCCACTGAAACCTGTCTCCTGTGATGAACCTGCTGGTATTTAAAATACCAGTGGCACAGCTTCCTGCATTGCAGCAACATGCAAGCCACCACAGTAAGACAAATGGACAGACAAGTGGTTGTGCTGGTATATACTGACCCTGTATAGGTTTTCTGAGTATGATCAATACTTATAGGACTAGACCAAGGGACAACTGGTGGGTTTGAACACCCTACCTTGTGGTTAACAGCCCAATGCCTAACCCACAATGCTAATAGTACTCCTTTTCTTGCACTAAAGTAAGGTTAAATAAGAACCATAGGTACCTGTGCTGAATTACTACATATTCAACTTACAAATGTACCTAATTTAGAAACTAGGTACTGATTGTACAAGTTGTCAGGGATCAAAATAGGTAGCCCGTTATTTATTTTAAAAGAAAAACAATATGAGACAGAATATATCAATGATTTTGTAATGGTTCAGAATATCCAAATGGTATACTAAACAATTGCTAAGTACATGCATACTAAAATAGTAGGCTGAAGTAGGCTATATTGGAAAGGCTTGGTGTCACAAAACTGGAATTAAGTCCTAACTTGACTACTCTCAGGTTGTGTGATTTTCAGCAGGTTGCTTTTTCTCTTTTATAAAGCAAGTAAACATCATATATACTGTTTACTTTGGCCCATTGAAGGAAGAACTTATGTCATTACTTTTACAATGGGTACAGATTCTACATTTGGTTTAAAAATATATTTCAAAGTGGACTAGAGTCAGGTTTAACTTATAGACCTCATTTGTGTCAGAATAGAACTGTGATCCATAGGCTTTTAAATTTTTTTTCTGGCTTTTTTTTTTTTTTTTTTTAGAAGTGGATGATCAGAGCTTTCATCTGAAGCACCTCTGGGTAGATATGATCTTCCTGTCTTTCTGTTTGTAGCCAAGTGTGTTAATCATTTGCACCACCCAGGAACCACACATTTATGATGTTGTTGTGGCTATAAAGGCCTTTGATGTTTTCCGTGATCTATTTACCTTTAGAAGAGAATATACAGATGATGGAGCAGCTAAAGGAACAGAAGATACTTCCTAAAAGAAAGACCAGCAAAAAAAACAAAAATGTCAGTCTGATTGGCTACTGTGAAAACAAGCAAGTTGTTTGCCAGGGAGCCATCAAGGCAAGCAATCAAGTCCTTTCAGGATACACCCTCTCCAAGACTGAAACTCAAAGGGAACACATGAGCAGGCATGTAAGCTTGCTGGTGATCAAGATGGTCTACTGGTGAGTGAAAGTGGGGGAAAGGCATCAGTGAAAATATGGGCTGAATTTGACTACATTCCATGGACTCCCGTCAACCTGGAGATGAGAGAGAGAAGAGTAAGGGTTGCTTGGTCCAAAGTATGGTGAGACTTGGGAACTCCTGGGCCCATAGACAAGGATATAGCCACAGAGGGTTAGAGTTGAGAGTGAAGCATCCAGCTTATGTGAAGTGAGGGGAAACACACAAGAACACATAAACTTGCAAATAGTACCCATTTGACCTAACTTCGATGGCTTGATGATCAGAATATGATTATAGGAAGATAAAAACATTTTGATAAAGGAAACAAATGTAAATTGCTATGATTTGAGGAACTTGACCTATACTTATGGGTGTAGTAGCTCAAAATACCAACTAAGAGGGAAGGAATATTCAGATCAAAGATCAAACCTATCCCCTCTGTACACAGGGTTGATAGGGACGGGCAACTTAGACATTGGCTACCTAAAATGGGAGAGAGTATAAAGGTACAAACTGTCTGCCTTAAAGTTCTCAAGAGGGAGTTTAGTTTCAGAGTATGCAGGGGAAGGTAAACTCCCCACTGAATAGTTTTCATCTTGTCTAGACAGGTCTGTTGAAAGGAGATGGGGATACGATTTTTATGACTCAACAGTGAATTTATTATCATGACTATTTGTGATTGTCACAACTGTAAAGGTAAAGGTTTTGTAACATGAAGGGGGGAGGGGTAGTAGTTAATCCAGAATTCCAGGAACAGAGGACCCTAGGACCATAAAGAGAGAAGAGCATGAGCAGACCATGGGACCCTAACCAGAGAAGCAGCAACACCAGAGATGGAGGTAGGGATGATGATGACATGAATAGATAGAGTAGCTGAGGACTCTAGACTCATGGAAAGAGAAAGGCTGTGTGTTGGTGGCCAGGAGGCAGGCTTGTAGAATGTGCCTTTGGGTTGTTTAAATGATTATATATTCCTGAGTGTTTTTGTGTGCATCATAAATAAATAAACAGAGGGAACAAAAGAAATATTGTTGAATGATGATGCATTGAGTGGATTGTAATCATTGCAATGAAATGAAATACCATAGGATGAGTGCAAAACCAATGTTCTCCTATGCAAATTATCACTCAATTCACAATAAAAGCTTTTTTTCAAAAAAAAAATATATATACAGATAAATTCAATGTGGGTGTGATGGGAATTAAGGCATGAATCTTTTAGTTGCAAGAAGATATCACTGATCTCTACATTTTACCCCAAAGTGCACTCATCTTACTCACTACCTTGACTAGCGCTGTTGGCAGTTTCTGGATTGTCCACTTTACTCTTCCTAACATAATAGCTCTTACTCCACCAGTCAGAAAATCAATGTGAGTGTTTTACCAACCTGCTAACTATATCCATCTCAGTAATGCATTGGAAGTCCAGGTAAATTACGATAGGACGGGTCCATGCAACCTTAGAAACAACTGTGAAATAGACTTGCCCAGCACCCTGTACATTTTCTAAATTGTATAAGCCCCAGAGGCTGTGATGGCATTTTGCATCTTCTGGTTTCAGTATCAGTCAAGACTTGATACTCAGCATTCCTTGAAATATTTGTGTATTTTTATTTCTTCAGGAAAAAATTCATCTGTTAAATGACCACAGGCCTCTTTGAGATATATATTTTTGCATATAGCTGAAGTAGCAGTGAATGGTGGCTCCTCACAAGGAACTAGACTCCCCCTCTAATAGACGGGGTCTTAATTTGATAATTAACTTTGATCTTAAAATTAGGCCAAAGATCATGATTTTACATTGATGAGCTGACATCACTTTCCAACTCAATAGATCTATTCCCCGCCCCCAAGTACTTCTGTTTTTGTTTTGTTTTTATGATGTTTTCCTAGCTCTCATCATATAGCATTTGATGGTTTTGTCCAATTCTACATTAAAATTCTCTTCAATTTAGATAAAACTGTAGCTTGTAGATTCCTTCCTATCTATTTTTCCAGCAGCACAACTTTTTCTTCCGACTTGCTAGATGTATTTTTTATGGATAACTTCCCTCAATCTTATTCTAACCTTTCTTCCTTGTTAGGATCCAACTTCAACTATCACCTATTAATTTGTATTTTCCTGCTTTAACCTCCAATCCTCCAGGTTCACCTCATAGCCATATCTAGTGAGAGCTGGTAAAAACAATATAAGTTCATCATGTCCAAAATATGCTCATTTCAGATCTGCATGTCACCCCCTTTGATCTTTCTATCTGAGACAATCTATCAGTGCTCACACTGAACATCTTAGCATTCATATCCATCAGTTTTCTACCTTTGTCTGCACATCCAAGAAGTTTCAAAGCACTCTCTAGTCAAACATTTATTTTGTCTGCAAGTCTTCCCTCAACTCTCATTTCTCACTATGTCGATCTGGTTCATGCTCTCACTCTCTCTAATTAGGAGGACTGCAAAGCTTTCTAACTTATCTCTTTCCAATTTACTTTATATAGAGTGTTAGTGCAATCTTTTCTTCCCAAGCACATCTCTAATATAGGCATATCCTTTTGAAAGACCTTTGATGACAACCATTAGTTGTCATATATAGTTCTTCCTATATGCAAGGTTATACAGTCTTTACATTTATTATTTCACTTAATCTTCAAAATAATAATTATGCACATTTTATAGATGAGAGTAATAAATAACCTAAAACAATTTACCTGGTAAGTAGTAAATCAGATTTCAAAAATGTTGCCAGGTTTAATAATCTGTTTTTAACCCAAATTTATTGCTGGGGCAATATAGAACCAATGACTACAGACTAAAACTGGTGTGGCGCTGCAGGTTAATGCACTGGACTGCAAAGTTGGTTTGAACCACGAGGTTGGCAGTTCAAGCTCATCAGCCACTCCTCAGGAACCCTATACAAAGTCATTGTGAATCAGAACCAAATCGATGACACTTAACAAGAACAACTCTGTCCAGGATTCCTGGTTTGGTGCTGTAGGATACACACAGGACTGCTAACTGAAAGGTAGGAAATTCAAACCCACCAGTCACTCCTCAGAAACCCTATACAGGTTTGCTATGAGTCAGAACTGATTTGATGACACTTTATAACAGTAACAACATAACTTAATCCCAAACACTTTTTCAGAACTAACT
Source organism: Chrysochloris asiatica (assembly GCF_000296735.1). Taxonomy (NCBI): domain Eukaryota; kingdom Metazoa; phylum Chordata; class Mammalia; order Afrosoricida; family Chrysochloridae; genus Chrysochloris; species Chrysochloris asiatica. Next base: position 26,314,275 of record NW_006408530.1, read on the forward strand.
CTCATTTTTATTAATTTTGGTTCTTATTAAATTGTTCAAACGCATTGTATTTAACAAGTAACTAAAAAAATATTGAAAGTACCATGGACTGCCAGAGAACAAACAAATCTGTCATGAAACAAATACAGCCAAACAAATGCTTCTTAGAAGAGAGGATGGTAAGACTTCTCTCCTTCTTTGGACATGTTTACAGGAAGAACTAGTCCCTGGAGAAAGGCATCATGCTTGCTAAAGTGGAGGGTCAGAGGAAGAGAGGAAGACACCAGACAAGATGCACTGACACAGTGGCAGCAACCATGGGATCAAGCATAACTGCAATTGTGACAATGGTGTAAGACCGCGCAGTGTTTCACTCTGTCGTGCAAAAAATCACAATGAATCAGAAACCATTCGACAGCACATAACAACAATGTAATGTTACATACAGCGCCTGACGATGCCATAAATTGTTATTCACAATATACTAATTTTTTTTTTAAGCTGGAGAAACTGAGGCTTAAAGAGGAGATATGTGTGTAATGTCCCTTGATCGGTAGATGAAGAGCTAGTAATTGAAAATCATGACCACATGCCTCCTGAAACTACACCCTGGACAACAGTGCCATTCGGTAGTCATTCACCCGTTAGAAGAGTATGCATATCCTTCAATACCCAACCTCTATGCCATCGGTTTTAGTTTTTTTCTTCACAAAGAATGTCTTTTACACATTTCCACAGGCCCAAGTCCTACTACTTTTCAAAGGTTATATTCAGTTCTTACTCCATGAAGTTTTCCTTGGTTGAAAATAGTTTCTCTGTGCCCTGGACTCCAAAAACACCATACCACTTCTAGGCCAATATCACTCACTGTATAACCAATATTGATATTATGTTTCATTTTCCTATTTCTATATGCTATTTAAGGAGCCCTGGTAGCATAGTGGTTACGAATCAGGCTGCTAACCTCAAGGTCAGCAGTTCGAAACTACCAGCTGTTGTGTGGGAGGAAAATGAGGCTTTCTGCTCCCATAAAGATTTTCAGCCTTGGAAACCCTGTTCTGAGTCGAAATCGACTCGACGGCACTTAACAACAAGAACAACATATGCTATTTTAGAAAAAAGTTATCTATCTAAATCATCTATGTAACATTTTTGTACAATTAATTTGTTCATTTATACAGGAATTATCCCTCAAGAAGAAAAATTATCCTCATTACTTTTCCAAGTAAATATGTCAGCCAATAAATAAAACAGTAAAGTGAAGAAATATAATAAAATGCAAGTCATATAATTCATAGCAATGAAAATTTTACTTGCTTAAATACCTTTTAAGGAGCCCTGGTAGTGGTGAGTTACGAGTTGGGCTACTCATCACAAGGTCTGCAGTTTGAATCTACCAGCTGATCCACTGAAGAAAGATGAGGCTTTCTGCTCCAGGAAAGATTTACAGCCTCAGCAACACTATACAGGGTCGCTATGAGTCAGAGACAACTCAATGGCATACAGTCACCATCAATAACAAATAACATTTGTTTTCCAAAATTAGTCATTAAACAGAAAATATGGAAATTTTCAGGTTCTTTATTTTAGAGCTTATGAATATTCTATTCACTTATAGAAAAGTTTGTTGAATCCCTCCTATGTACTAAACACTATGCAGAATGTTGCAGATACAACACTAGGTGATTCAAAGATCTTTCTGACCTTGTTGTTTAAATGCCATAGAGTCAGTTCCAACTCATAGTGACCCTGTATAGGATTTCCAAGGAACAGCTGGTGGGTTTGAACTTCCAACCTTGTGATTAACAGTCCAATGCTTGTCCTACAGCGTCATATCAGAATTAGTCTAATGAAGGAGACAAGCATTAATATAAGGAATCACATAGAGATATAAAACACTTATTACATTACATATCACAAATGAAGGTGCTCCATTGTAAATAAAATAATCTGGCAAGAAAATAAGGGACATTTCTGTTGAATTTTTGTATATCTTCAGATTAGCGTAGTGGTTATGAATCGGGCTGTGAACCACAAGGTCAGCAGTTCGAAACTAACAGCTGTTCCATGGGAGAAAGATCAGGTGTTCTGCTCCCATAAAGATTTACAGTCTCAGAAACCCTGTACAGGGTCGCTATGAGTCGAAACCGACTCCACTGCACACAGCAGCAGCAAGATGTACTGTAAATTAAGAAGGAAGAAAAGAAGGAAGAATCTTCTATGCTGAAAATATGCATAGTGATAAGCTCAATGGGGTATAAAGAAGTGTGATATTTCAAAGTATCCAATTAGACTCCTGGATCATGCAATATATAGGACTTAAAACTCATGGCTTGGTATTTGGATATAAAATGTAAATGTGGTACACTGAAATTGAGAGTCACAGTAAATTAGGCTATGACAAGTGATTGGATTTTATAAGCCTCAGTCAGGGATGATATTCACTGTAATGAAACAATATTTTATGTTTATTATTTTATAATTTGAATGTAGTCAGGTGCTGTTCTGGCCGAATTCACTTAAGTCTTCATTGAACCCTTCAAGGTGATGGCTGTCAAAGAACCTTAAATAGTTTCAGTATTCAGTTGTGTGTCATTAGCAGCCAGTTGCTTTAAACGAAACCGCGTCCTTGATTCAACAATGCAAAATGATTGTTATTTTAAGATGAAAATAAACAAGTAAAATCCTATAATAAAAACATTTTAATGAAAACCTATCATGCACTTTTGTTATTTCATATTTAACATAGCAGAAATAATTTCTTAAAATAAAAAATAAGTTACTTATATTTATATTATATTTTATTTAAAGTAATAATTTATTTATTTCTACAAATCAGAAAGAAAAAGATTTTTGCAGAATGAATAGACTAATTGAAATTATTAACTTTTTATTCTAAAATAATTTTCCTGAGATGACAATCTTAATGCCAGTTTTTTTATATCAGAACAAGAGCTTCAGACAGTTTCTCTTCTTAGAGGTATATACGAGAATATAATGTTGTTGTTGTTGTTAAGTGCCATCGAGTCGGGTCCGACCCATAGCGACCCTGTACAGGGTTTTCGAGAGTGTAAATCCTTACGGGAGTAGAAAGCCTCATCTTTCTCCCGCGGAGCGGCTGGTAGTTTCGAACCGCTGACCTTAAGGTTCGCAGCCCGATTCG
>NW_006408530.1:26317536-26319170 GCF_000296735.1 Chrysochloris asiatica
TATTTTTAAGTATGCTTTATTTAATGATACATATCCAAAATATTTATTTTATAATAAATATAATAAAATAGTTATAGATTAGAAATAATAAAAAAGTTATAGATTAGAGATTGTACATTATGTCACTAAGTGTGAAAAGAAAGAACAAATGGGCACCAAACCATCTTCCCAAAGTACTGTTTATTCACCTGGATTTTACAACTCACTGTAATGGCCACCATACTCATAGTTAAGATTACTAGGGAGGTTAACAGGTTTCAACTGAGGATCAGAACTGCTAAGGACAGAGCTTTTCCAGTCAGGACAGTCTTGTCTTAACTATGCCCTAAGACAGTCCTTTTTCTACCAAGACAATATTACAAAGCTCTTCTAGGACTATTGATAAATGCTCACAGGGCACACCACTCCATCATAAGCCACAACTCGAAGGCACTCAGTCCTAGCTCCCTGGGTCAACAATACTTCCTAACTCTTCCAATTAAGTGCCTGTAGGCACCCCACTCTGAAATCATGCCAAATGCGCACTAACCCACAGCACCACGGCAGAACTCCATTCCACAGTTAAACTCCTGTTATTCAGTAAACTGTCAACATTTGCTCTCATATTTATATTTTGATCCCTTCATCCATGATTTCAAAACTATATTCAATTTCTGATTTTAGAAAAGTACTGTTGTTGTTAGGTACCTTCAGTCACTTTTGCCTTCTCCAGGGACTGGTCACTCTTGGTAACATGGTTGAGTAAAAGAGAAAAGGTCTCTTTATCCTGGCTTCTAGTAGTATTCTGGCTATACTTCCAACACAGATTTGTTTATTTTTCAGACAGTCCATGGCACTTTCAGTATTCTTCTCCAACATCTTAACTCAATTGCTCCAATTCTTCTAAAGTATTATTATTTTTTTTATTCAATGTCCAACTTTCACATGCATATGAGGCAACTGAAAATATATGGCTTGGGTCAGGTATTAAAACTGACATCTTTGTTTTTGGACATTTTACAGAGGTCTTGTGCAGCATATTTCTAAAGTAATATTTTAATTTCTTAGCTGCTTCTTCCATGAGTATTGATTGTGGATACAGGCAAAAATAAATTTAAATTTGACCACTTCAAACTTTTCTTCTTTTATCATGATGTTATTTATTGGCCCAGTTGTGAGGATTTTTGTTTTCTTAACTTTGAGGTGCAATCCATACTGAAAGTTTTGTCTTTTACCTTCATAAATATTTCAAGTTTTGTTGGCTTTTGGTTTTTTTTTTTTTTTTTTTTTTTTGCTTCAAGCAAACAATCTTGTATCACCTACATAACACAAGATGTTAATGAGTCTTCCTCCAATTCTGAAGTCAATATCAATATCTTCTTCATATAACCCAGTTTCTCAGATTATTTGCTCAGCATACCGACTGGAAAAGTATGGTGAAAGGATACAATACTGACTCACACCTTTCCTGATTTTAAACCTTTGTTCTATTTGAATGACTGTCAATTATTCCTGTTAGTCTATGTTCAGGTTCCTTATGAGAAAAATCAAATTTCTGAAATACCCACTCTTAATAATGTTGTCCCTAGTTTATTACGATCCACATAGTCAAAAACCTTTGCATAGTCAAAAAAGCACAGGTAAACATCTTTCTG
>NW_006408530.1:26319660-26378912 GCF_000296735.1 Chrysochloris asiatica
TCCATCTTCTTTTGATGCTTTCTGCATCATTCAATATTTGGACCATAGAATCCTTCAATATTAAGTCAAGGCTTGACTTTTTCTTCAGTTCTTTTAGCTTTAGAAATGCTGAACTTGTTCTTCCTTTTGGCTTTCTAACTCTGTATCTTTGCACATTTCATTATAATACTTAAAAATAAAGTATCAAGCTTCCCTTTGACATTTTCTGTTCAGCCCTTTTACTTCTTCATTTCTTCCAGTCACGTTAACATCTCTACATTAGAGAGCAATATTCAGAGTCTCTTTTGATACTCGTTTTGGTCTTTTCTTTCTTTCCTGTCTATTTAATGACCTTTTGCTTTCTTTTATAATGCTGTTGATGTTATCCCATACCTCTTCTGGTGTTCAGTCATTAATGTCTAATGTACCAAATCTGTTCTTGAGATGGTCTCTAAATTCAGGAAGGATATATTCAAGGTTATATTTTTGTTCTCATCGACTTGTTTTGATTTTCTTGAGCTTCAGCCTGAACTTGCATGTGAGCTACTCATGGCCTGGTCCCCAGTTGACTCTTGACCATGTTTTGGTTGATGATAATGGAGCTTTTTAACTGTCTCTTCCCACAGATTCTGTCAATTTCATTCCTCTGTATTTCATCTGGAGAGGTCCCTGTGTCTAATAGTCCTTTATGCTGTTTAAACAAGATATTTGCAATGAATAAATCATTGGTCTTGAACAATTCTATCATGCGATCTCCAACATTGTTTCTATCATGAAGGCCATATTTTCCAACCACTGATTCTTCCTCTTTGTTTAAAACCTTCACAGTTCAATCACCAGTAACTATCAGTACATAATGATTGCATGTTTGCTCAATTTGGTAGAATTCTTCAATTTCATTGTTACTGATTTCAGTGGTTGTTACAGACATTTGATTAATAGTGATATTAAATGGTCTACCTTGTTATTACTGTTTTTAAGTACCATCAAATCAATTTTGACTCATAGTGACTTTGTATAGGGTTTCCAAGGAGGAGCTAGTGAGTTTTGCACTGCTGACTTTATGGTTCAAACTGACCTTGTGGTCCAGTGCTAATCCTACAGTGCCACACCAGGACTCTGCCTTGTAAGTATGTCGATATTATACTAATGCAAACATTATACTTCAAGATAAATTTTGAAATGTTCCTTTTTTTGATGAATTTTATGTCATTCCTCTTGAATTTATTGTTCCCAGCATGGAAACCGTATGATTGTCATATTCAAAATGGCCAATATCAGTCCAAATCAGATCATTAATGCTTAGGATCTTGATCTTTACATGTTCCATTTCATTTTTGACTGTTTCCAATTTTCCTAGATTTATACTTTATGCAATCTATGTTCTGATTATTAATGGATGTTTATAGCTATTTGTCCTCATTTTGATTGGTGCCCCATCAGTCAATGAAAGCTCCAAATGCTTTAGTCCATTGACATCATTATGGTCAACTCTACTTTGAGGAGTAAGCTCTTTTCTAGTTGTATTTTGAGTGCCTTCAAACCTGTGGGGCTCATCTTTTAGCACAATATCTGACAATGTTCTGGTGGTATTCATCATGTTTTCCACTTTCACCCCTGTATATGACAATGCTCTGCTATTATTTATTTGTAGTGTTTTCAGTGGGTATCCATTCAGCAGTAGTTTGCCTCTCCTTCTTCCCAGTCTGCCTTATTCTGGAAGCTCCACTACAATCTGTCCTCCATGAGTGATCCTGATGGTATTTCAAATATCAGTGTCATAACGTGCAGCATCACAGCAACATACAAGACACCACAATACTACAAACTGACATGTGAGTTGTAGAGAAGTATTGTGGTAAGATATATATATGGATTCCTCGGGTGACACACATGATTAAATTGGAAATATTGGCAATTTAAATCCACACAGAAATACCTTGGAAGAAAGTCCTGGCCATCTTCCAATAGGCCATAGCCTTGAAAAACCTACAGAGCACAATTCTGTTCTGCACACACTGAGTGACCATTGGTCAGAATCAACTTGATGGCAACTGGTTAAGATGGGCTTCTAATAGTTCATGGAAAACTGGGATTAAAATATAATACAATTTTCCATGGACGTTTTGAACCTCCCTTGTGTATAATAGGTATCCTCTTAATTCACTAAATACATATTTACTGTGCACTATTTATGTACTAGAGTACTATAGTGGCATTGCGGGTTAAAGCACTGGACTACAAAGTCAGTTTGAACTGCAAGGTTAGCAGTTCAAGTTCACTGCTCCTTGGAAACCTTATACAGGGTCACTATAGGTTGGAATTGACTCGTAGGCACTTAACAACAACAACAACAACAATTTATGTACTGGGCCCAGGGTAAATAGATGGTGATTTAAAAACCACATGGTCCACATGGTTACTACCTTCAAGAAGCTTATCTGTAACTTTCTCAGCCTATCCCTTGTGACTAGCCAGATAGCAAGTGCTTATTACTCACATGGGGATAATGCTCATATTATAATACATTATGCTTTTACCAAACCAGTTCTTGAAACAATTTTCTCAATATTATCTCCTGCTGATTGCTAACCTGAATTACTAGTCAAAATGAATCCATATCATGTATTGCAGAACAAGGGGAAATGGACACAAATATTTTTCCCTGTTTTGTGTATTTGGGCAATCTGTAGGTTCTCTATGACAATCGTTTGTTTTGTCTTGTTTAACTTTTTATTGTGAATCGGGTGAAGGTTTACAGAGCATATCAGTTCTCCACTCAATAATTCTTATACATTTTGCTTCATGTCATTGATTGTAATCCCCACAGTGTAACATTACTGAACACTGTGTTTCCTTTTTCTATGTATCCTTTCCTAAGGAGTCCTAAATGACGTATTGCATTAGGCAAATCTGCTACACAAGACCTTTTTAAAGTGTTGAAGAGCAAAGAGGTCAGCTTGAGGACTAAGGTGCACCTGACCCAAGCCATGGTATTTTCAATAACCTCTTATGCATGTGAAAGCTGGACAGTTAATAAGGAATACCATACAAAAATTGATGCATTTAACTTACGTTGTTGGAGGCGAATATTGAAAGTACCATGGACTGCCAGAAGAACAAACAGATCTGTGTTGGAAGAAGTACAGCCAGGGTGCTCCTTGGAGGCCAAGATGGCCAAACTTCATCTCTCATACTTTGGACATATTATCAGGAGGGACCAGTCACTGGAGAAGGATATCATGTTTGGTAAGGTGGAGGGTCAGAGAAAAAGAGGAAGACCCCCAACGAGATGGATTGGCAAAGTGGCAGAATCGATGGACTCAAGTGTGGCAACAGTAATGAGATTGGCCCAGGATTGGGCAGTGTTTTGTTCTGCTGTGCATAAGGTCACTATGGGTCAATACCAACTCGATGCCACCTAACAACAACAACAAAGGAGTCCTGATGTGGCACTGTGGGTTAATGCACCAGATGGCAAAGTCGTTTGAACTGCAAGATCAGTGGTTCAAGCTCACCAGCTGCTTCTTGGAAACCCTATACAGGATCGCTATGGGCTGGAATCAACTCGACGGCCTTAACAACAACAAACCTTCTTAACTTTGTCCTTGGGTGGTGATAGTTGTTAAGTGCTATCGAGTTGGTTTTGACTTATTGCAACTCTGTATAGGATTTCTGAGGAGCAGCTGGTGGGTTTGATCCACTGCCTTTGTGGTTAGAAGTCCTTGGATTATTGTTGCCAGTTTTATCTCAAATGGTTGATTATTCTAAGATATGAGTGTTGTTGTGGTGGTGGTTAAGTGCCATTGAGTTGGGTCGGACTCATGGTGACCTTGTATAGGATATCCGAGGAGCAGCTGGTGGGCTTGAACTCCCAAACTTATGGTTCAAAACTTAAAGTCCAACACTGATCCTACAGTGCCCCACCATCTATTTGGATCCAACTCATGGCAACTCTGAATAGTGTTTCCAAGGAGTGGCTGGTGGGTTAGAACTGTCATACTTGCAAGTCCAGTGCTTGTCCTACAGTGCTACACCAGGAGTACTATAAACCTGTCTAGTGAGCCTTGGTGGTGAGTTCATCTCTAGACCTGCAGGGCCATACTCATAGGGATCTCATCAGTCTCTATCAGACCAGTAAATATGGTGTTTTTGTGATTTTTTTTCATGATATTGAGTTTTGTTCCACATTTTTCTTAAACTCTATCCAATACCTTCTAGTGTATTGGATAGAGTACCCTTTAGGGCAATTGGTAGTTGCTGTCAAGCACCATTAGCTCTTCCTGTCTCAGGGTCATGGAGACTGATGTTTGCATGGACCATTAGTCTACAGCACGAATTGTTATCATGTGTCTTCAGTTTTCTTCACTCTTCTTCCCTCCAGACAGTGAGATACCAATAGTTGCACCTTTTTATAACAGTTCACAAGCTTTTAAGACCCCAGTCACTATTCACCAAAGCAGGATATAGAACACTGTAGAACTTGCTTTACTACATTTATGGATATATTTGTGGCAAAGGAAAATATACATTTACAGATATACTTTGTCAAACTTATATGTACTTGTGGATATCATTTGATTCTCCCTCCCACACTCTTTCAGCTTCTGTGTCTATCCATGCATCTGCTCACAGATCATCATTGTTGTAGAACTGTGTATATGACAGTATTTACCTCTGTTGCCTGTCACTCACGCACTCCTCCCAGGATCTTCCCCTTTCTCCATGATGTTATGCTGGCCTCTCTCTTAATGTATATTGCCTTTCCCTTCAAGTTAAGGCATGTCTGCCCTCTAGTTAAGGAGTCCTGGTCAAGCTGTGTGTTCAGTGTTAGGCTACTAACCTCAAGGTTTGCAGGTCAAATCCATCACAGCAGAAAAATGAAGCTGGCTGCTTCTATAAAGATTTGCAGTCTTGCAAACCCTATATAGGTATATATACCCTATGAGTAGGTATCCATTCAATGGCAATGGGTTTGGGTTTGGTTTTCCCATCCTATCACTGGTAACCATCAAAGAATATTTCTTTTAGTGCGAACAATTTCTTAACACTTTACAATAGTTGTCCTTTGCAATATTTGTCCTTTTTTGATGGAATAATTTCACTCAGCATAATGTGTTCCAAGTTCATACTGTTAGAACATATTTCAGAGATTCATCATTATTCTCTAACATTTTGTAGTATTTAATTTTGTGTATGTACCATAATTTGTTTATCTATTCTTCCATTGAAGGGCATATAGGATGTTTTCATCTTTTTGCTATTGTGTATAGAGTTGTAATGAACATGAGTGTGTATATATCTAGTCATGTTGCATCTCTTATTTCTCTAGGATATATAACAAGTAGAGGGATTCCTGGGCCATATGATGTTTCTATTTCCAAATTTTTAAGGAAGCACCATACAGTTTGGCTACATTCACGATTAATCCTCTATATCTAATCACTCTGAAAGGATACATACTTTAGTAATTACCCAGATTCAGTTCTTGGATTCATTTTAATTATTTTATTTTCTTCTTTCCACAATCATAAATGTTTTACATTTCATCATTTCATATCCAAATATTCACTCAAATCTGTTTCTTTTCTTGCACTGAAGTATCCTACCTTTATTGCTCCTTGCTCTCTCCTGAATTCCTCTAGATAGTTTAGCTTTCCTTTTCCCCCAAAGAGTGAAATTATATTTTATCATAAGTAATAAAATCATGTATGCTTACTGTAAAAAAAAAAAATAAATGCAAATATCTAACAGAAAATATCTCCGCAATTCCTTAAATTAAATTTGCTAGGGAAAACAAGGGAATCCTGGTGTGGAACTCTAGGATAAGCACTGGGCTGCAAGGTCAGTTGAACCAAAAGGTTGGTGGTTCAAACCCACCAGCCACTCCCTTGAAAACCTATACAGGGTCGCTAGAGTCAGAAGCAACCCAATGGCACTTAACAACAACAAAAGGAAAAACTACTAAAATTGTTATATGAATTATTGATAATTTTCTAAGAGCTTTTTAAAAGATTGTTAAAATTATGCCATTAAATTTTATTAGAAGAGGTAACTTTCCTTTGGTAATTTCTAGTATAATCTTAAGAATACTTTAATAATTATTTTAATGCTATTGCTAGAACGATGGCTTTTTTAAAAATGAATAAATCATAATTATAGAAGAACCTAATAGGTTACCCATAACAATTAAGTAGATTGTTATAAACTTCTCTTATAAAATAATGCGGAGTCCCGGTGTGGTACTGTGGAGTCCCGGTGTGGTACCACTCTACATTAATGCGCCAGACTGCAAATCCGATTGAACTGCAAGATCGGCGGTTCAAGCTCACCAGCTACTCCTCAGAAACCCGATAAAGGGTTGCAACTGACTCGATAGCACTTAACAACAACAAGTGTGGTGCTATTGGTTAAGCACTGGACTTCTAATTGCAAGTTTGGCAGTTCACACCCACCAGCCACTCCTTGGAATAGCTACAGGGTCATTATCAGCCGGAACCTAATTAGAGGACACTTAACAGCACAAAAGAATGTATCATAAATGTCATCAAATTAAGCACTAATTTTATATTGTTGTTAAATGCCATGGAGTCGGTTCTGACTCATAATGACCATGCATAGTTCTTCCAAAGAGCAGCTGGTGAGTTTGAACCACTAAACTTGCAGTTCAAACAGACCTTGAGGTCGGTTGCTTATCCTATGGTGCCACACCATGACACCTTTAATTAATTTCATTAATAAAGCCAAAAAAGTACTTAGTGTAAAGATTTTAGTTTATCATGTCACTAAAAGAAAATCAGTTGTAATAGGAAATTACAGCTATTGAGATCAATATTCAATAACTGAATCTAAAAATAAATATTTATTATATTGATCCACATTTCTTTTACAAATTGATACATTGTTGTTGTTGTTGTTAAGTACCATGGAGTCAGTTCTGACTCATAGTGACCCTGCACAGGGTTTCCAAGGCTGCAAATCTTTATGGGACGAGTCAGCCTCCTCTTTTTCCCATGGAACAGCTGGTAGTTTCGAAGTGCCGACCTTGAGGATAGCAATCTGATTCGTAACCACAACTCAAATTAGGATAGAAAGAAAGAATTGCTGAAACTCAGTCTCTGAAAAAATTTTAAATGGATAAAATCCATTCAATAAGCTATTTGTCACAATAAATATCATCCATAGCTGAGTAATGCAACTACTTTTTATGTGCCTGGCAAGGAAAAAACAATAGCAAATATAATAAAAATCCACAAATCTCTCTCTTGAACTAAAAGTAAGTAAACATTTCCTTATTAGAAATACGATTATCTATGCATGACACCAAAACGTATTGGTGGAGAATAAAATATATAATTGTCATTTGCTGAATGATTATTTCTCCCAGACTAGCTTTTCCATCATCAAATGAAATTAGTTTAATCTTGCATGATTTACACTTAATAGTGATCACTGATTTCTATTCTAAGTGCACATAAATCATTCGTTACCTTTAATAATATTTGTTGTGATCTTTTGCAAAACTAATATTAGAGTTGCAAATGTTAATATCTAGAAATCAAAAGGATGACAGCTAAAATTAAACTCTGGCCAATTGTGAAGACAAAAATCTCTTGGCTTTAGATGTTGTTGTTGTTAAGTGCCGTCGAGTCGGTTCCGACCCATAGCGACCCTGGACAGGGTTTCTGAGGGTGTAAATCTTTACAGGAGTAGAAAGCCTCATCTTTCTCCCGCAGAGCGGCAGGTAGTTTCGAACCGCTGACCTTAAGGTTCGCAGCCCGATTCGTAAGATATTGGCCACTAATTCTATACATCAATTCTTCCTTTAAGGAACCCTGGTGACATGGTGGTATAGCACTTGGCTGCTAACCCAAAGGTAGGCAGTTCAAACCTGCTATCCATTTCATCTTAGAAACCCTATAGGGCAATTCTATCCACCCTGTCCTATGTGGTCACTATGAGTCTGAATCCACTGGGTGGCAGTGGAGTAGTGGATGGATTGCTCATTTTGTTGTTTTGTTTTAAACATTGGGAAGGTCTATTTCTACCACCCATCTGTCAGTGTTGTAATATGGTGACTTGTGTGTTGTTATGGTTCTGGAAGTCATGTCAGTGATACTTCAAATACCAGCATGGTTACTATGATGGACAGATTTCATTGGAGGTTTCAGATGAAAACAATTAGGAAGAAAGGTTTGGCAGTCTAATTTAAAAAATTAGACAGTGAAATCCCTATGTATCACAGAACATTGTCCAATTATCACCAAAAGGACAAGACAATGACAATGTTTTGTCATGTTATACATCCAGTCACATGAGTTGGAGGAAATTAGAGAGTTGTTATTGTTAATAAGTGGTGATGAGTCAGTTCCGACTCATAGAGACTCTGTACAGGGTTTCTGAGGAGTGGATGGTGAGTTTGAACCTTTATCCTTTTGGTTAGCAGTCCAGTGCTTATCCTAATTTGGGTGTAACTAAAAATATTTGTTTTCCTAGGAAGATTTCTTTGTCATTGTGCAGTCTCTGAATATCATTTAAAACAAGATTTCAACATCTTCTTTGAAAATTCAGAAACCTCTCTCACAACCACTCTCCAAAACATGCACACATACACACCTAGCCAACAGGCATCAGTAAAAGGGTGCTCAACAAAAATAGCATAGAAATGCTGTCTGACATTTTAACTCACTGAAATAATCTACATTGAAAATCCCAATGGAAGACAAGCATTGGAGTGGAATAGTCACTCAATAAGGAAATTTTAAATCTTGTATTTTTAAAAGATATCCAAAAATAATTTTCAAAAGTCCTTATAGTTAAGTTCTATTATTATAAAATGAAAACAAGCACTTAATAGATTCAGTTAATGGATTCCTTTCTCTTCAACAATCATACATTTATTTGATATCTACTTTATGCAGACCATTTTATTGTGTTTCTCAATGGAAATATTAATCAAATACATTATATGCCCAAGCTCTGGTCAGTTGATTCAATTGTTCAGGAGAGAACCAACTTTACTTTATTGAATAACCCAATTTTGAACCACAGATGAGGACTTTTTGTTCTTTTCATTGCCCTAAGCATCATTCTTTTGAGTAATTTTACATTTTTGCCAACCCTAATTATTTAGAAATCCTTTCATACTCTTACACTTTGAGGTTAAAAAAAGACTTTTGTTTTCCTCGTGAGTCACATTTTCTCCATTGTGTGCTTACACACCTGAACACAGGGCAACTTATCTTGTCAGAAATTTTTTGCTTATGAACTTATGAATTCAAGCTGTGAAACAGAAAGGCAGAATGGAATTTATGTAAGACAAGGTTTTTGTTTGTCTGTAATATATAAAGTAATTTAGATATTCAAGGTGGAAATGCAAGACATCTTTATCTTTTCCTTTAGCCTCTGCTCACCCTTGATTACAGCTTGTCAACAGTGCCAACTCTCTTCCCACTGCAAGGTCAGCTTTCTGAGTTTTACCTTTAATAACTCTAGACCCTGACCTGCAACAAAAATATTCTGATCCTGCTAAAGTAGCCCTTCTCAGCTCCATCAACCCTCCCACCAACAACTGGCACTTTAGGAAGGTCTGTCATGACCCTTGAACTTCCTATCTGGCCATCTAATCAGAAGCCTTTAGCTCAGAATATTCTCTGATTGCAGAGACAAGAAATTGCATTTCTCTCTGTTTCCCAATTTCTTTTACTTGACTGAAATCCTTCCTCTTTGCTCTGGGCACATGAAAATGTTCTCATCATGGGTGGTTATGGCACATGGGTGGGTAATGCTTATTGGTGGACATCATATGGCATATCGACATCTGTTCTAGAGGGGAGAGAATTGGATCCTCCTTCTGTGGCAAAAGAGACTTGCATGTACAACAAACACCTACCCTGCATCAAACACAGGAAGGCCTTCTCTGGCCATGGGGTCCAACATCTGTTCATGAAGCTGACCTAGTTCTGTCTCTTCTCTATGAGAGTAAAGTGTTATTCCATGTACTGCCTGTGTGTGATGTGTGTCTTTTGTTGGCAGCCTTAAGCCCTGGCTTAACACTTAATAGCACAAATCATTTATTTTTAAAGTCTCAGATATTTTATGCCTTAACTTAAATTCATTTCCCAAGGGCTATATTTCAAAAATTTCTACTCCTGCAACACTAGCTCCTTAATCTCCTCATTTTTCTCTCTAATTACAAGATTCAACCTTTTAAATTCTCTTTCAATAACATATACCCCGTAATGCTCTTAGTTAACAGACAGAGGGCTGTCCACTCTGACAGATTTCTGTAGAGATCAAAGGCTTTTGTCGAGTCATTCTTATTCTTTTTCCATGGTTTCTTTTCACCTAAAGCCTATATTGGAATCCTGGTATAGCGCTGTAGTACTGGACTGCTGTTCACATGGTCAGAAGTTCAAGCCCACCAGTCATTCCTTGTAAATTCTATACAGGGTCACTGTGAGTCGGAACCAACTTAGTGATAATTAACAACAACAACAACAAGCCTGGGTTTGTAAGAATAATAGCTAAATTTAAAGAAATAGAGAAACCCATAAAGGTGTTATAACAATAACCTTGACATCGATGGCACTTAACAACAACAACAACAATTATCCAATAAGCCAGGTAAATACAGATTGACTTGTTCTTATTTACTTATCTGTACTGAACACTTCCAATGTTTGTTTGTTTGTTTCCATTATTTCAAAGATTCTGCTTCTGGGTATGGCTGGCATCTGGCTCTCTCCCAAGTTCATGGCACCTTCCTACAGAATCAAAGCCTCTTTTCAAATTTACAATTCCTGACAAGGATGAAGCACCCTGTAAGCAAGGTAAAGATGTGCTTACTTGTGCTCACTTGCTAATATGTAGTGAGCAGTTTTGAAAGTAAGCACAAGATTATTAAATAAGCACAAGTCAGCACAGGCTTACCTTGCTCCTTGGAAACTCCATCACAGAATTCCAATTTTCTGAACAATTTAGCTAGCTACCCACTTGTGACCTGGTGTGGCGCTGTAGGATCAGCACTGGGTATGAACCATCAAGTTGGCAGTTCAAACCCACCAGCTGCTCCTCAGAAACCCTAAACAGGGTCACAAAAAATCAGAACTGACTTTGATAGCACTTAACAACAGCCCATCTGTGGTAGCCAAAAGCGCCAGTCAAAGTTCATTCATTCATGCATGAATTGTCAAAGAGTGGTTGATTTAATTGAAAAAATGTTCATTAAATGTTTTTGAATAAATGAATACATGGGAATGTATATTCATTTTCTGTCAGTGAATGTTTTTACTTGCCCTAAATGGCTGTGGTGGTAGTGGTGATTGTGTGCCACTGAGTCAGTTCCTGACTGAAATCTTTATGGGAGCAAAACGTCTCATTGTTCTCCCACTGAGCAACTGGTAGAACTACTGACCCTGTGGCTAACGGCCCAGTTAAGCTACCAGGGCTCCTTAAATGCTAATTATTGTTGCTATTAAGTGCTGTGGATTCTGACTCATAGCAACCCTGTATAGGGTTTCCAAACAGCATCTGGTGAGTTTGAACCTCCCTCCTTGTGGTTCAAACCAACCTTGTGGTTCAGTGTTTTATTCTACCAGGATCATAAATGCTAATAGTGAAACCAAAACCAAAACCAAATGCAGACTTCCTTATGTACTTCATAATTCACTAAATATTAAGGTTATAAGAGAACTGGAATCCAACGCTTAGCATATTTAATTTATAAATTTACTAATCTAGTTCTCAAGGTTACTTTTCTTTCAACTGTGTCTTTGTATTATGTAAAAATATGCATATTCTATATTAACATTTGTAACATAAAAGCACCCATAGTAGAAAGATGTTATTTACAATAATGTTGGTGAAATTCAAATTCGTGCGGGTGAATGCAAGGATGTTAATTTGCAAACATAATCTACTGCCAGACTATTAAAATTCATGTTTGAGTACAATGTGAAGTAGTCTCAATGCACATAAAATCAGAAGAAAATATGGTCTGTCTGCCCTCTCTGGACAAGGGTAAATAAAAAAGAATTGCTACAAAATCACAAAAAAAACTTTAAACAAAATAGCAAAATGTGAACCTATTGTTTCTCAACATATCCTCCATCTCGGTCAGTACATTTCTGAAGGTGGTGTTACCCTCTTTCTAACCTTTCCCCAAAGGATTCTGGACACTTCAGTTTGTACCAGTCAAAACAACAGTATTGCATCATCAAGGGACTCAAATTATATTCCTTTGAAATGTTCAGTGAGTTTGGGGAAACAAAAATTTAAGAAGGGACAAGATCAGGGCTGTAGGTTATTGGGTTAGGCTTCCAACAAAATTATCATAGTGATGCCCACGGTATGGATTAGGTACATTGTTGTGATGGAAAATAGACTCTCACAACAATTTTCCTAGCCTTTTTCTCAATAATACACTAATACAGTGCTAATTTTCTTCAAAATAAGTACTGCCAATAATGGTCACCCTGTGACTATTGAAAAAAAATCTATCAAGATTACCCTTATGAGGATCACAGAAAACATTCACCGTAAACTTCTCAGCTAACCTCTCTGCCTTGAATTTAACTGGCCCAGCAGATCCCCTAAGAAGCAACTGTTTAGATTGGACCTTGCTCTTTTAATCATATTAGTAAATCCAAGACGTATCCCCAATTACAATTTGTTCCTTAAAATCAGCTTAATTAACTTCATCTAGTTTAAAGTCTGATAGAAAAATCAGATGTTTTAGTTAGCGGATCTTCTAGCAACAGTTTAGGTCTCCATCCAGCTGAAAGCTTGCTGAGGGCAAGGTGTTCTCTTAAAATTGAAAATACCAAACTATTTGAGAGTCCAACTTCAGTAACTATTATATCAATAGAAATAATTCTTTCTTCCTTCATCAGTTTCTGGACTTTTGCCACAGTTTCTTTATTCTTCAAGTTAAACAGTCTTCCCTCTCTTCCCTCACTTTAAGGTCTTACCAATCTTCCTTAAAACACTGGATTCATCTAAAAACCATTGTTTTATGTTGGGCAGTATTAATTACTCTCAACTTGTTGCATTGAAAACTTCAATGATTTAGGAAGATGACCACTTGAATTTTGTTAAGAGGCCTGACCTCAAAATTGTTATTTGCCATGATAAAAAAATATGCTTTTTTCCTTGTGGGTTTTTTTTGTTTTTTGTTTTTTTTTAAGATGCCATAAGGAGACTAAATCAAGAGTATGCTGAAAGAAATTGTCTGCAGCCATCCACTGATCACAGATAACATATTTAAACATATTTTGTTTGGAATAAACACATGCATGTGTGAACTGGAAGCCTAATAGCAATATGTTTTTACTTATTTTCGTATTAGTTGATAATCAAAATATGCATTGCAATTTAATTACTGCAATGATTTCTTCCAATTTATATATAAGATTTGCCATGACAGGAGAGAAATATCAATTCAGCTCTGGAAATAAGCAGTGTGAACAGTTTTAAGACTTTTTTCCCCTGGGAAATGATGTAAAAAACTTGATAGGTCAGGCAATCTTTTTAAAAAATCAGTAACCCTTTCATATTCTAGTTAAAGATTGCCAGGTGTTAGATTTCTCCAATTGTAACGTGTAACAGTAGCATGACACTCACAACATTAGAAACAAAGAGCACAGATATAAAATAGAACATGAACCTAGCTAAGTAACAAAAATGTTGCTATTTATGTTTCATGTGAATCTCTCCAATTGTGATGATTTGGTAGTTATTCATAGACACTGTGTTTTTATGTCAATATTGGTCTGTCCTGGTGTGGTGCTGTAGGATAAAGCACAGGACACAAGTTTGGTTGAACCACAAGATTGGTGATTCAAACTCCCCAGCAGTTCGTTGGAAACCCTTATGATTCTGAACTGACATGGCCAGGAAGGCACTCAACAACAATGATCAGGTTAGCACTTCAGTGTTTATTCCTACGATTGTTCTCTTTTTTATGTAAAATTGTTTAGCTCTGAACACGAGGTTGTTGTGTTCATGTATGGGTTTCCGAGGAGCAACTGGTGAGGTTGAACTGCTGACCTTGCAGTTCAAATTGACCTTGATATCCAGTGCTTATCCTATGGCACCACCTCAGGGATCTATCTTAGCATGATATCTTCTATCAAACATCTACAATTTCTTTGATGGCAGAGCATATTTCACCTCTGAATTGACTTGTGTTCTCCTGCAGGGCTTAACATATCTCTTCTCAAGCAGATGTTTAAACAATATTTAATTGTTGGAAAGTTAAGCATTTTTATTAATTCATTAACTAAATACACAGTGCAATCACGCGCTATGTAGAAGACATTATACTAAAAGTTTTAGTGCTATAGGGTAAGGACTGGACTACTAACCACAAGGTCAGCAGTTGAAACCCATCAGTTGCTCCTTGGAAATCCTATACAGGGTTACTATGAGTTGGAACCGACTCCACAGCACTTAACAAAAACAACAGGAATATTAAATGCATTTTTGCAATAGCCTCAAAATATCCCTTTGACATGTTGCTGCTGTTAGGTGTCATTGAGTTCATTCCAACTCACAGTGACCCTTTACACAACAAAGTCTCACTACCCTGGCTTCTAAGGAGCATTTTTGCTGTACTTCTTCCAAGATTAGTTTGTTCTTCTGGCAATTCATGGCACTTTCAATATTCTTCTCCAACACCAAAATTCATCCTTCTTCCTCTGACACAGAAACTTCTAAATGAAAAAGATTTTAAACTAACGATCATTTAAAAATTACATTCTTTTATAAATTAATTTCATATAGATATTTTTATAGGCATATTGTTAAGTACTGTTGAGTCAATTGTGACTCATAATGACCTGTATAGGATTTCTGAGGAGTATCTGGTGAGTTTGAACTGCCAACCTTGTGGTTAGTAGTCCAGTTCTTAGCTTACAGCACCATACCAGGATCCACTTTATAGGCATGGTAGTGGTGTGCCATTGAGTCAGTTCTGACTCCTAGTGACCCTGTAGAGAGTTTCTGAGGCTGTAAATCTTTACAGGAACAGGAAGTCTCATCTTTCTTCCTCAGAGCTCCTGGTAGATCCAAACTGCTGACCTTGCAGTTAGTAGCCCAGCTCATATCCACTATACTATCAGGACTGCTTTTTGAGGCATAATATGTTTTAAATATGTATGCTCTGCTTTTTTTGTTGTTGAGAATTTTATTACTTACTAGAGATTTATTTTAAGCAATGAACAGTGTTTAACATGCATGTGGTCAAATTAGCTCACAAAAGGTTAAATTTAATTGACTTTCACGGTGATACTATCCTTTTGCACCAAGAGTCTACAGTCTTCCTACATTTAAGCATCATATTTCTAAATAAATTACTTTATTTTCCCAATCTGTGGATTGCAAGTCACATAAGATCTATTTTTTTTCCCCCTTTTTTGCCAGTTAAGTCGCTCTGATGCACAGGGACTATGCCTGTCACAGTAGAATTGTGCTCCAGAGGTTTCAATGACTGACTTCTCAGAAGTCGATCACTAGAGCTCTCTTCTGAGTCACCTTGGGGCAGACTTAAATTTTCAACATTTTAGTTAATAGGGAAGTATATGAACCATTTACATCACCCAAGAAATCCATGATTTATTTAAATAATCTTTTACATTAAGAATACTGTGTTTTCCTATAGAATAAGCACTGGACCACAAGTTCAACTTGAAATTGGCTGTTCAAACCCACCAGCTGTTCTTCGGAAACTATAAAGGGTAACTATGAGTCTGAATCTACTGGATGGCACTTAACAACAATATACATTAATTATATTCTCAGCAAGGTGTTAATAGGTTAACAAGTTGCTTATCACTAGCTCTAGATTTATCTAGGAAATAGACATCCATTACCATTGAATTGTTTTAGATTCAAAATGGTCCTATAGAACTGCATAGAATTGTTCTATGAGGATTCCAAGGTTGTTATCTTTACAGAAGTTAACCACCACATCATTGTCATGCAGAGCCATTGGTGGGTTCAAACCACTGACTTATGGGTTAGCAGTTGGTTGTATAACCACTACTCCTCCCAGGAATGACAAGCTACACTGAACTCTTAGTGAATCCTCCCCTTTGATTACAAATTAGTGATGAACAGCTTTGCTATTAGGCAGCTGTTTCACAAAACATAATTATTTCAAATCTATGTGCAAGTATGTGTGTTTGTAGATTGCCTCTAGTTTTTCCCACTTTCTGTCAACCATCTCACATGAGGTCAAGCTATTTTACAAAGACTCATTGACAAGCTCACAAATGCATTTGGAATTTAAGCCAAGGGAGCATAGTCATACATCAAAAAGTCAATGCTGTAGTAAAGCAAAAAAGGAGAGCGAAATCCATTATTCAGAAATGGTTTTTGCCAGGAATTAGATATGAAAGAATACTGTCTTTTCCAAAGCAGGTACCTAAGAGCCTAATCATTTTTGAAGGAACGGTGGTAGAAAAGAGGGTGGTTGTGAGAATTCATGAAACAATGAATCTAGGAAAAAGCAAATTTATGCAAATGTATCAAGTGATTTTGCAAATAATTTTTGAGGCACTAAGGAGTTCTGGTAGCGTCGTGGTTACGAATTGGGCTGCTAACCTCAAGGTCGGCAGTTCAAAACTACCAGCTGTTCTGCGGGAGAAAGATGAGGCTTTCTGCTCCAGTAAAGATTTACAGCCTTGGAAACCCTGTGCAGGGTCACTATGAGTCGGAACCGACTCCAGATACTTACAACAACAACAACAACAAAAAAAAAAAAAAAAAAAAAAAAAAAAAAAAACAAGGTACAAGTAGAGCACTAGAGCTCCCACTGGGGCAATTGGTTTCCTATTAGATTGAACAGCACATCTTGTAATCATCCCCACTCTTCTCTTATACAGACACATAGACTTTGGTAGGGAACACTGCTAGGCTTTAATCTTCCAGGGACACCAGAGGTCTTTGTACCTTGTTGATGTGTGACTTTCTCAAGGACTTCAGCAGCTGTGGTAAAGTTGCCTATTGGTAGACAATACTATCCAGAGGGAGATGTTGTAGCTCTGCAGAACATGGTAATATCCAACAAAATTGCCTGCCTTTGAACATCAGAGGCATTAAAACAGTGGTGGTAATGGTTATGTGCCCTAGAATCAGTTCCTACTCATAGCAACCCTGTACAGGGTTTTCGAGGCTTTACAGTAGAAGACAGCAAATGAACAGAGCAAAAGAGAAAGAAAGGAGCAAATTGACCAGACTGTTATTGACAAATATGAGATACAACTTGGGATTTCCTCGAAACAATTCTTTGAGAAGACATTCAAAAGAAGTTTAGAAGCTCTTCAAAATTATTTGAATGAACGTAATGTGTCACCCCATCCCAATCCTGCTGCCTCTACAAATCTGGTTCTACAGAATATTCCCAATTATATATCATGCCATTTCCCTGGTTTTTTGGCTGCTCCAAAATTAGTTCAAGCCATTTAAATTTATCAGAAACAGTTTAGAAAAATCACTCAAAATTGTCTCCAAATTTCCTCTAAAAACAGAATTCAGATGCCAACATAATTTTTTAAATGGTCATATAACATAGCCATCTTATCCTATAAAATGTTATTAATGAATTAGGTGAGTTTAAGTTTTTCTATGAAGTCATTGCATGGTGTAAATGGTTAAAGTGCTCAGTGACTAGCCAAAAGGTTGGAGGTTGGCATCCACTTAGAAGCACCTCAAAAGAAAGACTTTTTTTGTTAAGTGCTGTTGAGTTGATTCCGACCAATAGTGACCCTGTAGTGGATATCCAAGGAGCAGCTGGTGAGCTTGAACCACAGACCTTGAAGTTCAAATAACTTTGCAGTCTGAAGTATTAGCCCACAGGACAATACCAGGATTCCTAATGGTGTGTAAAATCCTTCTGTCTGCTATATCCAGAGTACTGTTCATTCATTTAGTAAGTATTTGTTAATTGACTAATAAAGTGAATGTGTTGGCCCAGGATGACTCATCCAGAGTTGGATGAGGGGCCTGTTGTGGTCCAATGCAAAACAACTTGAACCAAAGAATCTCTTGGGAGTTTATACAGGCAAATGTCACATAAAGATAATAAAACAGCAAGGAGTCTGAGTTCAGAGATTCATCTGTATCAATATTGGCCAAAAGCAGACATGGATGATGACATTGTGACTGATTAGTACAGTGCAAGTATATGGACTTCTTTTTAGAATTTTTAAGATGTATAGTATAGATTTAAGAAATTTACTGTAGATTTAAGAAATTTGCCATTTCTTTAATTTACAGCTACATTTCTTGAAAACTACTTGGAACTTTTAATAGATAGATGTAATGACCTAGTTTCTGGGCATAATGATATTAAGAATTGGTTAATAACCAATAACTCTCTTAGCTTTGAAAATTCTTGATTGATCCTTCAAGACTTGAAATTTCTACCTATAACTCTATTGACCAGTTTGTAATAGGATACATTCGGCAAACACAGTATCTTTAACTTTTTAAAAGGTTATATCGGGAAATATTTTTTTTCCAAATCATTTTAAGAAACAATTAGGGTTCAGTGTAAAAGTCCTGGTGTGGTGCTGTGGGTTAATGCACCAGACTGCTAAGCCGTTTGAACTGCAAGATCAGCGGTTCAAGATCACCAGCTGCTCCTTGGAAACCCTATACAGGGTTGCTATGGTTCGAAATTGACTCAACGACACTTAACAACAACAACATATAAGTTAAAATATTAACAATATGTTTCTGCCAAATAAAGTATGGAATTGAGGTGACTATGAACAGTTTGTCTCTCTGTATGAGCATATATGTATGGGGACCAAGGAATTTCACTTATCATCTATTAGAAAATGCAGTCTTATTTCAGAAAGATGAAAGCATAGATTGGGTAGAAACACTTTCCTGAGTCAGGTATCCATTCAATTGGTACTTTCTTTTTACATGGTAGAAAAAAGACAAGGAAATATAAATAACTTAGCTAATGTTATGTAATTGTTAAATCATGAAAAATGATTAATTACAAATATGTCTTTTTTAAAAAATCTATGCTCATCTTAGAAATTGGCTTTATACTGTTTTTTAGTACTTCTGCTTAAACTCCTAGTGCACTGCACACTGCCTGGCGTCTTAAAAGCTTGCAAGTGGAAATCCAAGCTATAAAAGTTCATCTCAGAGGAAAAAAATATTGCCAGCATGAATATTTGTTTCCTGTGCCAAGATACCTGAAGAATTGGGTTGCCTGACTACCAATACTAAATGACTTGATTTGTAGAATTATCTTGATCAAAAGGGGGTAACACAAAGCAGAATTTCAAATTCTCAGTGGACTCCAGAACATCTGGCACAATCGAAGTTGGACAAACACCTGAAATGATTGCCCTGAGATGGTTTTCAAACCTTAAACCTCAAAGTTGTTCCCCAGAAATCTGCTGAGATCCAAGCAACAGTGTAACTTAATTAGTAAAGAATGTCTACACTGAGCACTGACTTCTTTCAAAAGTGTATCTGTGTGAAATCAAACTGACAAAAGCATCCCAAAGGAGTTGATGAGAAGCTCAGGACCAGAGAGTTTATGTTAATGGTGGTGGAATAAGTTGGGAAAGAATAGTAAGAATGATTGTTCAACTTGAACATACATGTCACTGAATTGTATATGTTGAAATGATATATTTTTTGCTGTATATATTTTTACCTATATAAATTAATAGTATATTAGAATAAGGAATTTCATGTGTGTGTATTTACACACACAAGAAAGTAAGACAGAAAGAATTGCTACTAGGGTTCCAGCTCATACATGCATGGGTTTATTCCAAATAAAATATGCTTCACCATGTGTCCAATCAGTAGATGGCTGCAACTTGTTCTCTCAGTACACTTGTGTTACTCCTGTTAGAGTGCTTTCAAATGGATACAGTCTGCTGGGCCAGTTAAATTCAAAGCAGTGTGGTCATCTCAGAAGGTAATGGTGACTATTATTTACGATTCCCAATGGATAGTCTTGATGTGAGATGAGACAACATCAACTACTAATTGTTGTTGTTAAGTGCTGTTTAGCTGGTTCCAACCCAGAGTGACCCTGCATAGAGTTTTGGAAGAATGGCTGGTGAACTTGAACTGCAGACTTGACCTTTGCAGTCTGGACGGCAAAGTTGGTTTGAAGCACAAGGTCAGCAGTTCAAGTTCACCAGCCGTTCCTTGAAAACCCTATACAGGGTTGCTATGGGTGAGAACTGACTCAATGGCACTTAACAACGACAATGGATAGTTTTGACATAGTTTCTTGAAGGACACAGGGTAATCACTGGACCTTATTATGAAAAAACTTTAAGAAAATTGGAAACTGTATTGGTGAGAAAAAGGCCAGTAAAGTTGTGAGGAGGAATTTTTTTGTTTTGTTTTTCCATCATGACAATGCACAAGCTCATTCTTTAAGGGCTTTCCTAGGAGAATTTCATTGGAAAACCTTCCCTCACTGACTCCACAGCTCTGACCTTACCCCTTTAGTCTTTGTTTTGTTCTCAAAGGGCAAAGAACATTGAAAGGTAGAATGAACTGAGTCATTCAAGAATGCCAAAGCTGCCATTTTGACATGGTATTAATTGAAGAACACAGAATTCTTCTTAAAGAATTTATATTCAGATTTAAGAATTCTTGCTGCTAAGATCACTCATACAAATGTGGGTTGAGAATTACCCTCTGATTTCCAGGTCAATGACCAGTAAAATCTATAACTATTTATTTCCACAAGATTTTAATTCCATGACATCATTCTAACACCTCACACTCCATGATTATCCCTTACCTTGCTTAGCTAACTTGAATTAACTTTAAACTCCAAAAGATTTAAACAAAATAAAAAAATAAAAATAGTCTTGCATGTATCTTCTAATTCTTTGTTAGAAGATCAGTTATTAAGTGCTGGGGAGTCAGTTCCAACTCATAGCGACCCTGTATAGGGTTTCCATGGAGGGGCTGGTAAGCTTGAACTGCTGACTTTGCAGTTCAAACCAACCCTGCAATCCAGCACATTAACCTGCAGCACCATTCCAGGATCCTATCTTGTTAGAAGACAGGATCATATAATTGCACAAAGTGAAAGAGTAGCATGCTCCCAACGGCGCAACCATGAGTCATGTGTGGCTATTTAGGTAAAATTTAAAGTTAAATGAAATCCTAAAATTTTCCTAGTCACATTAATGATACTTCAAGTGCTTAATAATTATAAAACTATTTGATACCATTTTGGATCAGGGCAGATTATGGAACATTTCCTTCAACATGGAAATTTTCTGTTGCTCAGTATTGAGTTAGATAGAACCATCTTTTGAAAAACGCTGGATCACAAAGTTGGTTTGAACCACAAGGTCTGTGGTTCAAACTCATCAGCCACTCCTTGAAAACCCTATACAGGGTTGCTATGAATTGGAACCGACTCAACGGCACTTACCAACACACAACAACAACAACCTTTTTAATAAGGAACCCTGGTAGTATGTTGTTGTTGTTGTTAAGTGCCGTCGAGTCGGTTTCGACCCATAGCGACCCTGAATAGGGTTTCCGAGGCTATAAATCTTTACGGGAGCAGATCGCCTCATCTTTCTCCCGCGGAGCAGCCGGTAGTTTCGAACTGCTGACCTTCCGGTTCACAGCCCGATTCGTAACCACTACGCTACCAGAGCTCCTTTTATAAAGTGGCAGTTTTAATCTATCAGTCAAAAGATGAGACTTTCTGCTCCTATAAGGATTTACAGATTCAGAAACCCTATGCAGGGTCACTATGAATTGGAACCAATTCCACATCACACCACCACCACCATTTTTATGATTAGAGAAACAAATCCTTTTTAAACTTATAATTATTTGCCCAAGTTCTTCTACTATCTTGACAGACAGGCAGACATAAAGTCCATAATCTGGAGCCTACAGCAAGATTATTTCTACTGCATAAAAATCCAAACCATTCTCAAAACATTCATATTAATCTGGTTTGCACACAGAGTGAACTTCAAATCTTATGTGCAAGCTACAGTCGATGGAACAGATAGGAACTGTCAGTCTGTGCTCATGAAAGTGACTAATATCTGAGAGGGCCCATGAAAGTGTAACTGCCCTTCTAGAACATCCAAGAGACTAAGCATTATTGACTACCACTAGCTTCTTTTCCTAAAGAAAAAAGAGGAAGGAGTGAGTATGATTGATACAGTTAATGAGAATTAGCATTTTATACATGTATATTTTCCAGAAAACAGTTTACATTTCTTATCAATTCATATATGCAGAATCTTTACTATTACATGTTTTTAAAAGACTCTTTAAATTTTGAAATGATTTCAAAACTACAGAAAAGTTGCAAGAATTGTGCAAAGAACTCTTGTTTTGCCAATTTTTGCTTTATCTATGTATCTCTACTTCTCCATCTCTTTCCCTCCCTCTCTCTTTCTTCCCCTCATCTCCATATACAAATATATAACATTTCTAATTAAAAAATGTTACATAAATTATTTCTGTTTACTCCTAAATACTTTGAGGCAAGATATTTTCTCATATAATCACAATACAACTATCAACATCAGCAAAAAATATCATTGATACTAATATTTTTTACCATGTGATGTTGTTTGGTGCCATTGTGTATGTTCTGACTCACAGTGATCCTATGTACAGCAGAAAGAAACATAGTCCTATCCTGAATTGTTACGTCTGATTCCATTGTTGCAGCCAATGTATTAATACATCTCATTGGGTATATTCCTCTTTTTCAATGACATTGAACTTTACCATGCATGATACCCTTCTCCAGGGACTTGCCTCTCTTGACAACATGTCCAGCAATTCCTGGAGTCTTGTTTTTCACCAATGCCTCAGGAAGGACTTCTTACTCCAATACTCCCTTGTTCCAACTTTCATATCCTCATCATGACTAATTATTTCACATTCCAATCACCAAAATGTATCTTGATTGCATGTTTGATCAATTTCAGACTGAAAAAGTTAGTAGAATTCTTCAATTTCATGATCATTTGCCTTAGTGGTTGATGCCATGTTAGGTAATTATTTTCACATAGTTAACTTCACAAACTCCCTATTAGAGCAAAAGAAAGGCATCCTTCTAAAGTCCTACCTTAATGCTATGTTTCCCATATAAGACTGTGTGCTGCAGTGAATTATTTAATACTTTTTCTGGCCATGTCTTTGTAACTCCCACCAAATGACTTTTTCCTGATTGGGCTGGATAAGCAAAGGTGTGGGAAGATGATGATGGATTATATGATTCCATTGTAAATAATAATTTTTAACATGATTAGTGATGATTATAAAAACTTGGTACTCTAATATGTAAAAAAAAAATAAACATAGCCATCTCAGAAGAAAGAATGGGAGAATCTCACTACCATCAAAGAAAAACAGGGTTCAAAGTTTCATCATTTGAACTGAATGTTCTTGATCATTGAACCTCTTTGACCCAGGGACAGAAATGTGTGTCACTGGAAGAGCAAAGAGGAGCAGCAGCAGCAGCAGAACCAACAGCCAGAGCATGAAACAGAGTGATGGACTTCCCAGCTCATGGGCAAGTAAAGCTGAGTGGCTTTGAGCATGAGGATTGTTTGTAGAGTAGGATGCTTCCAGGAACTTAATTGGAGAAGCTAGGTTTGCTGACCCACCAAGCTAGAGCAAAGTGCCGTTGAGTTGAAGCTCCTAGACTATTCATTGACCATTTATCTGTAGCCCTAAAAGCAATTTGGAGTCCTGGTGTGGTGCCATGAGTTGCATTGGACTGCAAGGCCAGTTTGAACTATAAGTTTGGTGGTTCAAGCTCACCAGCTGCTCCTCAGAAACCCTATACATGGTTGTGATGAGTCTGAATTGACTCGACGGCACTTAATAAAAACAAAAGAGATTTGTAACATTTCCCAAGCAGAACAGAGGCCAATCCAAGGGGTCAAGGACCAGAGAGTGTCCTACGTGCAGGAACAGCTGAGGATAGGTTTTCCTAACTGGACAAAGTCTGCACTGAGAATTACAGACCTTTAGTTATAACCTGTTAACTTCCCTAATAAGCCCCTTAACTGTGAGTGTGGTATCTGAATTATTTGTGGCCATTGCAAAGAATTATCATATGCAGCTGAGTAGAAAGTGCTGTGGTAGGAAGGTTGATACCATTTTCCCTTATAACCTGATTGATATAAAATATTTGCTTATGCTTTCCAGAAAGACCTTGTCATCTTATTTGTCTTATTTCAGAAATAAAGTTCAGACGAAGCAAATATTTAGCCATGGTAGACATTAGGGTAACAGCTAAAGCACTGAAGTTGTCAAGAATTTCATTTTATTTGGATGTGCCATCCATGGCCATGCAAAATGGAGTGTTGGTAGATGCTACAATATGAATGCAGCTTATGACATTTTGCTGAGTGAAATAAGTCAATCATAAAAGACAAATATTGCAAGACCTCACATATAAAAAGACAAGAAAATACAACTTTATTGAGAGGTGAGAGGGAGGAAAGAAAGGGTTATGGAGCATATTTAAGTGTATTTTGAATGGGAATATTTTCTTCTGTATTCTTTCAATGAAGACCTTGACCACCACTGCCCAGCAAGTCCTCATTTCTATACTTCCTGCCCTTTGGTCATAATATAGCAATAAAGAAAAAAATCATTCAACCTGCCTTGTCTCTTAACATTTTTAAAAAGAGAAACAAAGAAAACAGATTGCATTTAGGTAATCTGCTGCACAACTTTTAAAATGCATTAAAAAGCAAAGATGTCTTTGAGGACTAAGGTGTGTCTCACCCAAGTATGGCATTTTCAACTGCCTCATATGCATGCAAAAGATAGGCAATGAATAAGGAAAACCAGAAAAGAACTGACATCTTGAACCAATCTGTCTTAAAACAAGAACAACCTTAGAAGCAAGGATGGCGAGAATTCATCTGCTATACTTGACCACAAGGTCAGTTTGAACTACAAGGTCAGCAATTCAAACTCTTCAGTCATTTATAGGAAACCCTATACAAGGTTGCTATGAATCAGAACTGACTTGATGGCACTTAACAACAACAACTTTGAACATGTTATCAGAAGGGGCAAGTCCCTGGAAAAGGACATCATGATCCATGAAAAAGAGGAAGAACATCAATAAGAAGGATTGACACAGTGGCTGCAACAATGGGCTCAAACTTAGCAATGAAAGTGAGGATGGTATACAACTGTTGTTGCTGTCGTTAGGTGCTATTGCGTCAGTTCTAAATCATAGTCCCTGCATAGGGTTTCCAAGGAGCGACTGGTGAATTTGAATCTCCAACCTTGAGGTTCAAAGTGCTTATCCTATGGGGCCACACCAAACACTATTTAATTCTGTTGTACATAGAGTCAGTACAAGTCAATAGCATCCAATAGCAACAACAATAGCCATGATCATGTTCAATCATCTTCTTCAAGGTCATTTCCCACATATTCTATTTCAGTTGAAAAACAGGTATGAACATTTGGAAATGGAATCAACTGAATTCCTTCTTAACTTAAAAGAGTGAACAATTGCCAAATCTTTTTTTTTTTTTCTTTGTCTTTGGTTCAAAATTTTATTAGATTAAAATTAAGAAAGTAGAAAAGTAATGATTATAAAGGTATCTATAAAGATTGCCCTGTCTGTGGGAGATTGTCATAAAATGTGTCTCCATTTCTTTATTGTATGTAATTTTTCATACTTTTAACCAGACATTGGTTTATTTAAATCACTTGCATATTAAGTGAACCTTTCAATTGATGTAAGTTCTAACATTCAAATGTAATTGCACAGTCAAGCACTTCTACACAAAAGACAGAGAGGCTCCCATTTCTTAAACCATGATTGCAATCTCTACCAATAGGTTTGTGAAAATATTGTTCCATCAAGCAAATGCTCAGGCCAAAAGACAAGTTGATTCAAGCCATAGCTATATGTTTAACTGCATTTAGATTGAATGATGTATCCATCATTTAGAAATTTCTTTTAACTACTTTCTTATAAATTCATGGTGGGAAAATAAAATGAAATATATGTTCTAGAAGGGTGACCCATAATTTCTTGTCTCATCTGCATCTGGAAGTTTTGTATCTTTGGCATTAGTATAATCTGTGATCTACAAAATCCACCTTGTATCTGGGGTGGGGTGGGATTGTGGTAGTTTGCTAAAATCTAGCAAAGAAGGTGTCTCCAATATAGGACAAATATATATTCATACAGTCTTTGTTTCTGAATAAAAACATTAATTGTGGCAAGTTACAAATACAACTAGGATAGCTAGAGTGATAGATCGATTGTTTTCTTCTTAACTTCATGAAACAAAGTGTCCCCAGCCTTCCCTGCAATGAAAGTGCTGCATTCTGTGCCGTCCTCATGGGACAATATAAAACTTTTGTTGTGCCAGTTGACTGGAGGAAATAAACAAACAACTGATAGTCAGAGGTAGATCTAGGGAAAATAGCAACTGTGGCAAATAATGAAATTGTGCCATGTCCAAACATCTGACAACCATCTTTTAGATAACTGTTGTTGTTGTTGTTAAGTGCCGTCGAGTCGGTTCCGACCCATAGCGACCCTGTACAGGTTTTCCGAGGGTGGCCTATGATGTACTCAAAGTCTTTTTTTTTTCCTTCCAGTTTCTTTCCTTTCTGCACTCAGCAGAGCAAGATCACACAATCTGCCCTGATACATGTCAGGTGCCATCGAGTCAGAACCGACTCATAGTGACCCCATGTAGAGCAGAATGAGACAATGTCCGATCCTGGGCAAACCTCACTACCGCTGCCACACTTGAGTCCATCAATGATACCACCTGGCTAATACATCTCGTTAGGGGTCTTCCTCTTTTTCTCTGACCCTCCACCTTACCCAGCATAACATCCTTCTCCAGCGACTGATCTCTCCGGACAATATGTCCAACATATGAGAGGAAGCTTAGCCATCTTGACCTCTAAGGAGCACTCTGACTGCACTTCTTCCAAAACAGATCTATGGCAGTCCATGGCACTTTCAGTATTCTCCTCCAACACCACAACTCAAAGGCATCAATTCTTCTACGATCTTCCTTATTCACTGTCCAGCTTTCGCATCCATATGAGGCTATTGAAAACACCATGGCCTGGGTCAGGCGCACCTTAGTCCTCAAGCTGACATCTCTGCTCTTCAATACTTTGAAAAGTTCCTGTGCAGCAGATTTGCCCAATGCAATACATCATCTGATCTCTTGACTGCTGCTTCCGCGAGTGTTGATAGTTGATCCAATAAGAATGAATTCCTTGACAACTTCAATCTTTTCTGATACATGGAGACTCTCAAATACTAAAGTAATAGTTTTAGCTTGCTGGATGATCTCTCATGGCTGGCAATGAAAACCTCAATGGTTAATAGAAACTTCTCAGTGGTGCTCACCTTCAAGTGGTGCCCAAGGTATGTGCCATACCTACTGTATGTACCTTAGCTATGCCTCTGCTGCTAGGTACTCAGTTTTGTTGTTCATGATTCTTGAGAACGTCTTGTTCCTAACTCCAAACATTGCAGCATTGAAAGATTGTTGCTGTTGTTGTTATTGTTGTTGTAAGGTGCCATCCAGTCAGTACTAACTCATAGAGACCTTATGCACAGCAGAATGACAAAAAGAGGAATATTGGTCTGAGTCATTATTTCATTGCTTTCTCCAAAGATAAGTCTTTCCTTTCATTTATTCCAAGTCCATTGCACAGTTTGTTTGCAATACTCCCAGAGACTTCTTTGTATCAACTGTTGTTTTCATGAAGTAGCTCTTATTTGCCCATTGTAAAGTATTCCAATGCCAGGTGGCTCTCTAGGTATATGAGGGCTATACGTTGTTGGTATTGCTCTAGTCAAACTTTCTCTAAATTCCATAGAGCTTATTTAGATTGCCAATGAAGAACAGATGCATTGTAGTACTACCTTGTACAGAGTTAAGCCACAAAAAACACACAAACAAAACAACCCATTGCCATAGTTGATTCTGACTCACAGTGACCCTGCAAGAAAAGAGTAGAACTGCTCTCAGAGTTTCCAAGGCTTTGAATCTTTATCACAGCAGACTCCCACAGTTTTCTCTTGTAGAGCTGCTGGTTGATACAAACTACAAATCTTTCAGTTAGCAGTCAAGATTTAATCACTGCATCACCAAAGCTCTTGTCCTGTCAGTTCAGATTCATAACAACCCTATGTACATCTCAACAAAATATTGTTCAGTTCTATGTGGCACTGTGGGTTAATGAGCCAGACTGCAAAGCCATTTGAACTTCAAGGTTGGTGGTTCAAGCTCACCAACTGCTCCTCGGAAACTCTAAACAGGGTCGCTATGGGTTGGAACCA
Organism: Chrysochloris asiatica; assembly: GCF_000296735.1. Lineage (NCBI taxonomy): Eukaryota > Metazoa > Chordata > Mammalia > Afrosoricida > Chrysochloridae > Chrysochloris > Chrysochloris asiatica. The sequence goes on from NW_006408530.1 coordinate 26,347,991, forward strand.
ACTTGATGGCACTTAACAACAGCAACAAGCCATACTCACAATCTTTTCTCTGAATGAACCCATTATTGAAGCTATTGTGTCAACCCATCTCCTTGAGGATCTTCTTTTTCACTGATCCCATACTTAACCAAGTATGATGTCAGTCTCCAAGAACTGGTCCCTCCTGATAACATTCCAAAGTACCTGAGATGAGCTGTTGTCATCCTTCTTTCTAAAGAGCATTCTGGCTGTTCTTTTTACAACACAGATTTGTTCATTTTTCCAGCAGTTCATGATATATTTAATACTATTTGCCAATACCACAATTCAAAAATATCAGTTTTTCTTCAGTCTTCCTTAATATTTGCAAGCTTTCATATACATATGAGAATATTGAATATGCCATGGCATGGATCAGGTGTACCTTGGTGTTCAAAATAATTTGTTACTTTAAAAATTTTAAAAGATCCTTGACAGCAAATATATCCAATGCAATATGATGATTGATTTCCTAACTGGTGTCTCCATGAGCACTGATGGTAGAACCAAGTAAAGCGAAATCCATTACGACTTTCATCTTTTTCTCATAAAATTGTTTATTCATCTAGTTGTGAAGAGTTTTGAATGCTGTAGTCTAAGATCTTCATTAGTAAGTGCTTCCAGTCCTTCCTGCTTTCAGCAAGCAAGATTGTACCATCTGCATATTGTGGGTCATTAATGGTCTTTCTCAAATCCTGATTCTTCATATAGTCCAGTTTCTTGGATTATTTGTTTAGCATACATATTGAGTAAATTAGACCCTGAAGATTTGACTCCAGAATCCACCTAATCTAATTCCTCCTATTATATTGTAAACAATTTCAAGGATATTTTCAAGTGCTGTGTTTCTCTTTTTAATCTTAGCCCCCAATTCAATGCCCAATTTAGAGTAAGTACTCAAAATACATTACTGTTTGATGATATATACAGCACCTTTATTGATTTTATTCAAATGTGAATTGAGATCTAGAGAAGCTAAGTAATTGTCCCATTGTCACTCAGCCTTTTAATGAAAGAGCTTAGAGTTGGAAGTAAACAAGTCAATATTAAATCCACTGCACATTGTTGCTTTAAACCCAATTGATGCCAAGTAACTGCTATAGCCACCCTCCTGCAACACAACGAATGATTGCTGGCTACCTTTGTTTAGACAGTAGATAGCTTTCTTTGATCTTTTTTTTTTTTGCAAGTGTGTATATGTAATGGTAAAAGTAGCCCTTGACTTAGTGTCTAATTTCAGGTTTATGAATCTGCTACTCAATAGCTATGTGAGCATAAGAAAATTGAATATTCTTTTAGCCTTAGTTTCTTCATCTTCAAATTAAAGATAATAATTCTTGATGTAATTAGAAACAGTCTAAATCACTATTTATACATGTCTTCTTAGATAGTACTATGTCTGCACTATTGTCCTTAATTGCTGTCGAATTCATTAAAACTCATGGAGACCAGTGTCTGCAAGCAATCTACTAATAAGGGGATTCTTATTTTACTTATATAGGTGATTCAATGCTTAATAAATTGATTATTATTTTAATTATATCGAATTTCATGTATTATATTTTGTTGTTGTTGTTAAGTGCCATCAAGTCGATTCTGACTCATAACGACTGTTGCTGTATAGGGTTTCCAAGCAGCAGCTGGTGAGCTTGAACCACCGACCTTGCAGTTCAAACAACTTTGCAGTCTGACGAGTTTGCACATGTAATTTATTGATTTTGCATGAACAGAGTAGGGGCTTCTTAGACCTATAAACCTAAGGAAAACCTTGTTAAAAGTTTGAAATGTAGGTAAATATGTGGGTAAGCATTGGCTTAGAGGCAATGTTATAAGAATATTTAACAATTACTAGGAACCTCCCCCAAGATTTGGTTTCTGCTTCTCCTCTTGCACACTCTGCATTAACAGGCCTGATTCAACATGCATCATTAAGTCCCCAGGTCAAGCCTGTATGAGCCAAGGGAATACTATATGCTATGCTCTGAGAGCAAAAGCTCCTGGTGTGAAACAAATGAACACAGCCCTGGGAGCTGTTTTGCAAATTACCTCTTCCACTGTGTATACTGGCACCGCAGTACATCCTAAAGCTCAGTGTTCACATCAATTAGATGAGTGAGTCAGTCCCAGAAGTCATTTTCTTCATGCCAACGGCAGGCTGTAAACTTTTCTTTAGAACCAGAAAAGAGCAGACCAAGAGGGGCTAAAATATTTTTGTAATTTCTTACTGGAGAAAAATTATATACCTTGGAAACTATGTTTAGATGTTTCTGTTTGACTCAGCTGTATATGCCATTTTTACTTCCTAATATATATATATATGAGTGTAAGAGGCCCTGGTGGCAAAACGAAGTATATATATATGCTTAGAAAGTAAAAATGGCATATAAGTGAGAAGTTGGTGATTCAAACCCACCCACCTACTCTGTTGGAGAAAAAGCTGCTGATCTACTACTGTAAAGATTGTTGTTGTTGTTAGTGTGGTCGAGTCAGTTCTGACTCCTAGTGACTCTGTATAGGGTTTCTAAGGAGACGCTGGTGAGTTTGAACCACCTACCTTGTAGTTCAAACACAGTACCACATCAGGATTCCTCTGAAAATGAAGCTCTACTCTGTCCTCATAAATTGGAATTAACTTAGTGGCATCTAATAAAGACAAGAACATATATAGAGGTTCCCTAGTGTAGCGCTGTGGGTTAGTGCACCAGACTGCAAAGCTGTTTGAACTGCAAGGTCGGTGGTTCAAGCTCACCAGCTGCTCCTCGAAAACCCTATACAGGGTTGCTATGGGTCAGAACTGACTCGACAGCACTTCACAACAACAATAACTGAGTCCCAGTGTGGCACTGTAGGAAAAGCACTGGACTGCTAACCAAAAGGTTGGCAGTTTAAACCCACCAGTTGTTCATTGGAAACCCTACATGGTGTCGCTATGAGTTGGAATGACTTGACTGCACTTAACAACAACAGTAATATTGCACTTCAATGTAAAGAAAACAAAAATCCTCACAGCTGGACCAATAAATAATATCATGATAAACAGGTAAAAGATTGAAGTTGTCAAAGACATCATTTTGCTTGGCTCCACAATCACCACTTATGAAAGCACAAGTCAAGAAATCTAATGATGTATTGCATTAGGCAAATTTTCTGCAAAAGAAGTCTTTAAAGTGTTCAAGAGCAAAGATACCACTTTGAAGTCTAAGATGTGCCTCAAAAAGTGATGATATTTTTAATCACCTCACATGCATGTGAAAGTTAGACAATGAAGAAGAAAGACTGAAGAAGAGTTGATGAGTTTGAACTATGGCATTGGTGAAGAATATTGAAAGAATATATGGACTGCCAGAACAACAGACAAATCGGTCTTGGGAGAAATACAAGCAGAATATTCCTTAGAAGAAAGGATGGTGAGACATTGTCTCTTATAATTTGGACACATTAGGAGGAATCAGTGTCTGGGCTAGCGAAAAAGAGGAAGACCCCCAACAAAATGGATTGATAGAGTGACTGCAACAATGGTCTCAAACATGACAACAGTGTGAGGAAGGTTCAGGACCAGACAATGTTAAGTTCTGTTTGGAATGGGGTTGCTATGATTCAGAACCAACTTGGCAACACCATGCAATAACAATGACCCTAGTATTTGCTTCTATTCCATTTATTTTTCCCCCAGTATGAGCAATGAATACTTTCAAAATAAGATTTGATTTCAGAGCCCCATCTATTGGCTGTCCTATTCATCTATTTTAGATGACCTCTAGGCTCTTTTCCAGCCTGGGTAGTCTCATTTTGACCTAGTTATTAAAACTGCAAACTGGGAAGACATTTCTTATAACAGGAATTTTAAGGGAGGGAACTAAAATAGGCAAAGTAGAAAGAATATGGAAAGAGAGAAAAAATGGAAAGGTTTGAGGCAACTAAAAATATTTCCAAGAAGGTATTCAGAAATAACAAACAGTTTTATTAAAGTCTTGGGCATTTTTTGGCAGCAGAGTATGTTTCATAGACTAAAGAAAATCATGACCTAGTACTTTCTATAAATACAGCACTTTTCTTCACAAAGAGGTTTTTCTTCTTTTTTGTTTTCTTTTTTCATTTATTATTCATTAGATCCTTTCTGAAATTCTGTGGTGGGAAACTGGAAGAATAAAAAATTTCTTTTAATTTCCCCTCATTTTTTGTGAGATACTTAGGGAAGGAGGAGTATGGGAGGGAAACGGAGAAGGCAATTGATCAGCACTCCTAAACACCTTGCAATTACAGCCATCTTCAGTAGCCCTACTCAAACAAAACCCAAACCAAACCCGCTGTCATCAAGGTGACATCTCTCAGAGTGACCTGTAGGACATTACACAACTGCTCCCTACGGTTTCTGAGGCTGTAAATCATTATGGAAGCAGAGTGTCTCATCTTTATCCCTTAGAGTGACTGATGAGTTCAAACTTCTGACCTTATTGTCAGCAGCCCAATGCTTAATCCACTGTGCCACCAAAGCTCCTTCAAGATTAATGTTGTTTAGTTGCTAAGAGCCATCACACTTGTTCTGACTCATAGCAACCCTGTAAAGGTTCCTAAGAAGAAGCTGGTGGGTTTGAACCACTGACCTTAGGGTTAACAGTCCTGTGCTTATCTTACAGTTTCCCACCACGACTCGGTTAAAAAATTGTATAGTTAGCAAAGTTCCAGAAATTTTCCTAACTTCCAGGTTTTATGAGAAATTCTTCCCTTTTATATAGCTTTTAGGTGTCAATGTCTTTATTATGGCTCTTCCTCTAGTTTTTTTTTTCTCTTTTTTATATCCCTGAGCAATTTTCATTTTTAATAGATAAGATGAAGCTAAAAGATTCTAAGTGAATTAATTAGATATAGAATAATAAAAACCTCCTCAAGTCACCATAACAAAGGACAAGCCAAGTATGTGCTTCCTTGATGTACTGATATGGATAGGATAAGCACTGGACTGCTAACTGCAAGATGGGCAGTTCAAACCCACCAGCTGCTCCTTGGTAACCTCGTACAGGGTCACTATGTGTCAGATATGACTGAACTCATAGTGACTCAGTATAGGGTTTCCAAGGAGTGACTGATGAGTTTGAACTGCCGACCTTGTGGTTCACAATCCAGGGCTGATCCTACAGTGCCACACCAGGATTCTAAAAAGAAAGTTGTCATTGTTGTTGTTGTTAAGTGCTGTCGAGTCAGTTCCAACTCATAGCATCCCTGCATAGGATTTCTGAGGACAGCCTGGTGCATTTGAACCGCTAACCTTGCAGTTCAAATTGACTTTAAGGTCCAGTGCTTTATCCTACTGGATAAAGGTTGACACCAGAGGGTAGGAACTTGCAAAACCTTGATCCTTTTTAAAAATATTAACAAATAATCTGAACTTGTCATCACAGCTAACAAGATCAAACATACCAACCCTATAAATATCTTTCCCCTCTGTGTTAATTTCTTAGGACTGCTTTAATAGTGTACCATAAACTAGGTAGCTTAAACAAAAGAGGTTTATTCTCTAACAGTTGTGGAAAATAAAAGTTCGAAATCAAGCTGGGCCAGGTTTGTTTCTAAAATCTCTAAAGGAGATTCCTTCTGGTTGCTTCTGGCTTCTGTTGCTTGGTTTGTGGCAACATAGCTTCCATCTCTGCTTGTCTTCACAAGATCACCTTACGTCTGTGTTCATGTCTTCACATGGCATACACATCTATGCATCTATCTCTGTGTCTTTTTTCATCTTTCTATAAGAACACCAATCATAATATTGTATTAGGGCCTACTCTAACCCAGTATGTCTTCATTTTAACTTAATTACATTTATAAAGATCCTATTTCCAAATAAGGTCATATCCTTAGGTAATAGTTTGTTGTTGTTGTTGTTGTTGTTGTTATGTGCAGTGGAGTTGGTTCTGACTCATAGCGACCCTGTACAGCGTTTCCGAGGCTGTAAATCTTTATGGGAGCAGAAAGCCTCATCTTTCTCCCTTGGAACAGCTGATAGTTTCAAACTGGCGTCCCTGAGGTTAGCAGCCCAATCCGTAACCATTCCGCTACCAGAGTTAGGGGAATGCAATTTAACCCATTTTGTTGTTGTTGTTTGGTGCTGTTGAGTCACTTCTGGTTCATAGAGACTTGATGGACAAAAGAATGAAACACTTCTCTGTCCTGTTCCATCCTCACATTTGCAGTTACATTTGAGCACATTGTCTCTGCCACTGTGCTAATCCACCTCCTTGGATTAAACCCATAATACTCTTAAATACTTTATGTTCAGCTAATGTGGCACTGTTGTTGTTGTTAAGTGTGGCCAAGTCAGTTCTGACTCATGTATCGGGTTTCTAAGAAGTGGCTGTTGAGTTTGAATCACTGACCATGTGTTCAAACTGACCTTGTGGTCCAGTGCTTATCCTTTGGTGTCACACCAGTACTCTAATGTGGCAGTAGGTTTAATCAAAAGTACAATATAGAGATCAAGTTTCATTTTCTACTTTTGCTTCTTTAAGAGGTGATTATAGTCTTTCTTGGTCATTCTAAGCCCAATACTTGGGTCATGGTCATATTGTTGAAAATAAGGTCCAAAAAAAGGATGAGGAAAAAATTTAAATAGTATCTTATAATACTTTATATAAGTGACTTTGCATTATCTTCTGATCCTAAATCTGGAAATATAAGTTCTCCTAGACGATTGGATACAGAGGTGAATATAAGAAGTCTACTGACCCCTCAGAGCAAACCTCCTTCCAAGACTAAGACTCAATGGGAATACATGCTCTGATTGGTGACCACGTTCATCACCCATAAAGGGAAGTGAGGGAAAAACAGCAATGAAGCTATGAGCTAAGCCCTACAACGTTCAATGGACTCCTGTGAACCTGGGTGGAGACCTGGTTGGCCAGCAGTGTGGCAAGACCTGGGGACTCTTGGGCCCAGAATCAGTGACACAGCCACAGAGGACTAGAGTGGAGTGTGAAGCATCCATCTGATAAGAAGACAGGGCATATGCATAAGAACACCCACACTTGCAGATAATATCCACTTGACCTGGCTTCAATGACTGGATGATCAGAGCTCAACTAGAAGAAGAAAGAAGAGGAAAAAAAGAATAATCTGATACAATTTGATGAAGTTGTCCTACACCTATGGATGCAGTAGCTCAAAAGAGGGAATAAATCCTTACAGCAAGGATTATTCCCACCCCCTCCATACACAGAGTAGACAGGGATGGGCAACTTGGACATTGGCTACCCAAAATGGGGGGTAGGGCTACAAAGGCAAGAAGTGACTGGCTTACAAGCTTTCAAGAGGGAACCTAGATCCAGAAGGTATGAGGAAAGCAGAATCTCCACTGAGTAGTATCCAATCTGTATAGGCGGGGCTGATGAAAGGAAATGCGGATAGGTCTCTTGTGATACAATGGTGAAAAATTGTTATCAGGACTGATTGTGAGGGTTGAAAATGTGAAGGTAGACGTTTTGTAGCAAGAAGGGGAGTTACTAACTTTTCAGTCTATGAGAGGAGGTCCCTGGGACCATCAAGGGAGAAGAGCAGAGAGTGGGACCCTACCCAGAGAAGCAGTGACACCAGAGATGGAGGCAGAGACGATGACATGGAAAGATGGAGTGGCTGGGGACTTTTGACCCAGAGAGGGAGAGGGGCTGTGTGACCAGGGGGCAGGCTTGTAGGGCGGACCCTTTCGTTGGTTGATGATGCATGGAAGGGATTGTAGCCATGGTGGTTGAACAATATACGATAGGATGAATGTGGAACTAATGTTCTCCTATGTAAACTATCACATAATTCACAATAAAACGTTAAAAAAAAAAAAAAAAAAAGACTTCTACTGAACTCTAAGGAGCATTTTAATTACTTTTGTGATTTATTAATTACAGGATAATTCCTGAGATTTAGCAGAGTTGCTCACCAAAGCTATGAGTAATTGTTGGTTGTGAATTACAGGTGAGTCTCATTAATCTTTTCTGGGATTTTGTCTGTTTGGGCTTTCACCTCATGGTGCTTCTACCCCAAACTGTAAACCACCATACATTAATCCTACATCACTAGGTCTTCAGATCAGAAATAAAGATAACTGCACTGACAGCAGTCTGGATATAGTTTTAAAACCAAAACAATTTTCATTTGACTCAAATATAATTAAAAGACAATTCCATTAGCCATATGACATCTTGAGATGTTAATTCATTTCTTTCAATAGAGGCTTTTTATTTTATTTATTTATTTGTAAACTCTGTATCAGAAACTACTCTAGTTGCTGCAGCCACACTGTAAATAAACTTCAAGGCCTCACTCTTGTGGAATGTACATTCTAGAGGTAGGGGACAGAAATAAAGTTTAAAATCCATCAGGTAGAAGAATTGGCTAGAAAGTAAGAGAGAGCATGTTAACTTCATGCTTCGGTTTTTGACTGAGTTACCCATTTGAGAAAACACAGGGATTTGTTTGTCCTAAAAAGCTACAGGCAAACTCACTTGTGAGGGTTAGCATGTGTATTTCCCTGTGTAATGGCAGGGCAATATAATGAGAGTCATTCCTGCCACTGCAGTTGCCTTTTCTAGATTATGATTGTTATTAAATTTCCTCCAGTCAGATTCCATTCATACAGACCCTGCATAGGGTTTTTGAGAAGCGGCTGGTAGGACTGAACTGCTGACCTTGCAATTCAAACTGATCTTTTGGTCCAGTGCTTACCCCACAGCGCCACACAAGGACTCTAGATTATGATTAGATGATTGATTTTGGTGGTTTTGTATGTGTGCATCCATTGCCGAGTAGTCTCTACATGCATGAACAATAATTACAGTGAAGCAATGAAATATCTTTTGGTATTAAAAAGAAAGACAACTCATTGTATTTCAAGAATAAACATAATGTGAAAACAGTGACTTGCAACCTTTACAATGCTTTTATTGTTGTTGTTAGGTGCCAACTCACAGCAACCTTATGCACAACAGATCAAAACACTACATGGTCCTGTGCCAACCTAAAAATCATTGCTACACCCGAGTCCATTGCTACTGTCACTGTGCCAATCCATCTCATTTGGGAGAGGGGGTCTTCCTATTTTTATCTGACTCCCACTTTATCGAATATGATAGCATCCCTCCAGATAATATGTCCAAAGTATGACAGACAAAGTACGTCATCTTGGCTTCAAAGGAGGACTCTGGCTGTACTTCTTCCAACACAGATCTATTTCTTCTTTGTTGTGGTTGTTAAGTGCCATTGAGTCGGTTCCGACCCATAGCGACCCTGTACAGGGTTTCCGAGGGTGTAAATCTTTACGGGAGTAGAAAGCCTCATCTTTCTCCCGCAGAGCAGCTGGTAGTTTCAAACTGCTGATCTTAAGGTTCGCAGCCCGATTTGTAACCACTACGCTACCAGAGCTCCTTAGGCACTTTCAATATTCTCTTCCAACAGCATAACAAAAATGCTTCAATTCTTCTATGGCTTCCTTATTCATTGTCCAACTTTCATATGCATAGGAGGTTATTGAAAACGCCATGGTTTGTGTCAGGTACACCTTAGTTCTCAAACTGACATCTTTACTACTGAAACTTTAAAGAGGTCTTTTGCAACAGATTTGCCAAATGCAATACATTCTTTGATTTCTTGACTGATGCTTCCATGAGTTCTGATGGTTGATCTGAGAAAAATGAAGTCCTTGACAACTTCAATCTTTTCTCCATTTATATAGATGTTGTTTATTGGTCCAATGGTTAGGATTTTTGTTTTCTTTACATTGAGATGCAACCCATACCAAAGGCTGTGGTCTTAGGTTCCCATCAGTAAGCATTTAAGTCCTTTTGGATTTCAGTAAGCAAGGTTGTATTATCTGCATATCATAGATTGTTGAATGTCATGTTTTTCTTCATATAATCTCGTTTCTCAGATAATTTGCTCAGCATACAGATTGAATAAATATGGTGAAATAATACAATCTTGACTCACACCTTTCCTAATTTTAAACCATCCAGTGTTCCTTTGTTCTGTCTAAACAACTGCCTTGTGGTCTATGTACAGGTTCTTCATGAGCACAAGCAAGTGTTCCAGAATACTCATACCTCATCACAATGTTTCCCATAGCTTGTCATGATCAACATACTCAAGAGTCTTTTTGTAGTAAATTAAGCTCAAGTAAACATCTTTCTGGTATTCTCCGATTTCAGCCAAGATCCATCTGACACCAGTAATGAGGGGTATCGCATCTGATATCCATCATTCCATATCCTCTTCTGAACCCAGTTTGAACCTCTGGAAGTTCTCTATCAATGTATGGTTGCAGCCAATTTTTGTATTGTTTTTAGTAAAACATTACTTTTCATCATAGTTCTATATTCAGTGATGTTGTCCAATGATTTCTGCATGCCTCTGGGTCACCTCTCTTTGAATCGACACAAATACGGATCTCTTCCAGTCAGTTAGCCAGGTCAATGTCTTCCAAATTTTGTGGTATAGATGAGTGAGTGCCTCCGGTGCTGAATCAGTTTGTTGAAAGATTTCAATTTGTATTCCATCAATTTCCAGTGTCTTGTTCTTTGTCACTGTCTTCAGTGCACCTTGGATGTCTTCCTTCAAGATCATTGACTCTTGATCATATGCTACCTCTTGAAATGGTTGGACAGTGACCATTTCTTTTTGGTACAGTGACTGTATATTCCTTCCATCTTTATTTAATACTTTCCGCATCATTCAACCTTTTGCCCACAGAATCCTTCAGTATTTCAAGTCAAGGCTTGAATTTTTTCTTCACTTCCCTCAACTTAAGAAATGCTGAGCATGTTCTTCCCTCTAACTCCAGGTTTTTGTATCTGTTGTTATAATATTTGACTTTGTCTTCTTGAGCTGATCTTTGAAATTTTCTGTTCAGCTTTTGTACCTCCTTATTTCTTCCATTTGTTTTAGCATCTGTATGCTGGAGGACAAGTTTCAGAGTCTCTTCTGGCATCCATTTTGGTCTTTTCCTTATTTCTTGTCTTCTGAATAACCTTTTACTTTCTTATTGTATGATGTTCATGATGTCATCCCACAACTCTTCTGGTCTTTAGTGTCTAATGCATCAAATCTGTTCTTCATATGATCTCTAAATTCAGGTGGGATATATTCAAGGGATATATTTTGGCTCTCATGGACTTGTTTTAGTATTCTTCAGCTTCAGCCCAAATTTGCATATGAGTAATTGATGGTCTGTTCCACAGTCTGCCCCTCGTCTTGTTTTGGCTGATGATATGGAGCTTTTCCACTTTCTCTTTCCACAGATTTAGTCAATTTGATTTCTCCATATTCCATCTGGTGAGGTCCATGTTTATAGTCACCTTTTATATTGTTAAAAAAAAAAAAAAAGGTATTTGCAACAAACAAGTCATTGGTCTTCTTTGTTGCAAACACTATCGTACGGTCTCCTGTGTCATTTCTATCACCAAGGCCGTATATTCCAACTACTCATCCTTCCTCTCTGTTTCCAATCTTTGCTTTCCAATCACCAATAACTATCAATACATCCTGATTTCAAGCTAATCTGAAAACCTGTCCACCATAGGTGAATCACAGCAACATGCAAGCCACCAGAGTATGACACACTGACAGATGAGTATTGGTACCCTTTTTTAGAGAGACCAGTTAAAAAGCACGGTCTTACCACCACATCAAAAATTTCCATTGAGTAAAAATTTGCTGAATTGAAAATTGTGATACCTGGTTTCCAAAACAAATTAAAAAAAAATGTTGCTTCCCTTTTCCCACAATGGTCAGTCTGGGTGCCATCACAAGAAATTATAATATTGATTGCACAAATATTTCAGAAAGAGAGAGAGGCATTATCACAAAGCTGGCCAGAAAGCAAACTTTGAAGAATTTGTGAGAGGAAAGTTAATACTAGATCCTTAAATCAGACACAAAGTAACCAGTATAAGACAACATATAGTTGATGTTTTGAAAACTTGGATTTAAAGGAGTCAGCGCAGACATTTTTTAATAATATATATTGAGAACACACTGTACTATGTGTTGAATGCTAAAATCCTAATAGGAAAAAAAAAATATGAGGTTTTATGATGTCTAGAAACAAATTTTGAAACACTAACACCTAAAAATATATGATTGTGTTCGCCGGCACCTCAAATCCAGAATGAAGGTCATTTCAGTCCTATGACAAAGATGTCATGTAGAAGTCAAAGAGAACAGGGTCATTACATAAGGTCCATGTCAAGAAAGACAAAAACCTTATAAATTCAGTGCACACTGAGCACCTGAATATGTTGCTGATTAAACACCTGGTTTAAATACAGCAATACTCAAAGTGATAAGTACTTTCAGACTTTACAGGGTACTTTGTTTTTGATGTTAGAGTCCTATTTTAATTTTTTTCACATAAAATCTCCAGAGTTGATTTTTGGTTTACAGTGATGAAAATTACGTTGATTAAGGGTTGTGTTGCTCAGTCAGTTAATGGCATTTCTGTCAATAAGTTCTGCACCTGTAAAAAGCTGAATTTGGTAAAAGTTGTGTGGTGGTAGTGGTGGTGGTTGTGTGCCATCCAATTGGTTCTAACTCTTAGCCATCCTATACATGGTTTTTCAGGATGCCTGGTGGTGTCGCTGTATAATAAGCACTGGAGTGAACCACTAAGTGGGTGGTTCAAACCTACTAGCTATTTCTCAGAAACCCTCTACAGGGTCACTAAGAATTGGAATTGACTCAATGACACTTAACAACAACAACAAAAGGTTTCCTGAGACTATAAATCTTTACTGAAGCAGAAATCCTCATCTCTCTTTCTTGGAAGAGGTAGTGAATTTGAACTGCTGACCTTGCAGTTAGCAACCCAATGTATAATTCACTATGCTACCAGGGTTCCTTTTAGAGGTATTAAAACAGCAACAACAAAATTAAAAGAGTAACTCTTGAGGTTGTTTTGGTAAAACCAGATTTCTCATGGGATTTGGTATCTTGGACTGAAGATTTAAGATCCCAGTTTTATATGTTGTTGTTGTTGTTGTTAAGTGCCGTCGAGTCGGTTCCGACCCATAGCGACCCTGTACAGGGTTTCCGAGAGTGTCAATCTTTACGGGAGTAGAAAGCCTCATCTTTCTCCCGCGGAGCGGCTGGTAGTTTCGAACCGTTGACCTTAAGGTTCGCAGCCCGATTCGTAACCACTACGCTACCAGAGCTCCTTATATAACATCCCAGTTAATTAGCCTAATATCATGTTTAGTACTTCTGTTCCATTTCCTAATCTGTTGCGTAGTGTCTGGGGTCTTAAACAACTTGTACATGGGCAATCAATGTACAATGATAAGTTTCTATTTACCTGGAGGAAAAGAAGAAGTAGAGTTAGGAATAGGAAGAAGAATAAAAATGTATGACTTACTGCTTCCATGAACAACTGTCTCCTTTGGCACTTGAGACCAGAGAAGAACTGGATGATATTCAGCTACTATTACTGCATGTTTTGCTCAAAGATTTTATATAAGAATCTTGGTCAAAATGGAGAAAATGCAGAATAGAATTTCAAATTATCATTGACATCATTGAATCCAGTTTTTGTATACATGGTGACTAGATGAACCTATGAAACTACTGTTATAAAATAATCTTTGAACCTTAAATAAAAAATAAACCCTGATGTCTTCTTAAAACAAAACACTTGTTTAATTCAACCAGTAAGGAATTTCTGCCTTGATCATTGTGCTTTCTAAAGAACTATTTACATGAGATCAAATTAACAAGAGCAACTGGAACGACTAGACAGGAAACTTAGGAGGCAGTGAATTTTTGTTAATGAAGGAGGAAAATCTCAGAAAAGGATGGTGAGAATACTTGTACAACTTGAAAAATGGAATCAGTGTAACTGAATTATATATGTAGAAATTGTTTACTTTTATGTTCTGCTGTGTTCTCAACAAAAACAAAAATAACTAAATTATTGTTTTAAAGTGAGAATATATATGAGCATTTGAGTTGATCTGGATATTCATTTGGTATATAAAACAATTTAAGTTGCCTGCAAGTTCTGATTTTAAATGAATAGTTTAATAAGAGTCGTGAAAATGTTGATGCCTATGAGGCAGTCTCTACATTAGTGCCCCAACTCATAGCCACTATAACAGTTTGTTCCACTTTCCTAGCTACTTTACTAGCAGCAGCTGCCTGCCATCACCATTGATTATACTGAAGAACCCCTCTGTTTCTGCCGGTTCTTCTCCATAACTCCCTGTGGGCCACTTGCCATTATCTATCTGACAGCTGAGCCCCTTCCAGGCTCATTGCTATCTTCAATGTCTATCTAGTGACCTGTATTACAACTCTTTTACAATCACAGGAACCATAGGTCCAGATCACTTTGTCCCAGGATGTTCTTGGTCTTGGAGTTCTTTCTTTGTTTCTCTCTCTGTCTACTCTCTAAAATCTCCTATGGAGGTGGCTACTGATACATATATATGTAATTCTTGTCAATTTCAAGGCATGACCCTTTAACAAGATCACGAGCCAATCAACAACCTCAGTGGACTATGAATCACTCAATCATATTGGGTAGATTTCCAAGACATATTAAGGAGTCTTGGTGTAAGATAAGCACTAGACAGCTAACCACAAGATTAATTGTTCAAACCTACCCAGCTCCTCTTTGGAAACCGTATTTAGGGTCATTATGAGTCAGAATCCACAGTACGACACTTAACAACAACTTATTTAAGTAGTAAATTTATCTATCTTTTTTTTAAAGTTTTTATTGTGCATTGAGTCATGATTTACATGGAAGAAAATCAGTTTTACACTCATCGTTTCATTGCAATGATTACAATTCCATCCATGCATCATCATTCAATAGTATTTGCTTCTATTCCCTGTTTGTTTGTTTGTTTGTTTGTTTTTTAGGGGGAGGGGTGATGTACATAAAAACACTCAGGAATATATAGTAATTGAAACAAACAAAGAGCATATTCTGAAAGCCTGCCTCCTGGCCACCAACACTCAGACTTTCTCTTTCCATGGGTCTAGAATCCTCAGGGCTTTCTCTTTCCTTGCCCTCATCTCTGCTTCCATCTCTGGTGCCACTGCATCTCTCTTCATAGGATCCCATATTCCCCTCATGCTCTTCTTCCTTGAAGGTCCTAGGGTCCTCTGTTCCTGAACTGTAAGATTAACTACTTCCCCTTTTTTATTCTACAGAATTTCTACCTTTACAGTTGTGACATTTGCTATTGAATCATAGGACTCTTATCCCCATCTTTTTTCACCAGACCCATCTAGACAAGATAAAAACAATTCAGTGGGGATTCTACCTTGACCCACACACTTTTAAACTCTCTCTTGAAAACTTGTAAGCCAGTCACTTTGTGCCTTTATCACCCCCTCCTTTTAGGTAGTCAGTGTCTAAGTTACCCATCCCTATCAACCCTGTTTACAGAAGGGACAGGATTGATACCTGATGTGAAGATGCCTTCCCTCTCAGTTGGTATTTTGAGCTACTATACATAAGTATAAGTCAAGTTCATCAAATTGTAACAATTTACACTTGTTTCCTTTATCAAAAATTGTATTTTTAACTTCCTCTAGTGGAGTTCTGAGCCCTGGTGCAGAGCTGTGGACTAATGTGTCAGACTGCAAAGTCCTTTGAACTGCAAGGTCGGTGGTTCAAGCTCACCAGCTGCTCCTTGGAAACCCTATACAGGGTCATTATGGGTTAGAATCCACTGGATGGAACTTAAGAACAACAGTGGAGTTCTGGGCATCAAGCCATGTGCAAGTTTGGGCATTCTTGTGCAAACTGACCTATCTTTTGCAAGATAATGGCTCAGCCATGTCTTTTTGGGAGACTTAAAAGTCAAGTAATTTCTCCAAAGAACTACAGCAAAGGTAAAACTCCTCAGAGCTTGTTGTTGTTGTTGTTGTATGCCGTGGAGTCGGTTCTGACTCATAGCGACTCTGTTCAGGGTTTCCAAGGCTATAAATCTTTACGGGAGCAGAACGCCTCATCTTTCTCCTGCGGAACAGCTGGTAGTTTCGAACCGCTGACCTTGCGGCTCGAAGCCCGATTCGTAACCACTACGAGCTCAGAGCTTAGGAGGGAAAATCCCCTAAACTGTTTTTCCAAAGAACCTAGGCAAAAGGTCACCTAAAGAAATTCATTGCACCATGGTTATGCAGTTACTGTTGCTACTGTTAGATGCCATGTAGTGAGTTCCAACTCATAGTGACCCTGAACAACAGAATGAATCACTGCCCACTCTTGAACTATCCTCATAGCCCTTGTTATATTTGAACCCACTCTTGAAGCCCCTGTTTCAATCCATCTGGTTGAGAGTCTTCCTCTTTTTTGCTGACTCTACTTTACCAAGCATGATGTTATTCTCCAGAGTCTTGTTCTTCCTGATAATATGTCTAAATTATGTGAAACAAAGTTTTATCATTCTTGCTTCTAAGAAGCACTCTGACTGTACTTCTTCCAAGATAAATTTATTCATTGTTCTGGCAGTATATGATATACTTAAAATTCCTCACCAACATCATAGTCAAAGGCTTCAACTTTTCTTCAGTTTTCCTTATTCATTGTCCAACTTTCTTATGTACTTAAGATGACTGAAATACTATGCCTTGGGTCAGGTACACCTTAGTCTTCAAGGTAACATTTTTGCTCTGTAACATTTTAGAGGTCTTTTGCAGTAGATTTTCCCAAAACAATATGACATTAATTTCCTGACTGATGCTTTCATGAGCATTGATTGTAGATCCAAGCAAAATGAAATCCTTGTCAACTTTTATATTTTCTCTGTTTATCATAATACCTCTTGTTGGTTACATTGTGAGAATTTTTGTTTCCTTTATGTTGAGGTATAATCCATACTGAAGGCTAATAATATCTTTGATATTCTTCAATAAATGCCATAAGTTTCTTCACTTTCTGCAAACAAGGTTGTGTCATCTGCATATTTCAGATTGTTAACAATCCTTCCTCCAAATCTGATGCCATATTCTTCTTCATATAGTCCAGATTCTCAAAATATTTGCTCATCATACAGGTTGAATAAGTATGGTGAAAGGATGCAGTCCTGATATGCACCTTTCCTGATTTTGAACCATGTAGTATCTTCTTGTTCTGTTGAAACAACTGTCCCTTATTCTGTATTCAGTTTCCATATGAGCACAATTAAGTGATTTGCTAATCCCCATTCTTCATAATTTTACCCATAATTCACTATGATCTTCACAGTCAATGTCTTTGCATAGTCAATAAAACACAGGTAAGCTTCTTTCTGGTATTCTCTGCTTTCAGTTAAGATCCTTTGGATCCACCCTTAATTTCTTTCTTTTTTTCCCCATCCTTAATTTCTTGACTGGAACATCAGCTACTTATTTCTTATCCTGAAGGAAATTCAATGTTCATAGAAGGAATTAAGCTTATGGTAATGTCCCTGGGTTTAGAATTATTTGTAGACAACAGTCATGTAAATAAGATAATTTTCTCTTATAGTCCCATCATGCATGTTTCCCTCACCTTTACAATCTAATTATAGAAATAAAAGAAAAATATATCTCTCTTAAAATCGCTAAGGTTACTTTCAAAATGTTAAGACAGAAATAAAAGAGACAATTTAAATAAACCTACTTCCCTGCCTTTAACTTAAGGTTACTTTCTGTTCATATGGGAATTTGTATGTACAAACTAAAGGAATATATTCTGCCATATTTTAAAAGACAAAGACTAACAAATAAAAACTCCAAGGACACACAGAGAATGATGAGACATTTTGTACTTGCATCAAATTGGGAAACATCTTAAGTTAATTAACAGATGTATAAGTCTGTGCTACAAAGGCCTGTAGGTAGCACAAATGCTTCAAATTCAATCACTTTCCCAAAATTTGATGGTGGTGCTGCAGTATAATGCACTGGACTGCAAGATTGGTTTAAACCCCAAGGTCGGCATTTCAAACTTACCAGCTGCTCAATGGAAACTCTGTATAGGGTCACTATGAGTCAGAACCAACTTGGTGGCACTTTACAACAATAATACTCCACTTAATGGAGTCCTGGTGTGGGGCTGTAGGATAAGCACTGGACCACAATGTTGGTTTGAACTGTAAGGTAGGCAGTTTGATCCCATTAGCCGCTCTTTAGGAACCCTATACTGGGTTACTGTAAGTCAGAACTGACTTGGTGGCAGTTAACAACAACAACACACCACTTAATAGGAGTCCTAATGTGCTGCTATAGGACAAGCACTGGACTGTTAACTACAAAGTTGGTGGTTCAAACCCACCAGCTGCTACTTGGAAACCCAATTCAGGGGTGCTATGAGATGGAACCATATCAACAGCACTTAATAACAATAACCCCATTTAATGGTGCTGCAAAAGTAAGGCCTGGAAATCTGCTTCCATAAAGATCGTTTGTTGTTAGTTTCTATCAAGTCAATTCTGACTCATGGAGATGTGATGAGTACACAGAGCCAAATTGCTCCATCAGGTTTTCATGGTTGTTACTTTTCAGAAGCAGATCACCAGACCTGTCGTCTGCCTCTTGATGGGTTCAAACCATCAACCTTTGGGCTAATAATACTTGATCATTTAACCAATTGTGCTACCCAGGTCCACCAGTAAAGTAAATATTGTTGTTGTTAAGTGCCATCGAGTCGATACTGACCCATAGCCACTCTGTGTAGGCTTTCCAAGGAGCAGATGGTGAGCTTGAACCACCAGCAAAGATTACAATCATGAAAATCCTATCTAGCAGTTCTACTCGGTAACACTTGGGGGAGTCATGAGTCAGAATTGATTCCACAGCAACAAAATTGGTTTTGATGCTCTTTAGTTTCGCTTTATTTTTATTTTTGAAGTGTACCAAAGTAGGTTCGATATCACAGTGTATCCTCAAGCTTACTTTGAACTACATGTCTCTACTGTGACCAAAATTCATCTCAGGATTTCCTTATCATAGGGATCAGAGAATAATGCAGCATATAAGATTGGCAAAGAGCATATATATTCAAAATTCCTAAGTATTTTGCCTGTGATTACCTTACCATAAGAGATAGAGAGTGAGAATTGGTGTGCTTCTAGAACTGCAAGGTGATGATAAGAAAGCAGTCGTAACTGCCTTGTAATCATTACTGTCTACCTGAAAATATGTTAGTTGCTCTAACTGCTAAATTTAACTATAATAGAATCAGATCAATATGAAATAAACAGCTTCAAGTGCAGCTGTTTTAAGGGAGATAAAATAACAAGGAGCAGGCCCTTGTCTCTGGTGAATGAATCTGCAGGGAAACATCGCGACAGCACTGAAACACAGCCACAGACCATAACTGATTCTGTGTGCATCTTTGTTGCTTCCATATGCCTTAAGACCCAGTTTCACTTATCAGCATTCCCTCAAGCAAGCACTCAAAATCGAGGAGTCTTAGTGTCAGCACATGATTCAAAAACAGTCTTTACCAACATACCCTCTGCCAGCTAAGCTCAGGAGTGTGAAAGTCATGAACATCCAACAGTCAAAAATGGGAGCTTTGAAAATGGTGCCAGACATCTGTTGTGTTTTTAACCCAATTCTTTTTTGCTTGTTTTGTTTGCCTTTTTTAAATTTTTTTTTCTCTTTTTTTAATTTTTTTTTCAAGTTTTTATTGTGAATTGAGTGAAAGTTTACATGGGAGATCATCAGCTTTACATTCATCCTATCATATTTCGTTTCATTGCAATGATTGCAATAACCTCCACATATCATCAAACAACCAAAGGGTACACCCTGCAAGCCTGCCCCCCGGCTGTCAACACACAGCACCTCTCCTTCCCTGAGTCCAGAGTCCCCAGCCACTCCATCTCTCCACATCATTGTCTCTGCCACCATCTTTGGAACCACTGTTTCTCTGGATAGGGTCCTGCACTCTGCTCTTCTCCCTTGATTGTCCCAGGGTCCTCTGCTCCTGGACTACAAAATCAACCTCCTTTTGTTACAAAACATCTACTTATACATCTGCAACTCTCACTGTCAGTCCTGATAACAATTATTCACTATTGTACCATAAGAGTCTTATCTCCATCTTCTTTTACCAGCCCCGTCCAGACAGGTTAGAAACCATTCAGTGGAGATTCTAACTTCCCCCATACCTTCTGGAACTAGACTCCCTCTTGAAAGCTTATAAGCCAATCACTTCTTGCCTTTGTAGCACCCCCATTTGGGGTCGCCAATGTCTAAGTTGTCCATCCCTGTCAACCCTCTGTACTGAGGGGGTGGGAATGATCTTCACTGCAAAGATTAATTCTCTCTTTTGAACTACTACATACATAATAAGTATGTTGTTATGTGCCATGGAGTCGGTTCTGACTCATAGCAACCCTGTACAGGGTTTCCGAGGCTGTAAATCTTTACGAGAGCAGAAAGCCTCATCTTTCTTCCGTGGGATAGCTGGTAGTTTTGAACTGCTGACCTTGCAGCTTGCAGTCCGATTCGTAACCACTACAATACCAGAGCTCCTTAGTATAGGTCAAGTTTACCAAATTGTATCAGATTACTGTTGTTTGTTTTTTTTTTCATCTTCTTTCTTTCTCTAGTCGAGTTCCAGCCATTGAAGCCAGGTCAAGTGGGTACTATATGCAAGTATGGGTGTTCTTGTGCATATCAGCTGGATGCTTCACTCTCTGCTCTAGTCCTCTGTGACCATGTCCCTGGGCCCAAGAGTCCCCAGGTCTTGCCATACTGCTGGCCAACCAGGTCTCAAACCAGGTGGACAGGAGTCTATTGAACATGATCAGTCTTAGCTCACAACTTCATTGCTGTTTCTCCCCACTTCCTCTTATTGGTAAACCAACATGGTCACCAGCAAGACCACATGTCTGCTAGTGTATTCCCCTTGAGTCTCAGTCTTAGAAGGGGGTTTGCCCTGAGAGGGCCCAACCGCTTGCCTTGATGGCTCCAGGGCAAACAACTTGGTTGTTTTTGATTTTTCCCTGCTGGTCTTTCTTTCATGAAGTATCTTCTGCTCTTCTAGCCACTCCACGCTGGTCTGCTTATACTTTGAAGTGGAAATTTCCCATCTTAGAGGATTCTGGATGAAGATCAGAATGCCACCTATGGTCTTATGCAATGTAAAGGCTCCGCAGGAAGCCTCCTTCACTGGGCAAGTTCTAGCACCATTTTAGGTAGTCCAATCAGTTATAGGCAAAAGACGGACTTACAACTTTTCTATGGTGATGTTTGTGGCTATTCCTTTCTCTGTCCCTCAAGTGTCTAGGCAAGGGAAACCAAGATTCAAAAAAGGGCCAAGTATCTTAACCTTATTTCTCCTTTATAACCATTTAGACCATGCCTCACTCCCTGTATCCCTGTTGCTCCAAGGTTAAGCATACATCTGTCCCACTAAGCCCATGCAAACCCATCTAACTGTTCTCCCATCTATCTTGTTCTTCCATTACCCTAGCCCTTCTTGTGTATTGCCCCCACCCCCCAGCACCCAAACTATCCTGTCTATTCCTTCCCTGTGCTCCACCTTTTCCTCACTCCCCTTACACCAGCCATACCTCCCAGTAATCAGCAAAGATTTTTTTTTCCATTTTAGTGTGGGTACTTTTTCTTAATCTTCTATAATAATGTTCTGGTAGCGTAGTGGTTACGAATCGGGCTGCAAACCTTAAGGTCAGCGGTTCGAAAATACCAGCCGCTCCGCGGGAGAAAGATGAGGCTTTCTACTCCCGTAAAGATTTACACCCTCGGAAACCCTGTACAGGGTCGCTATGGGTCAGAACCGACTCGACGGCGCTTAACAACAACAACAACAACAGTAATGTTCCTATGCAATAGTTGTCCTTTTGTGACTGACTAATTTCACTCAGCATAATGTCCTCAAGGTTCATCCATGTTATGTGGTGGCTTCCAGCTTCTTTGTTATTCTTCAAGATAGCCTAGAATTCCATTATGTGTATGTACCACAGTTTGTGTATTCATTCTTCAATTGATGGGCACTTAGGCTGTCTCCATCATTTTTCTATTGTAAATAGTGCTGCTATGAACATTGGTGTGCATGTATCTACTTGTGCTATGGCTCATATTTCTTGTAGATAAATATCAGGTAGAGGAATTGCTGGATCTACTTCCAACTTTCTGAGGAAGTGCCATATTGTTTTCCAGAATGGTTGAACCATTTTGCAATCCCACCAGCAATGTAGGAGGGTCCCAGTCTCTCGGCATCCTTGCCAGCATTTATTGTCCTCTACTTTTTTGCTCTTTGCTGTTATTGCTGGTGTAAGATGATATCTCATTGTTGTTTTGATTTGTGTCTCTCTAATGTCTAGTGATTGTGAACATTTCTTCCTAAGTTTGTTGGCTGCCCAGATCTCCTTCCTGGTGAAGTCTATGTTCATATCCTGTGCCCATTTTTAAATTAGGTTAATTGTCTTTTTCTTGTAGAGGTGTTGTGGTTTCTTATTTATTTTAGAAATAAATCCCTTGTCAGATGTGTCATTATGAAAGATTTTTTTCCCATTCTGTGGGCTCCCTTTTTACTCTTTTGATGCACTTAAGTTTATAATTTTTAGTATGTTCCAATCATCTATTTTGTCTATTTTGTTTGTATTGTTTTCAAAATGTTTGGTAGTCTGTGTGTGGCCTGGATTAGAGCCCTCACATTTTTCCCTATTTTTTCACTGATGGCCTTTATAATTCTGGGATTCACATTTATGTCTTTAATCCATGCTGAGTTGGTTTTTGTATAAGGCATTTAAGCAAAGCAATTATCTTTTGGGTCTATGTTTTCAAGTAATTGAAGCCTCTGACTTAGTTTAGGTACAGGCAGTGTTTTAAAGTAAATCAGAAAATCATAAATCATAAAATTGAACATCTGCAAAGAATATCTCAGTACACTAATATTAGTAAATTACATGCCATAACACTATATGTAGTATGTATAACTAATGATAAGATGTGTATTTTTAAAATGAGATAGCTCAAAGTACAATTTGTTATAGATTAAATACGTGGTAAATCGGGATTGTGCATAAAACATACCCTGTTGATATGAGTGAATGTACATGTGTTGAATACAAAATTCTGGGCCTTACATTGTCAAATACTATTAATCATTTTCAGATTTTGTAAAAAAAAATTCTCCTCTAGTTTATGAGTTAAGTATTATTTTTGGAGTCACACTTCCCATATGACTTAATTTGCATATATAAATTTCTGGTATTCAATGCTCAATACAGCAATTATTTTAAGTCAATCACAAATCCTTGAGGGAGAACTTGTTTGATTTTTTTTTTTTTAATTTAATAAAAGGGTCCAATCTCAGTCACAGCTTTATATTTATCATGTAAGTATAATTAAAATATATACCATATGCCTTCAAGTGACCTTTGAGATCAACATACACACATTCATGAACACATACAACATGATTTTAAATAGAATTCTAGGATTCCCTGGAAATGAGGGAATAAAATTCCTCTTAATTATTATCTTCCATGTAGTGAGAATAATGGCTGGCTTTAGTATGAGCTTCTTTATTATGCCTTAAGAAAATATTTGGAATATTTAACAAATATCTCATGATTTGATCCAATGTATTTATTAATTAATAAATAGTAGTAATATTCTTTCAAACATTAATCTCTGATTAAATACCATGTAATCACCATGCTTCATCACTATTTATAAACCATTTGATTGAAAAAAAATTCAAGTTTTCTGTTCATTTGGAGATATCTGTTATTATCAATTAAAATACGCATAAATTGTAGATGTTACATTGACACAAGCATCACCAATTTCTTGTGACTCACTATCAACATTTGATTGAGTCATTGTGTGGTGCTGTAGGATAAGCACTAGACTGCAAGGTTGGTTTGAACCAAAAGGCTCACAGTTCAACCCACTAGTGGCTCCTCGGAAACCCTATACAAGGTCGCCATGAGTAAGAATTGACTCAGTGGCACTTAACAACAACAACATCAACATTTGATAAGGTTTCTCCAAACCACTGAGCTACCTCTTCATTATTTTCCTCCTGGTTATTATCCTCTCTCTACTGAATTACAATCATCATTATAGGTGACCGAGAACTTAGGTTCTGTAGTCTTGGATTTACACTCTTCAAAGGTAAGTTATATCAAATTCTAACTTAGTGGCCTGAACTTTTCAGGTACTTGATAATACTTTTTCAAGCATTGAATCTTTCTCCAATAGCATGTCAAAATGAATGTGCTATAAGTAAGTTTTGTCATAAATTATATAAGGAAACTTAATTGTGCTCATTCCAGAACACTTTATTGTGCTCATGAGGAATCTGTACCAAGAGACAGTTTTTCAAACAGAACATGGGAACACTGAATGGTCTAAAATTAAGAAAGGTGTGCAACAAGGTTGTGTTCTTTAACCATACTTATTCAACCTGTTGTTATTGTTGTTGTTGTTAAATGCCGTTGAGTTGATTCTGATCCATCGCAACACTGTATATGGTTTCCAAGGAGCAGCTGGTGACCTTGAGCCACCAACCTTGAAGTTCAAACAACTTTGCAGTCTGACGCACTGAGCAAATATTCCGAGACGCTGGGTTATATGAAAAAAAACACACAGCATCAGGATTGGAGGAAGACTCATTAATAACCTGCGATATGCATATGATACAACTTTTCTTGCTTAAAGTGAAGAGACTTAAAACATTTACTAATGAAGATCAAAGAGCACAGCCTTCGGTATGGATTCCATATCAATGTAAAGAAAAGAAAAATCCTTACCACTGGACCAACAGATAACATTCTTATCAATGGAGAAAAGATTGAAGTTGTCGAGAACTTCATTCTTGGATCAACTATCAACACTCACGGAAGCAGCAGTCAAGAAATCAGATGACGTATTACATTAGGCAAATCTGCTGCACAAGATCTTCTTAAAAGTGTTGAAGAGCAAAGATGTCATCCTAAGGACTAAGGTGTGCCTGACCCAAGCCATGGTGTTTTCAATAACCTCATATGCATGTGAAAGCTGGAAAGTAAATAAGGAAGAACATAGAAGCACTGATGCTTTTGAATTATGGTGTTGAAGGAGAATACTGAAATTGCCATGGGCTGCCAAAAGGACCAATAGATCCGTTTTGGAAGAAGTGCAGCCAGAATGCTCCTTAGAGGCGAAGGTGGCCAAACTTTGTCTCTCATACTTCGGACATATTGTCAGGAGGGACCAGTTGCTGGAGAAGGATATAATGTTTGGTAAGGTGAAGGGTCAGAGAAAAAGAGGAAGACCCCCAGCGAGATGGATTGGCCAAGTGGCAGCATTGATGAACTCAAGTGTGGCAACAGTAGTGAGGTTGGCCCAGGATCGGGCAGTGTTTTGTTCTGTTGTGTGTAAGGTCGCTATGCGTCAGTACCGACTGGATGGTACCTAACAACAGTAAAATACAGGGAAATTTACATTTTTAAACTTCAGAATTCCCAATACCTTTGGTAGATAAAAGAGACTTACTGGCATAGTGGCTTAAGCAGTGATATTAAGTCAGCAGTACAAACCAATCAACTTTTCCACCAGAAAAAAACTGGGCTTTCTGCTCCCATGAAGATTTACTGCCTTGGATACTATATGAGGCAGTTCTATGTTCTATAGAATCAGGAATTGGTTTTGAGTTTGGGTTTCAGTGGATAAAAACTCAGTGGATAAATCACTTAGGGGTAGGAGTATAGGCTAAAGTTTACAGCCTTTGTCTAATTTATTTCACTATGGCATTTCTGCAGACTACTCTTCAAAACTAAGTTTTAAGATCTCACTTTAGGAAATAATATTGCAGTAGTAGAGTATGGGTTCTGTTCAACATTTATATCTGCCATTTGTTAACTCAGGAATACTATGATGAATATTGAACTAATATGAACCCCTGTTGTTAGATGCTGTTAGGGATTGAAAAAGCTGAACAGAAATTTTCAAAGGGCAGCTCGAAAAGACAAAGTCAACTATTACAATGGAATGTGAAAAGACCTGGAGCTAGAAAAGTAAAAGGGAAAAACTTGGCATTTCTAAAGCAGAAAAAATGGAAGAAAAACTCCAAGCCTCAACTTGCAATTTTGAAGGAATACATGGGGAAAATATTGAATGCTAAAGAAAGCATCAAACGAAGATGAAAGGAATACACAGTCACTGTATCACACATAAATGGTAGATGTTAAATCATTTCAAGAGGCAGCATATGGTCAAAAGTCAATGGTACTGAGCAAAAAAGTCCAAGGCATTGGCAAATAACAAGGATCAAGGAAATGGTGGAATACAAATTGAAATCTTCCAACAAACTGAAACAGTACTGGAGACGTTCACTTATATAGGTCAAGAAATCTGAAAGACAACTACCAGGTGAACTGATTGGAAGAGATCAATATTTGTATTCATTCCAAAGAAAGGTGACCTAACAGAATTCAGAAATCTTTGGACAATATCATTGATATCACATGAAAGTAAAATTTTACTAAAGATAATTTAAAAATGGCTAGAGCAATATATTGACAGGGAACTTAAATGAGGTTCAAGCTGGTTACGGATGAGGACATGAACTCAGGGATATCTTTGCTGATGTCAGATAGATCTTGGCTGAAAGCACAAAAAATCAGAAAGATGTTTACCTGTGCTTTATTGACTATGCAAAAGTTTTTATGTGTTACAAGAAAAGGAAAAATAACCCAATTAAAAAATGGGCATAGGACATGAATAGACACTTCACCAAGGAGCAACAAACATATGAAGAAATGTTCACGATCTCTAGCCATTGGTGGTTATGTGCCGTGGAATCAGTTCCAACTCATAGTGACCCTGTACAGGGTTTCCGAGGCTGTAAATCTTTACGGGAGCAGAAAGCCTCATCTGTCTTCCATGGAATAGCTGGTAGTTAGACAGATGCAAATAAAAACAGCAATGAGATATTGTCTCATACCAGCAATAATAGCAAAGATCAAAAAAGTAGAGGACAATAAGTGTTGGAGAGCATGTGGAGAGACTGAGACCTTTCTACATTGCAGGTGGGATTGCAAAATGGTCCCATTACTCTGGAAAACAACAGGGTGCTTCCTCAGAAGGAAGCCTTATGATCCAGCAATTCCTCTACTTGGTATTTATCTATAAGATATACGAGCCATAACACGAGTAGATATATTCATACCAATGTTCATAGCAGCACTATTTACAATAGCAAAAAGATGGAGACAACCTAAGTGTCCATCTATGGAAGAATGTATAAACAATCTTTGGTACATACACACAATGGAATACTATGCTACCCTGAAGAATAACAAGGAAGCAGCAAGCCACCGCATAACATGGATGACTTGAGGACATTATGTTGAGTAAAATCAGTCAGTCACAAAAGGAAAAATACAGCATAGAGCCATTATTGTAAAAGATTAAGAAAAAGTTCCCACACCAAAATCTTATTTTGTTTATTTGTTTATTTATTTTTTTTTAACTTATTTTGTTGTTGTTGTTGGGGTGAGAGGGAGGGAGGGGAATGTGGAGCACAGCATAGGGAATAGGCACAGGATAGTGAAACACAGGGTATGGAATAGACACAGGATAGTTTGGTGCTGATGGGGCAATAGACTAGAAGGGGAAGGGGAAAGGAAAAATAAGGTAGATGGGAAAATATCTAGGCAGGTTTACATGGGTTAAATGGGACAGAGGTAAATAACGATGTAAGCACAAACATGGAACAACAGGGCTCATGGATACAAAGATTGAGGCATGGTTTGAATGGGTAAAAGTGGGGAAATGATATTAAGATGCTTGGCTGTCTGCGGAATCTTAGTTTTCCCTGCCTACTATTGTAAAATAGACACTTGAGTGGGAGAGAAAGGAGTAGCCAGAAACATCACCAAGAAAACTTGTAAGTCTGTCTTCAACCTATAATTGTTTGGAATAACTAGAATGGGGATAGAACTTGCCCAGTGAAGGAGGCTCCCTGCATAGCTTTTGTACCACACAAGACCATAGGTGGAATCCTGATTATCATCCAGAATCTTCTGAGGTGGGACATTCCCACGTGAAAGGACAAGCAGACCAGTCTGCAGCAGCTAGACGAACAGAAGATACTTCTTGAAATAAAGACCAGCAGGAAAACACAACAAACAAACAACAAAAAAAATAACAGCAGTCCAATTGACTATTACAAGAACAAGCAAGTTGTTCCCCAGGAAGCCATCAAGACAGTGGTCAGGTCTCCTCAAGGCAAACCCCTTCCAAGACTGAAACTCAAATGGAATACACTAGCAAGGATATGGTCCTGCTGCTGACCACATTGGTCACCGGTAAGGGGAAGTGAGGGGAAAAACAGCAATGAACTTGTGAACGAAGTTCAACCACAATCAACAGACTCCTGTTAACTTGGATTGAGACTTGGTTAGCCAGAAATATGAACAGACCTGGGGACTCCTGGGCCCAGGGGCAGGGACATAGCCCCACAGGACTAGAACAAACTGTGAAGCATCCAGCTAATATGAAGTGAGGGGGAATGCACAAGAACACCTACCCTTGCAGATAGTAGTACCCATTTGACCTGGCATCAATGGCTGGATGACCAGAACATGACCAGAGGAAGAAAGAAGAGGAAAAAAAAAAAGGGTAACCCACTATAAGTGGATGATCTTGACCTATGCTTGTGGATGCAGTATGACAAAGGAGTGGACAAATCTCTACAGTGAGGATCATTCCCATCCCCTTGGTACATAGGGTCGACAGGGAGGAGTAACTTAAACATTAGCTACCCAAAATGGGAGGACTACAAAGGCAAGAAGTGACTGGCTTACAGGCTTTCAATAGTAAACCTAACTCCAGAGGATACAGGGAAAGGTAGAACCTCCACTGAATTGTTTCCAACCTGTCTGGATGGGGTTGATAAAAGGTGAGGGTGAAAGGACTCCTGTGGTTCAACAGGGAATGATTGCTATCAGGTCTGACAGTGAGTGTTGGAAAGGTAAATGTACATGTTTTGTAATAAAAGGAGGGGAGCAGCTGATTTTGCAGTCCAGGAGCAGAGATCCCTGGAACCATCAAGGAAGAAAAGCGAAGTATGAGACCATGAACTGAGAGGCAGTGATAGTGACGTGGACAGAAGGACCAGCTGGGGACTCTGGACTCAGGGAGGGAGAGGGGCTGTGTGCTGGTGGCTGGGGGGCAGGAGTGGGTGTTTGATGATGCATGCAGGGGATTGTGATCATTGCAATGAAACAAAGTACGATAGGATGAATGTAAAGATAATGTTCACCGGTATAAACTAACTAATTCACAATAAAAACTTAAAAAAAAAAATGTTTTTGAGTGTCGATCATAACAAGTTATGGACAACATTGCAGAGAATGGGTCTTCCAGAACACTTACCTATGGAACTTATACATAGATCAAGAGTCAGTCATTTGAAAAGAACAATGGGACACTGAATGTTTTAAAATCAGGAAAGGTATATACCAGTGCTGTATTCTTTCACCATACTTAATTCAATGGATTCCTCATGTGGTGATGTTGGATCACCACTGGACTGCAAACCACAAGGTTGGCTGTTTAAACCCCCCAGCTGCTCTTTGGAAACACTACACAGGATCATTATGAGTTGGAACTGACTTGATGGTGCTTAACAACCACAAAATTTAATCTGCACGATGGCCAAATAATCTGACAAACTGGATTATATGAAAAAGAACCTGGCATCAGGACTGGAGAAAGACACATTAACAACCTGCTATATGCAAATGATACAACCTTGCTTGCTGAAAGCAAACAGGACTTAAAATACTTACTGATGAGGAGTCAAAGACCACAGCTTTTAATATGTGTAGCACCTCAATGTAAACAAAACAAAAATCCTCACCACTGGACCAATAAGTAACATCATGATGAATGGAGAAAAGATTGAAGTTGTCAAACACTTCATTTTGCTAGGATTCACTATCAACGCTCATGGATGCAGCAGTCAAGAAATTAAATGGCATATTTCATTAAGTAAATCTGCTGCACAAGACCTCTTTAAAGTATTCAAGAGCAAGATATCAGTTTGAGGACTAAGGTGTACCTGACTCAACCATGGTAGTTTTAATAGCCTCATATACAGTGAAAGCTGGACTGTGAATAAGGACGATCATAGAAAAACGGATGCATTTGAGTTGTGGTGTTGGAGAAGAATATACAAAGTACCATCAACTGGCAGTAAAAACAAATGAATCTGTGTTGGAAGAAGTATGACCAGAATGCTCCTTAGAAGCCAGGATGGCCATACTTTATCTCTCATACTTAGGATAGAATATCAGGAGGTTCCAATTCCTGGAGAAGGATATCAAGCTTGGTAAAGTGGAAGGTCAGAGAAAAATAGGAAGGCCCCAACAGGGTGGACTGACACAGTGGCAGTAACAATGGGCTCATTTGTAACAATGATGGTGAGGATGGCACGGCACCAGTAGTGTGTCTTTCTGTTGTGCATTACGTAGCTAATAGTCAGAACAAATTGATAGCACCCAACAACTCAACAACAAATAAACAAATATGAGATTTTTCAGTGGTAGAATTTTCACCTTCCATGATGGAATCTTTTGTTCAATTTCATGCCAATGCAGCTCATCACAGACACCATTCATCTGTCCATGCAAACCTATGTGTTACTATGATGAAAAAGAGGTATTAGTAGAGTTTTCATACTATAACAGAGTAGGAACAACAGCTTGGAGATCTACTACTGAAAATCAGACAGTGGTTCCATCTGAAATTCATCATAGTTATAGTGAAGGACAGGTTAGCATTTTGTTCTGTTGTGCCTGAGTTGCTGTGAATCAGGAGCAACCTGATGACAACTAACAACAATCATAATGCCAAATCTTTAAACCATTTATCTATCTATCTATCTATCTATCTATCTATCTATCTATCTATCTATCTATCTATCTATATC
>NW_006408530.1:26379210-26384564 GCF_000296735.1 Chrysochloris asiatica
CCAGCCACTACTTGGAAACTCTATACTGAATCGACAGCATTTAATAACAACAACATAGATATGTATACACATAAATAAAATACATGTGTGTATATATGCATGGAGGTGGTGATGGTTCCAACTCATAGTGACCCTGTTGGGTTTCTGAGGCTGTAAATCTTTAAAGGAGCAGGAAGCTTCGTCTTTTTTTAGTGGATCAGCTAGTGGATTCAAACTGCTGACCTTTCAGTTAGCAGCCCAGCTCATAATCCACTATACTGCCAGGGCTCCTCAATATATGCATATATAGTGGCTCTCTAACTTAAGCATTGGAATGTGATTCACAAAGTCAACTGATTGAGCCTCCTCTATGGGAGAAATATGAGGCTTTCTGCTCCCACAAAGATTTACAGACTTAGAGATGGCAAAATAGCAGAGTAGGCAGTAATGGAAAACCAAATGAAATGGATACAGAAGATAGCCCTGGAGCCTTGACCTTCAGTTGGAGGGATAGAGAAGTTGAGTATATGCTACCTAGGAGAGGAAGCTGAATAACACAACAGAAAAAAAAAAAAAGAGACAGACTGATGACCTGTGCTGGCGGAGCAGACATGGTGGGGCTATCCTAAACTTTTGTGAGAGGCTATAGAGAAAAAATAGCATATGGAAGAAATATACAGGTGACTCACGGTAATAAAGGTTTGATTTTCTTTTTGTGCCCCATGGTGACCTGAGGTGTGTCCAGCCCCCAAGCACTTACATTCCCAGCAAAGTTCTTGCTCTCTGGGTGGTGTGAACCACATTCAAACTGAGTTAGGAGCTAGTAGCACCAATCCCAGCACCTGGAATAAGGTGTAGCCTGCTACAAAACTACAAAGCTGATTTGTGCCAACCCTGTACTAGTGGGAACCCTTGCCCTCAGCTACCTCTGGGACAGAAATACCCTGATGCCCCAGTTGCTCTGGGATCTGCACAAACTACTTCCACAAACTATAACTAGTTCAACAAGAACTCCAACTAGGACCAGAGTGTCACCATGACATCCCTTGCTTACCGACCTTGTGATATCCTTGACTGGTAGGAGACACTAAAATTTTCTCCTATCTGGGTCTGGCACCTACTCTGGTTTTTCCTTTTCATTGATTCAGTTTGTTTATTCTACCTTCCCCTTCTTTGTTTTTTATCCTTTATATCTCTGCTTTCATTTCTTCTTCTTTTTCTATCTTTTTTTTCTTGATTTTTCTTTATCTGGTCTCTTTCGCTTTATTCATTTCTCTCACTAACTGTGCTTAGGTCTTTTCCTTCATTTTATTCTCTCTCTTATTTTTCCCTTCTATGGTATTTTAATTTCTTTTTCCTCTCCCTTATTTCTCTTTTAGTTATTGTATTCTTTATCTAGTAATTACCTGCTGTTCTGTTTTCTTTACTATTTTCTTTTTTCACTACTTGTGTGTTCATTTCTCTGTTTTCTTTTCTTTTCCTTTGCGTGTGTATTTTCTCCTTTTGCTACACCCAACAGAGTAAGTCCTGGGTTAGCACTGTAGGATTACCACTGAGCTGCAAAGCTCGTTTAAACTGCAAGGTCAGAAGTTCAAACTCAACAGCCACTCCTCAGAAACCCTATTTGGGGTCACTGTAAGTCAGAATTGGCTCAATGGCACTTAATAACAACCAACAGGGAAGAGAAACCAGGCATATAGAGCCTACCCACAACTGTATCTTCTAAAGGCCCACCCACTAGGCAAGAGGCAATGCAAGCTGCTATACACTGGATCAACAAAATCCAATACCAGCCAAACTCATTCAAAACTGAGCTGCACAAACAGTGAACAGAACACATTGCAAATGCTCCACCCCACTATCACACCCTGTGCTTTATCCTACAGCACCACAACTGGTCTCCCAAACAAACCTACAAGACCAGAGATGTCTATTTATAGTTATAGACTTCTAAATTGTGAAGGTGCCAAGATAAAAACAGACTGTTTTAAACGGGGAAATAAATTAATAAATTACAAGGTAACCTCAAAAACTATTAATACACCTTCACACTGAATCAAGAAAAAGGAAAGCCATAGAATCGCTGTTATTGTTGTTAAGTGGTGCAGAGTTGGTTCCAACCCATACCAATCCTGCATAGGGTTTCCAAAGAGCAGCTGGTGAACTTGAACCACTGAATTTGCAGTTCAAACTGACTTTGCAGTCCAGTAGACAATAGAAAGCAGCAATGAAGAAATTCACACACACACACAAAAAAAAAAACAAAACAAAACAAAACAAAACAATAAACTCAGCACAGAAAACTGTGTGAAACTTAGAAACCAGCAACACCATAAGAGAAACACACAAGATGACTGTAATCAACTCATACCTATCAATAATTATACCAAATGTCATTGGATTAAATATATACCACTCAATGGATAGAATAGCAGAATGACTAAGAAAACAGAATCATTCAATATGTGTCTATAAGAGTTACACCTTACACACATAGACAAAAATATGTTAAATATTAAAAGGTATACAAATATATCAAACTATTCTGGAAAATAGAAAGGATAGAATATTCTCAAATACGTTTTATGTAGCAAACATAACCATCATACCAAAACCTGGCAAGGACATTACTAAAAAAGAAAATTATGGACCATGAACATGGATGCAAAACATCTCTACAAAATCCTACCCAATAGAAATCAACAACATATCAAAAAAATGACAAATCATGACCAAGCGGAATTCATACCACGTATTCAGGATGGTTCAATACTAGAAAAGCAATCAACATAATCTAGCACATAAATAAAGTAAAGAGAAAAAAAACCCACGGAATCATATTAATTGATATAGAAAAGGCATTTGACAAAATCCAACATCCATTCTTGATAAAAACCCTAAACAAAATAAGAATAGAAGAAAATTTCCTCAATATAATTAACAGCCTATAAACAAATCCAACAGTCAACACTTTACTCAATGGAGATAAACTAAAGCATTCTCTTTTTGAACAGGAACCAGATAAGGATGTCCTTTATACCATTCCTGTCCAATATTGTGCTAGAAGACTTAGCCACAGCAAAAAGAAAAAAAAGTGAATTAAAGGCATCCCAAATGACAAAGAAATAAAACTCTGTTTACAGATAATGAGATCCTACACATAGAAACAAGTCCTGGTGTGACATTGTGGATTAATGTGCTGGACTGCAAATTCTTTTGAATCACAAGGTCAGCAGTTTTAACTCACCAGCCATTCCTCAGAAACCCTATAACAGGGCTGCTATGGATTGGAACCAACCTGACGGCACTTAATAACAACACACATAGAAAATCCCAAATAATAAGCAATAAAATTATTGGAATCTATTGAAAGATTCAGTGAAGTGGCAGGGTACAAGATTAACATACAAAAATCTTTAGGATTCCTTTATACCAATAAAGACATCTCTGAAAATACAATCAGTATAAAAATATAATTTACAATAGCCACCTAAAATGTGAACTATTTAGGAATAAATTGGAGAAACAAAAGTTCAATACGAAAAAAGGGACAATGTTAACACTGCCCAAAGCAATCTATAGATAAAATGCAATCAGTGGGCCAACAAACATAAAAAGAAATTTTCACCATCATTAGCCATTATAGAGATGCAAAGCAAAACAACAATGAGGTACCATCTAACTCAAGCATTAATGTTGTTGCTGTTGTCAGGTGCCATCGAGTCAGAACCAACTCATAGCAACCCCATGCACAGCAGAACGAAACAATATCCTATCCTGGGCCAACCTCACTACTGCTGCCACACTTGACGCCGTCAAT
The DNA here is from genome assembly GCF_000296735.1 of Chrysochloris asiatica. NCBI lineage: Eukaryota > Metazoa > Chordata > Mammalia > Afrosoricida > Chrysochloridae > Chrysochloris > Chrysochloris asiatica. The sequence goes on from NW_006408530.1 coordinate 26,383,010, forward strand.
GATGCCACCTGGTTGATCCATCTCATTGGGGTTCTTCCTCTTTTTCTCTGACCCTCCATCTTACCCAGCATTAATAGCAAAGTTTAAAAAACAAAGAAACAGAAAAGCAACAAATGCTGGCAAGGGTGTGGAGAAACTGGGACCCATCTACATTGCTGGTAGGATTGCAAAACGGTGCAACCACTGAGGAAGATGGTATGCCACTTCCTCAAAAAGACAGAAATACTATATGGCCCAGCAGACCCTTTGTTTAGTATATCTCTCCAAGAAATAAGAGCCATGACACAAGTAGGTATATGCACACTCTTGTTCATCACAGCACTATCCTCAATAGCAGAAAGATAGAAACACCTCAAATGCCCATCAATGGAAGAACGAATAAACAAACTATGGTACATACACACATTGGAATTCTACAAAATGTTGAAGAATAACAATTTACCTATGAAACACCTTATAACAAGGATGAAATGGAGGATATTATGCTGAGTGAAATTAGTCTCAAAAGCAAAAAAATATTCTATGAGACCACTACTGTAAATACTCAAGAAAAGGTTTTCATTCTTTCATTGTTACTAGGAATGGGAGGGAAGGGAGAGTAATTCACTGGCTACAGGGTAAACACATGTTAAATTGGGTAATGGGGAGGGCAATATACAAAAATATGGAGGCTGGGAGAAGAATGATGACGATAGGTGAAGACACACAGAGGAAAGCAAGAGTTGTTTAAGGTTGAGTATTGCTATATATACAATCCTGGAACAACAGAGTTCTATGGGTAATTACATGCATGAACAGATGTTGTTGCTGTTGTTAAGTACCGTGGAGTCAGTTCCGACTCATAGTGATGCTGCACAGGGTTTCTGAGGCTGTAAATCTTTTCGGGAACAGAAAGCCTCATCTTTCTCCCACAGAACAGCTGGTAGTTTCCAACTGCCGACCTTGAGGTTAGCAGCCCGAGTACTAAGGTTGAATGGATATGGGAGAGCGCGTGGGAGTATATCCACAAATATATAATATAAGCATGTAAGAGAAGATATTTGTACATGGGTATTTATCTTTATTGCAAAAATACCTCTAGAGGAATGTGGTGGATCATTTTGTTGTTGTTGTTGTTGTTGTTAGGTGGTAGATCATACAGGGGCAGAATGATGAAAACTTCTTTGATATTATCAAACATCTTAAGGCAATGAGTTGCTGCACCTGGGAATGAGGACCATAGTCTCAGGAAACACCATGGTCAATTGGCATAACATAGTCCACAAAGACAATTCTCTACATCCTACTTTGGTCGATAGCAATTGGGATCTTAAAAGCTCATGAGAGCCATCTAAGGGGCAACAACTGGTCTCTCCATATGTGGAAGATAGAAAAGTGATGAACATTTGAATATGCTTGGATTCAACTAATCCAGTGGACCAATGGAACATGTGAACATCAATCACCAGGACTCTGAGATGTGAAGAACTAGATGGTGCCCAGCTACCACTACCAATTGTTCTGAAAGGGGTCCCATTAGAAGATCCCCAACAGAGTAGCAAAAAAAAAAAAAAAA
>NW_006408530.1:26385394-26387131 GCF_000296735.1 Chrysochloris asiatica
CTTTGATGGCCCTAGGGTCCTCTGTTCCTGAAATGTAAGATTAACTACCTCCCCCCTTATGTTACAAATCTTCTACCTTTAGAGTTGTGACCATCGCAATTCATCATAATAACAATTACTCACTATTGAATCATAAGAATCTTATCCCCATCTCCTTTCACCTGTCTAGTGTCTCCTTTCACTTGTGTAGACCTGTCTACACAAGATGAAAACAATTCAATGGGGATTCTACCTTCCCCCGCACTCTGAAACTAAACTGCCTCTTGAAAACTTGTAAATCAGTTTCTTCATGACTTTATAGCCCCCCCTGCTCATTTTAGGTAGCTAATGTCTAAGTTGCCAGTCCCTACCAACCCTGCATATAGAGGGGATAGGATTTTTACTTGATGTGAAGACTCCTTCCCTCTCAGTCGGTATTTTGATCTCCTACATCCATAAATATAGGTCAAGCTCATCAAATTGTAGCAATTTACACTCATTTCCTTCATCAATTTTTTTTTTTAATCTTACTCTAGTTGAGTTCTCATTATCAAACCATCGAGGCTAGGTCAAATGGGTACTATCTGTAAGTTTGGGCATTCTTGTGCATTTCCCCTCACTTTATATCAGCTGGATACTTCACTCTCAACTATAGCCTTCTGTGACTATGCCCTTGTCCATGGGTTTAGGAGTCCCTAGGTCTCACCATACTTCAGACCAACCAGCCCTTCCTCTTCTCTCTCTCATCTCCAAGTAGACGGAAATCTATGGAACATGGTTGAACTCAGCCCATATCTTCATTTTTGCCTTTTCCCCACTTCCATTCACCAGTAAGCCAACACGGTTGCCAGTAAGCTTTCATGCCTGCTCATGTGGTCCTGTAGAACTTAATCAACTTTTAGAAAAGACAAATACATCATTTCTCAACATAATCTCCTTGATTTTCAATACACTTTTTACATCTGTCAACAAGCTTTCATATTACCTTACTGAAAATTGTTTTAGGCTGAACTGTAAGCCACAAATGTACTGTTTTCTTCACTTTTCATCAGAGGTGAATCTTTGTGCTTGCAGGGCTATTTTCAGGGGACCAAATAGGTGAAATTCCGGTGGAGTAAATTAGGACTATAGGAAGGATGCTTTTAACACTTCAAAACAAAGATTTTGCAAAGTGTCAATAGTGTGAGCAGAGGTGTGTAGATTTGCATTGTCATGAAAGATGGCAACTCCCTTGGATGTCTCCTGTGTTTAATCCAAATTTTAAACTTCAGCTCTTCCTCTTCAGGAAGAATCTCACTGTAATGAGCACTAATGATCCCTGAGCCTTTTTCCTTATAGTATTCCAATATTGGCCTTGAGAATCCCAGAAAACTGTAAGCATCAATTTTGCAGCTAATGGTGACTTTTGAACTTTTCCTTGGTCAGTGATTGAGGATGTTTTCAACACATACTCTATGGTTTACTCTCAGACTCATAATGAATCCACGTCTTGTCATCAGTAATGATTATTTTAAAAGTACCATTTACTTTCCTTCAAGTACCAGTATAAATTTTGTTTGCAGATGTCCAAATGCTTCTGTTTATGCTGTTCTATGATCTGTTTTGATTCCTACCTTGCACAAACTTTTTTTTTTTTAATTTAAGGTTTTTATTGTGGATTGAGTGAATGAAAGTTTACAGGGCACATCATCAGTTTCACATTCAACAATTCATATAACTTGTTTCATTGCATTGATTATAATCCCCTCCATATACCAT
>NW_006408530.1:26388341-26390065 GCF_000296735.1 Chrysochloris asiatica
GGGTCGGAACCGACTCGACGGCACTTAACAACAACAACAACCTTTCTTTGTTACCCAATCTTTCTATATTTTATCTTTCTCTGGCAAGTTCTTTCCTTTCCTGTAACTTTAGACCTATTTTAAAAGCACTGTAATTAATGTTTAAGCTACAAGAGTATGTATGAACTTAGATCAAGTAAAAAGCTTTACCATGGGGAATTTAAAAATACTCCTTAGGTATTTTTGGCTCATGATATTTCAGTAACCAAATAGTCTTAAGTTTCTAACTAAGCCAATCTCCTTTACACTGAAGAATAGTACTTTGTTTTCACTATGGGACATTCCTTCCATTGTTTGACCAAAGTTCAATTCATTAATTTATCCTTGGTCAAAAAATAAATCTATTGTCAACAATACGTACAGTCAAATGACTCTGCAAGCTCTTTTGAGAGTTGCTTTTCCCATTGCAGAAGATTTTGGAGCAAATGTGATATTTCTATAGCTATTTCAGAAACTCTTCTTTTGTTTAAGAGTCAATTCTGTTTAACTTTGGCCTTTTGTATATGTGCAGCAGCAGGTTTAATCCAATCAAGGGATAGCTTCCCTTCACTAGGTTATCAACTACAGCCAGAGTGAAAGGCTATTGTCTGACCATGGACTTGATTTACACAATTTGCATGCTACCTAATTCCAATTCTATTCCATTGTATTGCTAGCATTTACCTTCTTCTCAGTAAGAAGAATAGTCAGCCAAATGCAGCAGTGTCTCAATCAATGTAGAACAACAAAAACATGCCTAGACAAAAGGTCCCAATGTGAGCTCAGTGGCTTTGAAAGTAATCAGCAGGAGAAAACAGAAACTATACACAGAAAGCATTTTTCCCTGTTGATGCAGCGTTCTCTTTACACTCTACTCCTCACGCAGTAACCCAGTTCATGATGACTTCCCATTTGTGGCAAACTGAAAACAAGCAACCACAATAAAGAAAAGTCACAGAAGAATGTGATTCAACTGGAGAATAAAAGTGTTACTCAAAATGAATAAGAGGTGCCAGAGAGGGAGAAATGTTCTATAAAATAAATGAATATGTCACATGTTCTGGTTCTTATTTCCAGGATCATTTGACCCTGAATTTGTTCTATTATATTCAACATGTAAAGTAAACAAAATAAACAGTAATACCCAAAGAAAGCAACATTTGTTTCCACAGAAATAGACTTTAGCCCCAGCTGCAGTAGCTGAAGGATCATTTAATATGTGAACGTAGAGATACTGGGCAGTTAACATTCAGCTTGGGAAATGTGCAACAGGCAATTTTTCTCTCTGCAACTGCATGAATCATTTAAAGGTATTCACAGGCCAAGGGCCTTTTGTATGGCATTATCACATTCAGAAAAACTCAACCAACATTTTCTATGTGGCCTGGAATCTGAAACGAAAAATAGGAGTGGAAATAGCTAGCTAGTGCATGAAACAGTTCAAGAATAATCAGTTGATCCATAAAACATCTGTGCTTTCATGCCTGAATCTTGAATACCTGCAGCCAGTGGTGGTGGCAAAATGGTTTTTAATAGTTATTTATATCCATAACAATGTCAAGAAATAAAATAATTAGTATGATATATGACTCAATGGCACTAAACAACAATAAAGATGTAGATTGATGTAAGATACAAATATTTATATATATAATCATCTATCTATCTATCTATCTATCTATCTATCTATCTATCTATCTATCTAT
>NW_006408530.1:26390816-26392085 GCF_000296735.1 Chrysochloris asiatica
GGTGGGATATATTCAAGGTCATATTTTGGCTCTCCTGGACTTGTTTTTATTTTCTTCAACTTCAACAAAAGCCAAATTTTCTAGCTATGGATCCTTCCCCTTTGCTTCTAACCTTTGCATTCCAATCACCAGGAATTATCAATATATCTTGATTGCATGTTTGATCAATTTCAGACTGAAGAAGTTGGTAGAATTCTTCAATTTCATCATCACTGGCTTTAGTGATTTGCGAGTAAATTTGGATCATGATGGTATTAACTGGTCTTCTTTGTAAGTTATAACAGTGTTGTACCTCATAACTGATCTGGATATGTTCTTTTTGATGATGAATGTGACGCCATTCCTCTTCAATTTGTCATTTCCAGCATAGTAAACTATGTGATTGTCAGATTCAAAATGTCCAGTGCCAGTCTATTTCATCTCACTAACACCTAGGATTTCGATGTTTATGCGTTCCATTTCATTTTTGACAATTTCCAGTTTTCCTAGATTCATACTTGATACATTCCATGTTCCGATTATTAATGGATGTTTACAGCTGTTTCTCTTGCATTTTACCACATCAGAAAATGAAAGTTCTGAGGGTTTTACTCCATTTGAGTCATCATGGTCAACTCTACTTTCAGGAGGCAACTCTTTCCCATTCGCATTTGGAGTGTTTTCCAATCTGAGGGGTCATCTTCCAATACTATACCAGATAGTGTTCTACTACTCCTCATAAGGTGTTCAGTGACTAAATATTCTGTCACTCCTTCTTCCTAGTCTGTCTTCACCTGGAAGCTCATCTGTAACCTGTCCACCATGGGTGACCCTGCTGGTTTTCATAACACCCGTGGCATAGCTTCCAGAATCACAGCAACACACAAGCCATCACAGTATGACAAACTGACAGAGGGGTGATGGATCTTTTCTATAAAAGGACCATTATCAATCCCTTCCATACTTGTCTGAATATTGTTGTTTGTGGACTGCCATGGAGTTGGTCCCGACCCATGGTAACCTGTATAGGGTATCCAAGGAGTGGCTGGTGAGCTTGAACTACCAATCTTGTGATTCTAACCATATTGAAGTGCAGTGCTTTAACCCACAGCACCACATAATTCCTCATTTAGAGGTTGAAGCTGACCCCTACCTTAACCTTGCTTGACTAACGGAATTCTTGCCCTCTATATTGTGGAAATAGCAAATGGGGTCTTCTAAGGCTGAATGAGAAGTCTCACAATGAAATAAGCTTGGAGTTGTTGTTGTTGTTGTCAGGTGCCATCGAGT
>NW_006408530.1:26396140-26397570 GCF_000296735.1 Chrysochloris asiatica
TGTCACTCTTTCTTCCTAGTCTGTCTTTGTTTTGTAGCTCATCTGAAACCTTTCCACTATGGGTTACCCTGCTGGTTATTTAAAACACCGGTGGCATAGCCCTCAGAATCACAGCAACTCAAACCACCACAGCACGACAGACAGACGTGAGAGAGAGAGCCATAAATGAGATCAAACAAGGTTGTATAAATGCTGGAAAGAAGACTGACAACATTGGAAGAGTTTAAGAATTATGTTGTGATAGTATCTTATTTTTGTTACTAAATTTATAAGTTTGACTGATATTGAAGGGATGATTGGAGGTAAAGAATAGAAGCATACTGTCCAGTTGGGGAGAGTTCATTTTTTATCATATTTTTGCTGTTTTCAATTAGCAGATATAAGTGTTTTCAGAACAACTTAGCTAAAATGGCACTATTATCAGACACCTTCTTATTCTAGTGTTTCACAGGACTAAGAAAATGTTAATGAGGGAAAACATAAAATAAAAAATAAACAAAACCTTAAAAAAAAAATCTATGTGATCTTCTCATTGGTGTTATTTGAAAAGCCAGTCAACAATTTGACAGACATAAACTCAAGGATTTGATAGTTATCTAACTATTGTGTAAAAAGAATGCAAGAGCTCTAATTCCAAGGCATTTTGTAGGACACAAGGAAGGCTCAGACTTAATCAGAGGGATTCTTTTACTTTACTGTCAGAGTGCACAATCAGTTTACAACCAAACACTGTTTTGGGGTAATCAAAAGCCCTGATATTACAACAATTAAGCATTCAGCTGCTAGGAAAAAAGTTTGGCAGTTTGAGCCCACCAAGAGACTTTGTGGGAGAAAGACCGGGTGATTCGCTCCCATAAAGATTACAGTCAAGAAATGTCTACCCTGTCACGTCAAGATACCATCAGTCAGAACTGACCCCAAAATAGCACTTAGGATAGTAAATCAAGTTAGGTATTAGTATTTTTCACAACTCATAAAGCAGTAAAATCCTTAATTTGATATTGCAAAATCAAGTGTCCATCACCTGAAAAAATTTTCACCTTCTAATTTGATGGTTCTGCCTAAACACAAGCATCAACTGATTCTCCACTGATCCTAAAAGGCCTTTAGATCAAAGTCATGTTTCATTATCAGCATTTATGGAGTGGGTTTTATGAAATGCCCTATATATGATTCAAATATTTTTCTTGCCCTAAGTTCCCTTTAGTTTGTTTAAGTGGTTTCATAGCATCTAATTCCTTCTTCTTCTTTTTTTTTTGTAAAAAAGAAAAGTTTAATAACAGACGAAAACCCAAGGAAAAAATTTAAGCAAATGAGAAAGGTTTCTTTCTTTCTTTCTTTCTGAGGAAATATTCTTTTTTAGGTGACTAAATCATTAGATATTTTCATGTTTAGGTAAGTACAATCATGTATTAGATAAACTTTTTTTT
>NW_006408530.1:26398730-26400219 GCF_000296735.1 Chrysochloris asiatica
GGTACCTTGAGCTACTATATCCATAAGTATAGGTCAAGTTTATGAAATTGTAGCAATTTACACTCATTTACTTCATCAAAATGTATCTTCCTCTAGTCAAGTTCTCATTATCAAGCCATTGAGGCTAGGTCAAATGGGTACTATCTGCAAGTTTGGGCATTCTTGTGCATCTCCTCACACTTCACACTAGCTGGATACTTCACTCTCAGCTCTAGTCCTCTGTGGCTATGTCTTTGTCCATGGGCTCAGGAGTCCCCAGGTCTCACCACACTTCAGACCAACCAGCCCTTCCTCTTCTCTCTCTCATCCCTAGGTCAATAGGAGTCTGTCGCATATGGTTGAACTCACCCCATTTCTTTATTGATTCCTCACTTTTTAAAAATCTATTTTCTTCATTGGTATCTCAGTGCAACCCCTTAAGCAAAGCTATGTCACCATCATTGACATATGAAACCTGAAGGATGAGAGCTTCAATGTTGTTTCTTAAACATTCTGTGCATGTGCTGTTTATGAACACAAAGTTTGTTGGTTGGTTTATTCATCTCAGGATGAATATCACTTGGATTTAACCCATTATTTGTTTCATTTTGCCTTAAATAATTTTAGCATTTAATCATGTTATTTAATTCACTTAGGAACATAGCATGCATCAGTGATATGCTCTTTCTTGTATCCTATCCTACTTTGTAGATTTCTTTCTTTCAAACCTTGGTTGATTGTATTCCAATAACTCCTGGTTTATGGTTTCATATTATTACAAGTAAATGATACACACATATATAGCTTTTTAAGAAGCCAGTAAGAATTCTGATCTAGTTACATATCAAGTATTAATTTTGACAGTATTTCATAGACAGTAATAAATTTGACTGAGAAGTTCATTTTATATTGACAGCATGCTCAATCTCCTATCATTTTCAAAATGTGCTTATCCTGCGAACCCACCGTTTTTAAGTTACACCTGTCAATGTTTGGAGAATAAATGTGTAACTGGGTTGTTCATGTCTAGAAATATCCTCTATAATAGGATCACTTCAACAGTTCCCCATGAATTTGGAGCTTTATAATCTAGTCCTTTAGTACTCAATGCATTCATTTTAATGATATGTATCATGTCTGTACATCAAAAACCTAAATGTAGACATTTTGTAGCAAAACGAGGGGAGTGGTTGATTTTGCAGTCCAGGAGTGGAGGTCCCTGGGACCATCAAGGGAGAAGCGTGGAATGCCAGACCTTACCCAGAGAAGCTGGGTTACATCAAGAAAAACATGGCATCAGGATTGGAGGAAAACTCATTAACAACCTGCAACATGCAGATGATACAACCTTGCTTGTTGAAAGTGAAAAGGACTTAAAACATTTATTGATGAAGATCAAAGAGCACACCCTTCAGTATGGATTATATCTCAATATAAAGAAAACAAAAATCGTCACCACTGGACCAATAAACAACATTCTTATCAATGAAGAAAAGATTTAAGCTGTCAA
>NW_006408530.1:26401019-26409615 GCF_000296735.1 Chrysochloris asiatica
ATGAATGTAAAGCTAAAGTTCTCCCATGTAAACTGTCACATAATTCACAATAAAACATTAAAAACAAAAGCAAAAACATAGCTATATCTGCAGATACAAAATCAGATAGATAGAAGAGAGGGTAACAATGCCAAATATTCCCCACTCTTCTTTATCTTCATGTACCTACTGTTCCTACAGGTCCAGGTTCAAAACTATCCTCTGTAACTTCTGTTTTCTTTCACTTTATTGAACATCCCTTCAACAAAAGGACTGTCATTCACTACAATAAATAATTTTCCTATCTATTCTGCTGTGTATTGTAGCAAATGTCTTTATCCAGAAACTAAATTTTCATGTAATTTTGAAAAAAGACCTGGTGATGTTACAGAAAGCTAAGAAGGCCTGGAGTGCCAAGAATCTACTAACAAATGAAAGAATAAATGAACAAACATGCATGCTAGTAACTAGTGTCATGCAAAATGAGTATAGAAACAATTTGCTGTCAAGAAAGTGTATTTTGAGAAAGGAAAGGCAAAGTAGTATCCAAATGTCAAAACCCAGAGCAACAATATCCCAAAGCAGCTGTGTTTACAGTTACTCTCACTATTATCCTGGCTGGCTCTGCTTAATTATAATTAATTGTAATTTCTAGATTGTTCCATACATGGAATATTAGCAATAAAAAATGACTTCATATTTGTTGTTAGATGCTGTCATGTCAGTTTCGACTCATAGTTACCCAGTACACAGCAGTAGGAAAAACTGCACAATCCTACACCATTCTCACAATTGTAATGTTTAAGACTATTGTTGCAGCCATTGTAAATTCATCTCATGGGCAGGGTCTTCCTCTTTTTTGCTGACCCTCCATTTTGCCAAATATGATATCTTTTCCAGGGACTGGTCCCCCAATAGTATGCCCAAAGTATGTGGGACTAAGTCTCCTCATCCTTCCTTCTAAGGAGCACCCTGGCTGTACTTCTTCCAAGACACATTTGTTACTTCTTCAGACAGTCCATAGTACTTTCAATATTCCTCATCAATACCAAAATTCAAATGCATCCATTATTCTACAGTGTTTCTTATTCACTGCCCAGCTTTCAAATGCATATGAGGTGATTGAAAATACCATGGCTTGGGTCCTCTAAGTGATAGTTTTGCTCTTCACACTTGACTGATGCTTCCTTGAATATTGGTTATGGATCCAAACAAAATGAAATATTTTGCAATTTCATTCTTTTCTCTGTCTATCATGATGGTCCAGTTGTAAGGATTTTATTTTTCTTTGCATTTGAGATACAATCCATAATGATGGCTGTATTCTTTGATCTTCATGAGTACATGAGTAAACGCTTCACTTCCAGTAACAAAGGTTGTGTCATCTGCATATCACAGCAAAAAGAATAAAAAAACAAAAACAAAAAACCAAGTCTCAATTTGCAATATTGAAGGATTGATTCTATGGGCAAAATGGAAAATGGAGTCCTCGTATGGCACTGTGGGGTAATGCACTGGATTGCAAGGTCAGTTTGAACTACAAGGTTGGCAGTTCAAACTCACCAGCCATTCCTCGGAAACCCTATATAGGATTGTTATAAGTTGGAATCCACTCTATTGCACTTAACAACAACAAAAACATAGGCAAAATATTGAATGATGCGGAAAGCAACAAAAGAATATAGAAAGCATACACAAAGTCATTGTACCAAAAAGAAATAGTTGATGTTCAACCATTTCAAGAAGTAGTATATAATCAAGATGCAATAGTACTGAAGGAGGAAGTCCAAGGTGTACTGAAGGCATTAGCAAAGAACAAAGCTTCGTGTATGGATGGAATTGAATTGAAATGGAAATCTTCCCCCCCAAAATTGAAGCAGTATAGGAGGCACTCACTAATCTGACCAACTGACTGGAAGATGTTTATATTTGTTCCCATTCCAAAGAGAGGAGACTCAATGGAATGCAGAAATTATCAGACAATATCATTAATATCACATGCAAATATAACTTTGCTAAGGATAATTCAAAATATACAGCAATAGTACATTGACAGGGATCTGTGAGTGATTTCAGTTGGATTTAGAGGAGGACATGGAAATAGGGATATCACTGCTGACATCAGATAGATCTTGGCTGACAGCAGAGAATACAAGAAAGATGTTTACCTGTGCTTTATTGGTTACACAAACACTTTCAACTGTGTGGCATGGCAAGTTATGGACAACATTGCAAAGATTGCATATTCCAGAACTCTTAATTGTGATCATGAGGAACCTACCTGTATATAGACAAAGAGGCAGTTGTTCAAAAAGAAGAATGAGATGCTGAATGGTTTAAAATTACCAAAGGTGTGCATGAAGGCTATATTGTTTCACCATACTTATTAAATCTGCATACTGAGCAAATAATCTGAGAAGTTGGGTTATAAGAAGAATGTGGCATCAGAATTGAAGGAAGACTCATTAACAACCTGTCATATGCAGATGATACAACTTTGCTTACTGAAAGTGAAAAGGACTTAAAACACTTACTGATAAGATCAAAGACTACAGTTTTCAGTATGGGTTGCACTTCAATGTAAAGAAAACAAAAATACAATTCTACCAATAAATAACATATGACAAATGGAAAAAAGATTGAAATTGTGTAAAACCTACTCAACAGCACTTAACAACAACATCAACACTTCAGAAGTGGTCTGTCTTTCCGTCTTCCGAATTTGTCTTTGTGTGGAAGCTCAACTGAAACCTGTCCACTATGGGTGACCCTGATGGTATTTAAAATGTTGGTGCCATAGCTTCTAGCAACACAGCAACATACAAGATGCCACAGTAGGACAAACTAACAGACAAACGGATTGGTGGACTTCCCATATTGTAACTTATTTATACTTGATAGCCACCCTTAGAGCATGGAGACAAAAAAGAATACTTCATGTTTTACAAATGAAACTGAGAGACTTTTGTTGTTGTTTTTGATTTTGTTTGTTTGTGAAATTATCCTATTAAGATGGAAAGTGAATACTAAAAGCAAGTCTCCTGATTCTTGGGTGAATGCCATTTATTTAAATTCTGCTATTGACAGAATATGAAGGAAAGAATGCAGTGAGTGTTGGGCAATCCTGGATATCCCAAGGTCATCTTTTGGTTACATTAATGCTTTCTTTATTAAACAAACATCCCCCATACCAAAAATTGTAATTAGAATTGATCAGTGGAGTTGGTCAAATTTGACATTTTAGTTGTAAGAGAGAGCACTCCAAGAAATCACTCACCTTCCCTATGAGACAATTGGATTTACAACTGAGGGAAAACAGAATGCCATTCCAAAGAGTAAAGAAAAACTGACCATTAAAACAGGGCATATGAGTTACACAAATTAATAAATCACACTAATTCAATTTAGGAGATGTATGCTTTAAAACAAGGTACATCTAAAAATAGAATTGTCTCAGGTTTTGTTCTTGGAGTTATAGCCAAGCTTGTCTGACACTTTCTTTAGACCCTGGAGCCTATGTGATATTGCTTGGGGCCACATAACTGCTTTATCTATCGGGGGACTGTGTCAGCAGGCATATTTTCCCACACATTATAGTCAGGATGAGGCAAGCCCTAGGCATATCCCCAATTTTTATCTTCCAGTCAGCCTGCACTCCCAGGCGCACTGTCCCCTTGTCTCTAGCCAGTTCCTGGAAGCATAGTGACAGGTAATTATAAGAGCTATATAGGCTTGGCATTGTCATTTTCAGAAACTGCTTGCAAAGCACACAAACTCCACTCCTGCATTCCCCCTACTACAACATCCAAGACAAATTAAAAGGATTTTTATTTATAATTTTATGTTCCACAACATTTTGTGATTATTTTTCTCCCTACAAAGAACTTCCATTTGATCTTAGTAATAGTTTTATTTGTTTTTGCTTTTTTCCTCACTTTTTTTAAGCCAAGCAATTTCCTGTGGCTGATCAACAGTCTAGGTTCTTATGGCTAATTAACAATAAGAGATTAAAAGTCTTCAACTTTAGTAATGTAAGAGATAACAACATGTTTCCATTTATTATATTTCCAAATTTTTCCCATGAAGAAATTTGTTTCTTAGGCTGCCACTTTAGATTTGAACAGCTTTTCCATTTCTTGAGGTCTGTTCATTTAGATAGCTATTTAACTTAGGTTTTTGTATCCTAGTATCAGGGTGTAGGGGCTGTTATTATTATAAAGTGTTTAAAAACATATAATCCATCCCCAAAGAGCAGAAATGTTCTGTATTCGCTTCCAAAAACCTAAAACTAAACCCATAATATTTTAGTCTATTCTGACTCACAGAGCCCCCTTAGGATGAACAGAACTGCCCTATAGTGTTTCTGAAGCTATAAATCCTCCCAGAAGCAAACTGCCAAATCTTTCTCCCACATAGTGGCTGGTTGGTTCAAACTGCTGACTTTTCAGTTAAAAGTTGGTTGCTTAACCACTGTGTCTGTATTGACTTCAGTAAATTTATTTTCTTAGGAGGAAAAATGTTGGTGACTTACATACTTTCATCATTTTAAGGATCCTTCTTTGGTACTCAATGCTTTTTAAAATTGTAGCTTGAATTGTAAAGAAAAAATAACTTTTTTTTATGCCATCTATGTCTCAATCCATTTTTGAAATGTGTTTATCTCACAACTCTAAGTAAACACAGATTTTTGGTTGTTTTCAGAGAGAATAGTGAACTTCCCTATATAAACCGTCCCCTTTGTTCCATATCAGCTGCATTATCAGGATTATGTCATCATATAATACAATACTCCAAAGTGGTAAACTCAGATAAAGCAAAAAAAAAAAAAGAAAGAAAGAAAGCCATTGTCGATTCTAATTTGGGGAGAGTTGCTGATACTAAATCCTATGGGTTCCTGCAGAGCACTTAAACTTGTAATTGAATGATGAATGCCATTTTTCAGTTTCTGTTATTCCATGTCAGGCTTCCAGTTATGTCTGGAATAGTGTCTATTGGGTTTGTATGAAGAGATATATAAACTGGACTTGGTATCTGGAGGTCACTTCAATAATAGAGCCAGAGGAATAAGATGATTGTCTAAATCAGATGTATGTCTGAAAGGATTCTGATAATTCCATTTGCTGCCTGAGCATCTGATAATTTATTTTTCTTCCCTGAGAGATTTGGTAACATTTATTATTGGTATTTTGCTATTGGAGGTTTCCATAGAGCTTGTGGAGGAGACAGGCAAGATCAGAAGTAACAAACGTTGAAGCATCTCTTCTGGGTACTTAAAATAAATTGCATTTAAAAACAGGAAGAGAGGGGCAGAAGAGAGATGATCTGTTCACTGGGGAACTAGAGGGATAATGTTGCATTGGTTTGCATTAAGACATCTCCTTCCTACCATGAACAACATAGCGAGTAGGACAGAATGAGACAAAGTAGCAGAGTTGAGGGGACTAACAAAGGCCAATTGCTAAATCTTCTGGATGCATTGTCAAACAGATTAAAATAATAAATTTTGGTTCTAGATCTACACAAATCATGTGAAGGGGTTCAGATAGTGTGAAGGGGTTCAGATTGAAGAACGTGCATAGAAAATGTGAGCTGTCTGACAAGCCAGAGAAAAGTTCAGAAAGGTAACTGCTTTCTGCAAGGCTGTTGAGTGCTGGGTTCTGTGTATTGGACAATAAAATGCTTGACTAAAAATAGAAGAAAAAATCCTCTAGATAAACATTGATTGGACCATTCCTTTCTGACAAATGATAAAGTGTTTATTGGGAAGTGTCAGACCAAAGACGATGTGAATGGAATCTCAGCTATTACCCCTCTCTGGTTTTGCTAGTACTCTCCCCTCTATGCATAGAGATAAAACAAACCAACCTAGGAGCTAGAGAGTGAATGCCAAGTCATGGCAACACCATACGTGTCAGAGTAGAACTGTGATCGCTATGGTTTTCAAGGACTGATAAAAACAAAATTTAATGAAATAGGGTCTGTAAAGAATTCATATCTTTACTCATGTTTATTTTCTTTAAGATTCTTGGATGGTGCAGTGTTTAAGGTGTTTGGTTCCTAACACCCAAGTACACCCAGAGTCAGCTTCCAAAAAATCAGCCATTGAAGACCCTGTGGATGGTATGAGTGGGAATCTGGTTCCTGACAACAAACTGATGGCTCACCTTTCATCATTTACCCAGAGTTCCAAATATTCATTCCCACTGCACCTTGTCCACATTTCCTGATAGCCAATAGAACCTCCATATCAATGTGTTTGAAATCCAAGGCATTGCACATGCTATGCAAAATCTTTCCCCCCCTTTAACTCTCAGACTTGTATTACTAGGATTACTGGGTTCCCACTAATCAACTCTGAAAAAGTAGAGTTGTCTTCGGATCCTGCTTACCTTTCTATAGCTCACATCTACAGTCTTGTTGTTGTTGTAAAGTGTCGTAAAGTGGATTCCAACTCATAGTGACACAGTATAGGATTTCTGAGGAGCAACTTGTTGTTGATAAGAACCATCAAATCAGTACCAACTCATAGCAACCTCATGCACAACAGAACGGAACACTGCCTGGTCCTGCACTGGTGGGTTTGAACTACAAACCTTGTAGTTTGCAGTCCTTGTATTTTGATCCTACAGCACCACACCATAATGTCTAAATGTCTGTAATTCTAAGGTGCTCTGGTAGAACATCAGTTAAGTGTTCCACTGATAGTTAAAAGTAAACATTTCAAATCCATGAGCCACCCTTGTGGGGTCACTATGAGTTGGCATCAACTCAACAGCAATGGAGTTGGCCTTTGGTCTTGGTCCATACTTCTATCCTTCAGAATTATGGATCACTGTTCTTTTTTCTTGTTGTCTGATTAATCTTTCTATAGCAACAATCGTGATGTTGTTATTAAGTGCTGTTAAGTCAGTTCCAATTCATAGCAACCCTGTATAGAGTTTCTGAGGAATGAATGCTAGGTTTGAACTGCTGACCTTTTATCTCACAGTCCAGTGTTTTTCCTACAGTACCACATCTTACTCTAAAACCTTTAAGTGGAATATACAGAAAAAAATCCAGTCTACTTAAAAGACCTTACCCTCCTCTTTGACCAGTCTTTCCAGTCACATCCCTCACCATAGTCCAACACTTTCCACTTTTAAACTTAGTAATGCTACATGTATTTTTAGCATAGTCAGTCCATATTTTCTGCTCAGTATTTTGTTCATTCTTTTTGATATTGAATTTCTTTCTCTATCTCTGGAGTTGTCGTCATCCTATGAATATTTAGATCAAATGCTATTTTTTTTTAAATATCTAATTAATTTTTCTGTAAAATGTCCCAGATTCCTGAACTTGGGAAGACTTACTTTTCTGAACACCAATAGCACTTTGTTGTAGTTATCAAGTGCCATGAAGTAATTTCTGACCCATAGACAACCTGTGCAGGTTCTGTATAAGAGCAACTTGTGAGCTTGAACCATGGGCCTTATGGTTCAAACAGATCTCACAGTCTTGCACATTAACCCACAATGTCACACCATTTATATCTCTAGAAATTGCCACAATGTGACACATACTGTAGTCATGGGTATATCTGAAAACAATTTTGTGATGTACTTCCAGTCTGTGAAAGCAAGAACCTTGTCAATTACAATGTCATAACCTCCATCATATCTTGAAAGGTGCTCTGTATGCATAAAGTAAGGACTGTAAGTCACTGCAAGAAAAATCATTTTGAATTTATCTTAAGCCCCCATCATAAGCACACTTACTGCACAAAATATAAAAATAAAACACAGCATCCAGAAGGTATGTGTAGAATGACTGTAGGTTCAAATGAATTCAATTAAATGAAAGCTTAGGAACCATGTAGTTAAAATTCCTCATACTACAATCAATAAATTGATGTATAGAGAAGATGGTTCCTAAATTTTCATCTCCTAATTAAACAGTAGTCTAGCAAGGGCTACAGGTTGGATATCCTCAATCTTTTCCTTTTTCCATATCACAATAGCACCCTCCTCAAATAATATGAACCTGGTAAAATGTCAGTGTTTTCAAGGCAGGCAAGTAACATGTGTTATTGATATGCATTATCTTATCTTCTTTTTACTGCATTAGCAATTTATTACAGTTGCAAAGACTTGAGAAAATGAGACCCAGATATTCAGTTATTTAGGAAGTGTCACACAGGATAATGGAAAATGTAGACTGATGCCTGACTGTTCAGTCAATTAGAGTTCCTCAGTGAGAGGCTGTCAGGAATTAATATAAGAGAGAATCGGCGTATGTATTTATGTATATGTGCATACACATACATGCAACATATGGTAAAGAATCACTAAAAAGGGAGTTCAGGAAAACGAGGGTAATGGAAGTTCTAATGGCAAATGCAAACTACATTAAGTTTGTCCTTCATTCAAATTTGAATAAGTATGGTGACAGAATACAACTTTTTGCACACCTTTCTTAATTTTAAAACATTCAGTGTTCCCATGTTCTGTTCCAACAACTGCCTCTTTGTCCACATACAGATTACTCATGAAAACAATTAAGTGTTCCGGAATACTTGTACTTCGCAATGTTGTCCATAGCTTGTCATGATCCACACAATCTGAAGCCTTTGTGTAGTCAA
>NW_006408530.1:26412045-26413697 GCF_000296735.1 Chrysochloris asiatica
TTGATGGCACCTAACAACAATGACAACATATTCAAATTTACACATTCACCACTAAAGCCAGTGATGATCACATTGAAATATTCTAACAACTTCCTCATTCTGAAATTGATCAAACATGAAATCAAGACCTATGGAAAATTACTGCCAATTGGAATGCAAAGGTTGGAAACAAAGACAAAGGATCAGGTATGTGGAAAACAAGAACTTGGTGATAGAAATGATACTGGAGATTGAATGATAGAATTTTGCAAGACCTCTTCAATGCAAATACCATTTTTGAAAAGCATAAAAGATGACTACACACATGGACTTCACCAGGTGCAATACAGAGAAATCAAATTGACTGTATCTGTGGAAAGAGATGGTAGAAAGTCTCCATATCATCAGCCAAAACAAGGCCAGGGACAGATTGTGGAACATACAATTAATTCCTCATATAAAAATTGAGGCTGAAGCTGAAGAAAGTTAAAACAAGTCCATGAGAGCCAAAATATGACCTTTAATATAACCTACCTGAATTTAGAGATCATATGAATAACAGATTTGATGCGTTACACACCAAAGGCCAGAAGAGTTATAGGATGACATCAAAAACATCATACAGAAAGAAAGGAAAAGGTTATTAAGAGATAAGAAAGAAGGAAAAAAACCAAAATGATTGACAGAAGCAACTCTGAAACTTGTTCTCCAGTGTAGAGATGCTAAAGCAAATGGAAGAAGTGAGGAAGTATAAGAGCTGAACATCAATTTCAAAGGTGAGCTTGAGAAGACAAAGTCAAATATGACAAAATGCGAAAAGACCTGGAGTTAGAAACTAAAGGGAAGAACACGCTTGGCATTTCTCAAGCTGAGGGAACTGAAGGAAAAATTCAAACCTCAACTTGCAGTATGGAAAGATTCTATGGACAAAAAACTGAATGATGTAGAAAGCACCAGAAGAAAATGGAAGGAATACAGAGTCACTATACCAAAAAGAAATAGTTGAAAATCAACTATTTCAAGAAGTAGCATATGAACAAGAGCCAATGATAGTGAATGAAGAAGTTCAAGTGCATTGAAGTCATTGGCAAAAACAAGGCACCAGGAAATGATAGGACACAAATTGAAAATCTTTCAACAAACTGATGCCGTACTGGAGGCTCTAACTCATCTATACCAAGAAATTTTTGAGACATCTACCTGGCCAACAGACTTGAAAAGATCCATATCTGGGCCTACTCCAAAGAGAGGTGACCCAATGGAATGTGAAAATCATCGGACAACATTGTTGATATCCCATACGAGTAGAGTTCTACTAAAGGTAATAAATAAAGGGCTGCAACCAGACATTGACAGACAACTTTCAAAGATTCAAGTTGGATTCAGAAGAGGATGTGCAAAAAAGGATATTATTGCTGGTGTCAAATGGATCTTGGCTGAAAGCAAAGAATAGCATAAAGATGTTTATCTGTGCTTTGTTGAATATGAAAAGGCTTTCAATTGTGTGCATCATGACACACTATGGACAGGACAATATTGCAAAGAATGAGTCTTCTGAAATACTTAATCATGCTCGTGAGGACCTGTACATAGACCAAGAGGTATTGTTTTAATAGAGCAAGGGAACAATGGACGGTTTAAAATTAGGAAAGCTATGAGCCAGGGTTGTATTC
>NW_006408530.1:26414662-26416307 GCF_000296735.1 Chrysochloris asiatica
AGGTCAGCAGTTTGAAACTACCAGCTGTTCCGCGGGAGAAAGATGAGGCTTTCTGCTCCTGTAAAGATTTACAGCCTTGGAAACCCTGTTCAGGGTCGCTATGGATTGGAACTGACTCGATGGCACTTAACAACAGCAAAAACATAAAGAATGTTCTAAAATTTCAAGTTCCTTTACAATAAGAATATTACTTACTAACATAGTATGTTTGCAATATATCTCAGATTAAGATGAATATGATATTTTTTCAACAACTAATAATTAAAAATAAAAATTACACTTAAGCTAGTGCTTACTTTCATAATGTAGTGTTTCTCATTCTTGGCATTATTGATAATTTGATCTGGATCATTTCTGTTATTGTTAATCCTTTCCTGTGCATTGTAGACTGTTTACCAGCGTGGTGCTATAGGATAAGCACCAGACTGCTTACCAATAAGGTGGTAGTTCAAACCTACCAACCACTACTCAGTAACCCTATATAGGCACACAACAACAATGGCCTTTATTCACTAGATGTCAACAGCACCTCCCACCCAGCTGTGACAATATCCTGGCATTGTCAGATGTTCCATGTGTGAGCAAATCACTCCTGGTTGATAGCCACTTTTCATAACAGAAAACTTTTATTTGAGATTCTACAATTTAGAGTAGGCTAAAATGGAGTATTGATGTGGACATGTAGGATAAGTACTGGATTGCTAGCCACAATGTTGGTGGTTCAAATCTACCAGCCACTCCGTGGAAACTTTATACAGGGTTGCTATGAGTTAGGACAGACTTGCTGATACTTAACAACAACAAAAATAAATGCTGTTAGCAAAAGCAAACAAACATGCAATTTCCATGGTAGACAGAGTAGTTAATTTCTTGTTCCAAATATGCTAATATGAGTCAAGATTAAGAGAGAGTGAGGGGTTAGGTTTGCTCCATGCAGTGGCCTACATGGTTGACAACTCTCTACCACTTTCAACATGTCACTTCCGAAATTTCCCTGAAAGTTGTCACACAGTCAGCAAATGAAGAAAGAATGTTGAATATCATGAAAGATAAAGCTTCCACCAATCTGTCCTGTAACTGGAGTATAAAATGCTTGCTCATATTCCGTTAGCTGAAATTAAGTCACAAAACCTCACACAACTGAAAAGTAATTTGAGAAACAGAATCTAGCTGCATTGCAAGAAAGGGAAATTATTTTGGTTATATGGTTTCTTCTGTATATCAAATAATTTTTAAATGTTTTAAAATTGTATTTCTACTGAATGTATCAAAGATTAGGAGCTGATGGATTTTGTTGGGTCCAAGAAGTAGTTTATTAAGAATAAAAGATTCCCTTCTGTGTGCCTCAGAGCTCATCTCTGACCCAAAGGAAATCTAATCCAAAAAAAGCTTGCCCTTAATCCCCTTTCAATCCACTTATAGAGTGGACCAAAAGTGACTTAATGTACTTAAAGAAGTAAGTGTATATTTAATGGAAATTCTTGTGCAGCTTCTCTGTAATGATATGGTTCATTTTGTTTTATTTTTGTCATCCATCATTTGGAAGATCCAAAGCTAAAAATAATAATGGATTCTAATGATGACAACATTTCTTATTTACAGTAAACATTTATGTTCTAAAGAAGGCAGAAGATTTTATATATAT
>NW_006408530.1:26416407-26438598 GCF_000296735.1 Chrysochloris asiatica
ATATCTGGTAGCATAGTGGCATAGTGGTTATGAATCGGGCTGCGAGCCGCAAGGTCAGCAGTTCGAAACTACCAGCTGCTCCGTGGGAGAAAGATGAGGCATTCTGCTCCCATAAAGATTTACAGCCTCAGAAACCCTGTACTTGGAAACCCTGTACAGGGTTGCTATGAGTCGGAACCGACTCCACGGCACACAACAACAACAATATATATATATGTGTGTATATATATGTGTGTGTGTATATATATATCTATATATATAGATATATATAGATATAGATATAGATATTTAAATTTTCATAGCAGAAAACATTCCATTTAAGTGTTGACTGGAATAGGAAGAAACCTGTTTGTAGTTGTGGAGCAAAGCAAAGCTAGCATATCAGACAAGGACCAGATCTGACAATCCAGGCTCATACATTTACACATGGATAGAATGAATTAACCTAAATGAAATATATATATATATTCTACCTTTGAGAACTTTACATTTCACCCTAGAGCTTGTTTCAAACTGTTTTCTCTAAGCCAAACATAAATTATTAAGAAAAAAATCTAATCAAAAGCACATACCTATACTATGAGGGTGGTCTTGGTGTGGTGCTATAGAATAAGAACTGGAACATAAGGTCAGATTGAACTGCAAAGTCAGTGGTTCAAACCACCAATTGCTAAATATTACAATATTCAGCATGATAAAACAGTCTAAGTCTGAAACAGCTTTCACATAATGTATAGTACAGGTGATGGAATAATTAAGCTTAACTGGAGGCTGTTAGCAAATGACCCACAGAGAAGAGTTTTGAGAGGGACCTTTAAGTGTATTTGACCTTTAATAGGCTTTAGATGGAGAAAATATAATTGTAGGCTAAAGGTACAAACTTGATAAAAGGTGCAAAAGGATTTTAGTGTATCTTGTATGTTCAGAGAATGCGAAAGAGTGGAACTAGACTATTCAAACAAAGTGTAGCCGAAGGCCATGAGCTAAATTCTATCATGTAGTCTACGTCACCTGGCTCAGCCACACCTATGTAATCTCATGTCCCTCTAATCCTTAAACATCCTCTAGATGTATTGTGCTCACTCTCATTTACACAGATTTTGTCATGTGGATTCACACCAACAATTCCTTCTTAATCTAATTGCCACCTTTAGTCTCTTCTTATTCTAAATGCTTCCCCCTTTTATACCAACTCCTTATTTGTCCTAACCCCCAACTCTCTCCACTGATCTCTTTCTTCAAAGAACAGTTAATAAGATATGCTGTTGTTGTTGTTGTTGTTAAGTGCCATCAAGTCGGTTCCGACCCATAGCGACCCTGTATAGGGTTTCCGAGGGTGTAAATCTTTACGGGAGTAGAAAGCCTCATCTTTCTCCCGTGGAGCGGCTGGTAGTTTCGAACCGCTGACCTTACAGAAGATATGCTGTTAGGTGACATGAAATCTGTTCTGACTCATAGTGACCGTATGCACAACAGAAAAAGACATTGCCCAGTCCTGAACTGTCCTCACAATTGTTACACAAGTGCTAGCATTGCTGCCACCATTGTGCTAGTCCATCTTGTTAGGGTTCTTCCTCTTTTTTCTGACCCTTCACTTCACCAAGCAAGATGTCCTTGTCCAGGGGTTGGTCCCTCCTGATAACATGTGCAAAGTATGAAAGACAAAGTCTTGCCATCCTGGCTTCTAAGGAACATTCTGGCTGTATTTCTTCCAACACAGAATTTTGTTCTTCAGGCAGTCCATGGTACTTTTTCAGTGTTCTCTTCCAACACCAAAACTCAAATGCATCAATTCTTCCTTATTCACAGTCCAACTTTCATGTGTTATTTTATGAGGTTATTGCATGGTCTAAGTCAGATGCAACTTACTCCTCAAGCTGATCTTTGCTTTTGAACACTTTAAAGAGGTCTTGTACAGATTTGCCTAAGGAAATCTGTTGTTAGATTTCTTGACTACTGCTTCAATGAGTGTTGTAGGTCCAAGAAAAAGGAAGTTTTTGACAACTTCAATTTTTTCCTCCATTTACCATGTTGTTCTTTATTGGTCCCATTGTGAGGATTTTTGTTTTCTTTACATTGAGGTGAAATCCATATTGAAGGCTGTGGGTTTTGATCTTTATCAGGAAGTATTTTATGTACTCTTCACTTTCAGCAAGCAAGGTTGTTTCATCTGCATATCACAGGTTGTTAATGAGTTATCCTCCATTCTGCCACATTCTTCTTCATATAACCCAGTTTCTCAGATTATTTGCTCAGCATACAGATTGAATGAGCATAGTGAAAGAATTCAACCTTAACCCACAGCTTTCCTGATTTTAAAACATTTAGTATTCCCATGGAGTTTTGGTGTCATTGGTTAATGTACTGCAAGATCAGTTTGAACAACAAGTTTGGTAGTTCAAGCTCATGAACCACTCCTCAGAAACACTATACAGGGTCTCTGAGTCAGAACCAACTCAATGAAACCTAACAACAACAAAGGATCCCCTTGTTCTGTTCATAGGATTGCTTCTTGGTCTACGTACAAGTTCTTACTGAGCATAATCAAATATTCTGGCATTCTTCCCAATGTTATCCATAGCTTGTCATGATCCACACAGTTGAAATCCTTTGCAAAGCCAATAAAGTACAAATCAATATCTTTCTGGTATTCTCTGCTTTCTGTCAAGTTCATCTGACATTAGCAATGATATCCCTAGCTCTACGTCCTCTTCTGAATCTGGCTTGCATTTCTGGCAGTTCCCTGTCGATGCATTGTTGCAGTCATTTTTAAAATTTTCTTTAGCAAAATTTTACTTACATGTGATATTAATGATATTGTTTGGCGATTTCCACATTATGTTGGGCCACCTCTTTATGGAATGGTCATAAATATAGAACTCTCTTAATTGGTTGGCCAAGTAGCTGTCTTCCAAATTTCTTGGAATAGATGAGTGACCACTCCAGTGCTGCAATAGTTTGTTGAAAGATTTTAATTTGGATTCCATTAATTCCTGGAGTCTTGATTTTTGCCAATGCCTTCAGTGCAGTTTGGACTTCTTCCTGCAGTACCATCAGTTCTTTATTATATGCTACCTTTTGAAATGGTTGGACATTTCTTTTTGGTGCAACATTTTGTGTATATCTTCTATCTTCTTGTGATGCTTTCTGCATCATTCAATATTTTGCTTGTGGAATTCTTCAGTATGCAAGTCAAAGCTTCAATTTTTTTTTCAGTTCTTTCAACTTGAGAAATGCTGAGCATATTCTTCCCTTTTGATTTTCGAACTCCAGGTTTTTGCATATTTCATTATAATACTTGATTTTGTTTTTCTCTAGGTGTCCTAAATTTTCTGTTAGCCTCTTTTAATGTCTCATTTCTTCCATTTGCTTTAGCATGCTTATGCTAGAGAACATATTTCCAGAGTCTCTTCTGACTTAATTTTCGTCTCGTCTTTCTTTCCTCTGTTTCTAATGACCATTTGCTTTTTTCTTGTATGATGTCTTTGATGGTATCCCACAAATTTTCTGATCTTCAGTCATTAGTGTCTAATATATTAAATCTATTCTTGGAGATTGTCTCTAGTGATATGTTCAAGGTCATATTTTGTCACATGTAGACTTAAAATTCCTATCTCATAAATGTATGCAATGACTTAAAATATGATAAATGATCTGTGTACAACACAACACAAACTCTTGTTAAGCACTGTGTTGTTGTTAAGTGCCATTGAGTCAGTTCAAATTCACTGTGACTAAGTATAGGGTTTCCAATAAGCAGCTGGTGAGTTTGAAATGCCAACCTTACAATTCAAACTGACCTTATAGTAGAGTTCTTATCCTACAGTGCTACACTAGGAGTCTTTAGTCCTATGAAATTTCTTCATGGGGAAATTTCACAATAGTATAACTTAGAATCTCAATATCGTTTTTGTGTCTGATTTGTTCAAATGAGTTCCTAGATAATAGTAGAAAACCCATGCTAATGTTTGCTTGAGAACAAAGGATTAAAATGAAGAACTAGTTGAAAACACTTTACTTTAAAATTCACAAAATTTCACAGTTCTGAAACTGTGAAGGATCTGTTGAACATGTAGTGTGTTACCTTGGGACAAAAATAATTCCCAAATGAATTGTACAAATTTAGCCAGAATATGAGTTTGGAATGCTTTGAATAATTCTTCAATTAAAGTTGTCATTTTGGACCTATTTGATTGGTAAAACAAAATGAATAAACTTTCCTAAAACTGTCTGACCTACATCTATTCTTGGACATTTTTTGTACACTAGTTACATGTGTAATGATAAGCTTCCCGATCACCAGATAAAAGCTTTGTCAAGAATTTGGCAATTAGTGGTAATAAATAAGGGGGGTCCAGTAACAGCTACCTCTGAAGATCTCTTATTTTCATCTATGAGAGGAATAACAAATAATATCTAATTTCATTTTCTAGTGAGAAAGCTTTCACTGAAGGACTCTTTAAGGGTGCCTTGATGACTGAGCTCAGCATATTCTCAAAGGATCAATAGACATTGTAAAGTTCAGGGATTTGAGAGTGGTATTATCCAACTGTCTTTCTTCTCTAATCATAATGCAATTAAATCATATATAAAAGTTGAATTTTCCTTTTGTTGTTGCCAGGTGCTGTCAAGTCGCTTCTGACTCATGTACATCCTATGTACAAAAGAGCAAAACACTGCCCAGTCCAGAACCATTCTCACCATTGTTACACTTGAGCCTTTTGTTGCTGCCACTGTGTCTATCAGTCTCGTTGGAGGTCTTCCTCTTTTTCCCTAAACCTCCACTTTTCCAACCATGAGGGCTTTCTCCACGTATGGTGCCTCCTGACAACATATCCAAGTAGGAGAGGCAAAGTCTTGACATTCTTCTTTCTAGAGGCACTCTGGCTATACTTCTTCCAAGACAGATTAGTATATTATTCTGACAGTCCATGACAAATGAAAAGATTACAATTATTCCATATAATTAGGACAAATAAAAGGTGAAGTCAGTTCATTTGTCAAGGTTTCCCAAAACATTGTGATTCTTTTAAAATTAGAAAACAGCAAAAAGAAAATGTACTTTGCTATCACAGAAACTTTAGGGTTAAAAAAAAAAGGCTTAATATAAAAAAGATAAAAATCAATAATGATATAAGCATTTCATATTTTATTAAAAAAAAAAAAAAAACTGTCTGCTTTTTAGTCTTTAACATCCATGTCTCTGCTATGCATATTTTATGGAAATTCATTTTTATGGTATTAAACTTGCAACATTGATTTTGTTTTATATAGCCACACATATTTTGTTATATTTTACACAGAACCATAATATGTTTAAAAATATAGACCTATTTAAGAGTGGCAGTAAACCCTTCTAAACAGACATACTCTCAAGGTCATCAGATGCATCTCAATGCATAATTTGTGGATGAATGTGTTCTCTGACTGCAATTCAACTATATTTGGGCTGTGGTTTACATAAAAATACAATTTCTAGGGAAAAATCATCATTTTATCTGAAAATGTTCTGGGGCTATCTTGTTGCCCAGTGATCCATTCCCACAGATGAAGGCAAGTAAACTGAATATGTTTAAAGGTGAGGATTGACACTGTCTACTACAAGATGAATTAATTGACCAGGCTTTCATTCTAGGTGATCCACTGGTGCCTTGGGGTTGGAAGCAGGACACCTTCATTGCAGTTATGCTCCAGGACAGCAATCCTCATTATAGCTCTGCTTCTGCCTCCAAATTACATAGAGCTCTGTGCCAGAATAAACCATAATGTATGAGTATGATTCTAAACATGTCTACAAGACTTTACTTAGTCTCATAAAATGAGAATCCTATGCAAGCAATCTTTATTTTAAATGTATCACTATCGAGATGAGTCACATGCTACATCTACATATTTAGCATCCCCCCCACCCCATATTGATACATAGACACATTACTGAGAGTTGTTATGTCTCTATACAGAAGGGAAGGAGTCCATGGACACAAATGGTGAAGTATTAGACCACTAAGCGAAGTGTTGGTGGATCAATTCCCTAAAAACAAAATCTAATGATCTGCTTCCAAAAGATCACAGCCAAGAAAACCTATTGAGCACAGTTCTCATGAGTCAAAATCGACTCAACAGCAATTGGTTGATTCCTTGGACACAGGGGGATGGAGACAATTATACATTGGTGTTTGTTGATTGAGGAAAATATGCTTCTTGGATATAAATTAGCATTCTTTAAAATAAAAAAAAAATTAAGTGCTAGACAAATACTACAAAGAAATCTGTTATCTTATTAACAAGACACCCTCAAAAAGAGTGTGTTTCAGAGTTTGTTGATTCAGTGGCCCAATGGTATTATCAAAGACTCTGATTGTTTATGACTCTCCAATCTCCAAAAAGATGGGTACATCATTTTTAGAATCTGGTGTCATCTTTAGATGAGTTTTGCCAATTTGCACAAGATGTCTGCCAGGATTAATAGGGACAGAATCTTCCATGTTTATAATCACTAGGAAAGAGAAGGAAACATCTCCCCAAACCCCACTGAATATTAATCTTTTCGTTAATCTGGTTGTTATTGTTAAGTTCCATCGAATCGGTTCTGACTCATGATGACCTTGTATAGGGTTTATCAGGAGCAGCTGGTGAATCTGAATTGCCAACCTTGCAATTAGGAGTACAGTGTTTACCCTACAGCACCACACCAGGACTCAGCCTACTGCTCTCCCCCATCCAGCATGAGTAAACAGATGACTGTTTTGCCCTGAATACTTTATAGTTGTCAGGCTCTATGTATTGCCATAAATTAAGGAAGAATGAATACCCAAACAACAGCAGGATACCTATTAGTAGAAGTCCTTGGGTGGCACAAGTGGATAATTCACTAAGCTGCTAACTAAAAACCTGGTGGTTCTAGTCTACCCAGGGCACCTGAAAAGAAAGGCTTGCTATCTATTTCTAAAAAGTCTGCAATTGAAAACACAATGGAACATAATTCTATTACGACTCTCAACAGCCAAGTGGTATTGGTTTTAGCATGTTTTTAAGGAAGAAGGTAGAACTCTTCTGAGCTAACAAAAGATACACAGTCCAATTAATCAATTCAGCTTTTCTTTTATTTTAGGGCATAGTGATTCTTATCTCTCTTCATTGATACACTCGCCAATGTTTAATACAATTTTAAACCTGTGAAATCTGTTCTAATGGTACCCTTCTCTCATTCTTTCCTTCTATAAAACCTTCTCTACCTTCCTATATGGGATATAATTGTATTCTAAAATCTGTTCTGTCTTGAATGGTATAAGATGCTGTGTTGTTAAGTGCTGTCGAGCCAGTTCAAACTCATAGTGACTGTATAAGGTTTCCAAGGAGCAGCTGGTGGGCTTTTACCACCAACCTTGTGGTTCATAGTCCAGTGCTTATCCTATAGCTCCACACTAGGAGTCCCCATAAAGATTCACAACCTCAGGAACCCTATTCAGGGTTGCTATGAGTTGGAACTGACTTGGTAACACTTATCAACAACAACAAATCTTTACAGGAGCAGAAAGCCTCATCTTTCTCTTGCAGAGTGGCTAGTGGGATGGAACTCTCAGCCTTGTGGTTCTCAGTCCAGTTCTTGTTTTACAGAGCCACCTTGCTCCCCATGATTGGGTAGGACCATGCAAATAGGGTGTACAGGACTCTTAATGCTGGGATTGGTTAAGTTTGTTATTCCACTAGGCTTAAAAAAAAAGCCATCTCAGAAGCAGAAATAGATGATCCAAGGACCATCAAAAAAGAAACGCATGAGTGGAGCATGAGACCCCTACCTTGAAAAGTAATGACAGTGGAAGTGGCAGCATGGAGAGACTGAGTAGCTGCAGGCTTTCCATCCCATGAACCCTGGAAACCTGAGTGTTTAGGAGCAGGAGGATGGCTTGCAGAATGTGCCCTTTGGGCATTTACAGACTGGCTAATGGAACTTTATAACATTTGCCCGAACAGGGCAGAGACCAAGGGACTACATGGCTGAGAAACAGAAGACAAGAGTGAGGCATGCTTGCAGTAAGGTAGAGAAGAAGCATTTCTGACTGGAGGACTACCACATCCCAAATTATTTCTGAGCCTGGATTTTACCTTGTTCACTTCGCAAATAAGTCCTATAATCATGAGTATGGTCTATGAGCTCTGTGTGGCTATTGCAACGGATTATCAAACTCAGATGTGAGGCAGAGAATGCTATGAGAGGGATAGCTGGTGTCAGAAAAGGACAAAGAAGGTTGTAGGGTGGAGATACGTCTTTCCCTTTAGAGGAATTGACTTTGGGCTGATTTTGAGTTTGATTCTCCTTTCCCCTTGCGAAAGCAGAGGAAGTCAGACATGGCCACCATTGCCATTTTTGTGGATGCATTATATAATTGATTACTATACCAACAAGGTACACATTAATACTTTAAAATACATTATTTCCCAGATAATGACTCATTCATGGTTTAATTCAATATACCTAAAAAAAATTTAAGGCTTCTCTGGCTAGCTTCCTACAAAAATGTTGTAATCTTTGTAATACCTTTTTTTCTTTCCTATTTTATCTCTTTATTCATATTTCAAAGTGCAGTAATAATGTGTGTCATTCTCATTATATCTGTAATGTATGGCATCCACAATAAAAGGTAGCAATAAGCAACAGGTGCATTGATTAAATTAGGCTCAGATGAAGAAGAGCTGAATAATTTTGCATTTATTTAAATTTCTTCATCTGCTAATTTGACCAGACACTGTCTTTCATAAGAAGTTCATTATATTTCTGTGCATAAAGTATAAGGTATAATTTAAAAATTTAATTTTGGGTAGAAAATAAAATAACTTACAATTGGTTTTTAAAAATGGAATTGTCATATATATTTTGTTTATGGAATTGAACATATGTTTGAGTTTATAATTTTTCATTTCTTAGTATTACCATTTATTAGTGACAAATTACTAAGTTTTACTTACATTACTTGGGGAGGAAAAAATTCCATCATAAACAATACATCAAAGTAGTACATATCTCACAAAGCTGCCATGCATCTTATCTGGTACAATCAATTGCACAACATCAAAAGCACCACAGATTTATATATAAACAGAGGTCATTCTTTCAGTCCTACAAAGATATATAATTAGCAGAATAAAGCACTCTAGGAAAATCATTCTGAAGTTGTATATGTACTACTTGGAGATATAGTCTGTAATATAGTAAAAACTATGTGCTCTGAAGAACCATATGTATTTATTTGCATTAAAAAATAATCTTTAGAATAAAAAAGGTCATTTGCTTAAGTCTTGCTGCATTGATCAATACAAAACTAAAATAGAAAATATATCAAATAATTATTTAAAGTTTAACTTCTAAAAATATCCATTTGATACAAGAGGGAGCCTTCCCCAAGATTTCTAAGAATTCCAGGATTACATCAACTAAGCCAGAGGACACATAATTTACATCACTGAAATAGCCCTGGGTTGTCAATAAAATAAAACCAAAGACACGTGTATGTGTATGATCTTTGACCAGTTAGAGTACTGATAAAGTCAGTCTAAGACATTTTTCCAAATGGTACTATATAATTAGCTTCAACTTAGAAACATTTCAATAAATTTTCCTATAGCATAAAAGAAATAAGGATGCCTGCCATTCTTGGAAAACAAAGCAGTGGTTATATCGTAGGTGTTGTAGGAAATGGTTGGCATAAGCATACTAGAAAGATTACTATTGTTGTTGCTGTTGTAAGGTACCATTGAATCCGTTACAACTCATAGCCCAGTCCTGCACCATGCTCACAATTGTTGCTGTACTTGAGCCCATTGCTGCTGGCACTGTGCCAATCCATCTCATTGAGTGTCTTCCTGTTTAGTTTACCCTCCATTTTACCAAGCATAATGTCTTTTTCCAGGGACTGGTTCATCCTGATAACATTTTTGAAATATGAGAGACAGTTTCACCATCCTGACTTCAACGGAGCACTCCAGCTGTCTTCCAAATTTCTTGGCATAGTTGTGTGAGCCCCTTGCTGCATCAGTTTGTTGAAAGATTTCAGTTTGTGTTCTATCAATTCCTGGAAACTTGTCTTTCACCAATGCCTTCTGTGCAACTTGAACTTCTTCCTTCAGTATCACTGGTTCTTCATCATATATTACTTCTTGAAAGTGTTGAAAAGCAATCATTTCTTTTTGGTACAGTGACTCTGTGTATACACCTTCTATCTTCTTTTGATGCTTTCTGCATAATTCAATATTTGGATCATCCTTCCATATTTAAAATCAAGGTTTGGATTTTTAATTCAGTTTTTTTCAACTTGAGAAAACCCTTCTGGTTTTCTAACTCTAAGTCTCTGCACATTTCATTATAATACTTGACTTTATCTACTAGAGCTTCCCTTTGAAATATTCTGTTCAGCTCTTTTGCTTTCAGTTCTTCCAGTTGCTTTAGTATTTTTATACTGGAGAATAAGTTTCAGAGTCTCTTCTGACATCCATTTAGGCTTTTCCTTCTTGTCTTCTTAATGACTGTTTTCTTTCTTCCTGTATGATGTTCTCCCACAACTCTTCTGATCTTCTGTCTTAAGTGTCTAATGCATTAAATCTCTTCTTTATCTGGTGATTAAATTCAGGTAGGATATTTTCTTGATCATATTTTGGCTCTCATGAATTAGTTTTAATTTTCTATAGTTTCAACCTAATCTTACATATGAACAGTTGTTTTGGCTGATGATATCAAACTTTTCCATTGTCTCTTCGCACAGATGTAGTCATTACACATGATTCCTGTGTAATCCATCTGGTGAAGTCCATGTGTACAGCTGACTTTTATGTTGTTTACAAATGTTATTTGCAATAAAGAAGTCATTGGTCTTGCGAAATTCTATCATGTATTCTCCAGCATCATTTCTCTTACCAAGGCCGTATTTTCCATCTACTGATCCTTTCTTTTTGTTTCCAACCTTTGCATTCCAATCAACAGTAATTATCAATACATCTTGATTGCATGTTTATCCATTTCAGACGTAAAAGGTTCATAGAAATCATCAATTTTGTCATCATTAGTGTATAAATTTGAATAATAGTGGTATTAACTGACCCTCTTTGTATGCGTATGAATATCACAGACTTTGTACTTCAAAATTGATCTTGAAATATTCTTTTAATCAGTGAATTTTATTCCAATTCCTCTTGAACTTGTTCCCGGAATAGTAAACCATATAATTGATTCAAAGTAAAGGCAGCTCTTCCCTAGTCGTATTTTGAGTGCCTTCCAATCTGAGGGGCTAACCTTCTGACACTATACATGACAATATTATGATGTTATTAATAATGTTTTCATCTTTTGGCACTATATCTGGCAATTCTGCTGCTATTTATAAGGTTAGGCTATACTAAACAAGTTGTTTCTGAGCATTCATTAACAAAGGCAAGAAAAAAACTTTATTAAAGATATCCCTAGCTTACTATAGAAAAAATTACGTATCACTAATAAAAATAAACTAAGTGTATACCTAGAAAACTTGGAAGATAAAATTATATCAAAAACCTAAGATAATGATATATATAACATGTCTCCCAGCAATCTCAAGCATAGGTATTTACTTATGGGGAAAAAAAAAAAAAGGATGCTTACGCAAAGATCTGTATATGAATGTTAATTTCAATATTATTCATAATGTCCAGCCTCTGGAATCACCCAAAAGCCCCTCAACTGAGAAAAAACAGAACCAAATCCACTTTCACTGAATAGATTTCAACTCATAGTGACCATATAGTATTTCTAAGGCTGTACATCTCCATGTAAGCAGAAAACTTCATCTTTCTCCCTCAGATGGTTGTTGTTTTTAAGTACCGTTGAGTCGGTTCCGACTCACAATGATCCTGTATAGGGTTTCCAAGGAGCAGCTGGTAGGTTTGAACTCCCAATTTGTGGTTTACAGTCCAGTGCTGATCCATAGAGCCACACCAGAAGTCATCTCCCTCAGATGGTGGCTTTAATTACCCCCCAGGACTCCTTTCCAACTGAAAAAGGATAAATGAATTGTGGTATATTCATATGCAAGAAGGCTATTCAGTAATGAAAAGAGTGAACTATTGATACATAAAATAGCATGGGTGAATCTCAAAAGCATTGTCCTAAGTGAAAAAAGCCAGACACATAAGGCAGCATACTACATATAATATTCTAGAAAAAAAACAAAGATATATGACTAGAAATCAGCTAAGTATTTGTGAATACCTGGAGCTGTTGTTGTTGCTATTAAGTGCCCCCAGTGAGTTCCAACTCAGAACTCTGTATAAGGTTTCCAAAGACCAGCTGGTGAATTTGAAGTTCTGACTTTGCAATTAGCAGTCCAGGGCTTAGTCTAGAATGTCATACCAGGACTGAGGCAAAGGGAGAGAATAGACAACAGGGCATTTAGGAAATGTGAGGGGTGATGAAAATATTCAAAATTTTGATTGTGCTGGCAGTTACATGATTATATCCATTTGGCAAAACTGTATGTATCAACAGGTTCACTGTATACAGTTCACTGTATACAGATTATACCTTAAGGTATCTGAAATTAAAAAAAAAAAAAAAATAGCTGACAGAAATAAAAAAGTGCCCTTTGAAAAGTCCGCAAGTCCTCTACTGTGTCCTAGTAAACTGGTTGTTCATTAAAAAATAAACAGAACATTATTTTTTGAGGACAAGAATGACATGTATGGTATGAATAGATCCATATCCACTTATGAGAATGCCACTAGTATTGCCCAGTTGTCTCTGAGCTACTAAGCTACTATAAAAATATGGTGATAGAGGCATTTGACTTCCTCAAATTTCACAAAGAAGAAGGAGACTAAATATCAGCAGGTGATAGCTGACTTCTCTGAAGTGAGGACCAAATACTCTCTACCCACCAATCTTTCCACCAGTTCTGACATAATGCATCCCTCCCACAGTACTCTTACTGTGATGTGTGCAATTATCCATTCCAATGGCCAAACAAAACTCACAAACCATACTCATGATTATGGAAGTAACAGGTGTTTTATTAGGAAATGATAGGTTACATTCCGGTTCAGGTATGTTCCCAGGATATAGTTCTTTGATGAGGAGAGCCCCTTCTCAGTGATGCCCACAGGCAGGGGCCTCTCTGGCCCTCAGCTTTTTTTTCTGGCCTCATAAGGACTCCATGCCCCAAAACACTAACTGGCTCACACCATCCTCACAATTGTTATGTTTAAGTCCGTTGTTGCTGACACTCTGCCATTCTATCTCACTGAGAGTTTTCTTTCCCAAACATGACGTCCTTCTCAAGGGGCTGGTCTAAGTACAAGAAAAGAAGTCTTGCCATCCATGCTTCTGTAGAGCATTTTGCTGTAATTCTTCCAAGACAGATTTAGTTGTTCTTCAAGCAGTCCATGGTACTTTCAGTATTCTTCACCAACACCACAATTCAAATGCATCAGTTCTTCTACAGTCTTTCTTTCTTATTCATTGCCCAACTTTCACATGCATATGTTGTTAAGTGCCTTCAAGTTTGTTTAGAATACTAGCAATCCTTTAGTGGGTTTCCTAGGAGTAGCTGGTGAGTTCGAATTGCCTACTTTGTGGCCCAGTGTTTATTCTTCTTGAAAATATCATGGCTTGGGTCAGGCCCACCTTAGTCTTCAAACAGATATTTTTGCTCTTTAGCAATTTAAATAGATCTTTCATACCAGATTTGCCTAATACACTATGTCATTTGATTTCTACTGCTTCCACTGATGGCTGTTGTTGGAGTCCTGGTGAGGTGCTTCAGGAATATGTACTACGCAGCAATATCAGTTTGAATTGCAAGGCCAACACTTCAAACCATCAGTTGCTCCAGTGAAACCCTAGACAGGGTCGCTATGAATCGGAACCAACTCAATGACAATTAACAAGACTAGCATAGGGTTACCAAGACTTGAAATAATGTTGGGAACAGAAAGTCTCATTTTTCTCTCAAGGAGCAGCTGGTGGGCTCAAATTGCCAAGTTTGTGGTTTGTAGTCCACTGCTTATACTATGGAGCCACCATACTTCCTCCATCGATTGTTGTTGTTGGTAAGTGTCCTCTAGTTGGTTCTGACTCACTGTGACCCTGTATAGGGTTTTCAAGGCTTTAGAGTCTTCCTGGAGTAGCTGGCAGGCTCAAACCACAGACCTGATGGGTTTGCAATTCAGTACTAATCATACGGAGCCACACCACACCCCCACTGGTTATGAGTCCAAGTAAAATGAAGTCTTTCACAGCTTCATTCTTTTCTTTGTTTATTATGATGTTATTTACTTGACCAATTGTGAGAATTTTTTAATTTTAATTTTTACTTTTATTTTTACATTGAATTGGAATCCATACTGAAGGCTATATGTAGTCTTTGATCTTCATCAGTAACTATTTCAAGTCCACTTCCTTTCTAGCAAGCAAGGCTGTGTCATCTGCATAGAGCAGGTTGTTAATGACTCTTCCTCTAATCGTGATGCCATTTCTTCGCATAATCCAGTATCTTGAATTATTTGCTCTGCATGCCTATATTGAATAAGTATGGTAAAAGAACACATCTCTGGCACATACCTTTTTTGATTTTGAACCATTGAGTTCATTATTCCCTTGTTGTGTTCTAACAAATGTCTCTTATAGCTCTAAATAAAACCTGTAGCGTTCTTAATAATAATAATAAAACATGCAAAAAATATCTAGCATAATAAAGCCATAGATTGCACTTCTCCACTGATCTCATTCCTTATCTGTAAGTTCTCTTTCCTCATAATATTATAGCTGTTAATTTGTTCTCATGGTCTAGTGAATCTCTGAAAGATGGATTGTTGTTGTTGTTAAGTGCCGAGTTGGTTCTGACCCATAGCGACCCTGTATAGGGTTTCCAAGGAGCAACTGGTGAGCTTGAACCACCGACCTTATAGTTCAAATGGCTTTGCAGTCTGGCGCATTAACCCACAGTGCCACACCAGGACTTCCACTGCCTGGAACATTTTACCTGTGCAACACGTATTTGTTGAATAAATGGTAGTAGAATCACAATATATCAATAGACAGAAGATGACTTTGGTGAGAGTTTATCAAGGAAGATGCTAAGATTGGAGGTAGATCTTAGAGTCTGTGTAGGAATTACACCTGATGGAGATTTTGTAGCGTCACAACTATAAAAGGCCTAAAGTCAGGAAGACATAACATCAGCTGAATGGCAGAGAGACTCATTTATTTGACTGGATTAAAGTGTGCCTAAAGCATTAATGGGAGTTGAGGCTAGATACAAAGTCAGGGAAAGATGCCAAACAGCCTCAGGTTGAAGAACTTAGTTGAAATCTATTAATTATTAAATTAATGGAGATAATTAACTTTTTAATTAAATAATGGAAGATAATAAGCCATTAACACTCATTACCCATTATGCTTATCAGACTAGTTAGCATTGCCCTTGATAAACAAGGGCATGAACAAATTTAACCAAAGTAATTATAATTTGAGGCATGGTGACAATGATGGGAAGAGTCACAAAATAATGTATTGTTTGAAAATGCTAAGGTCTTACATATTCTCAGAGTACCCGTTCCCATTGAGTAACAGATTCTGACTCATAGCAACACTATAGGACAGAATAGAACTGCTCCACAGGGTTTCCAAATCAGTAAATGTTTAAGGAAGCAGAATGCCAGATCTTTCTGCCACAGAGCTATTGGTGGGTTTGAAAAGGCAACCTTTCAGTTTGCAACCAAGTGCTTAACCACTGTACCATCAGGGTTCCTTCATTTCCAGAGTAGTAAGAATTTCAAGGACCTGAAAGAGAAAACAAATTTGCAAGAAAGAGAAATCACAGATAGTGTAGATCCCTTATGTTGGAGTTCTTACTGAAAGTCTCAAAAACAAAGAATTATTTTATGAGCAAACAACCTGGGCATTGTGCACATAAAGTGCACCTGTATTTCACAGACCAGATCCAGTTACAAGACCTCAGTCTACTGTAAAGCAAACTGGGAAATATAGCCTTCATTTGACTTCTCCAGACTTTATGCTTTAAACATGACATGAATTTTTGCAGCATAATTCAAACTATTGGCAGAGTGTAGCACAATGACAAGGTGTAACTTACATACTTTTATGTCCTGCATACAGCCACAACTTGTGTAAGTTTATCCTACCATGGTGACTTCTGTGCTACTGTGAAGCTGGAAGTTGTGGCCCC
This sequence comes from Chrysochloris asiatica, assembly GCF_000296735.1. NCBI lineage: Eukaryota > Metazoa > Chordata > Mammalia > Afrosoricida > Chrysochloridae > Chrysochloris > Chrysochloris asiatica. The sequence goes on from NW_006408530.1 coordinate 26,432,616, forward strand.
AGGATTTCAAATTCCAGAAGTCCCAATTATGGTGCACAGGCTTCAGTGGAGCTTCCAGACTAAGATAGACTAGTCAGAAAAGTGTAGTGGTCTACTTCTGAAAACTGTTGAATCAGTAGCAGGACATTGTCTGATGTAGTGCCAGGAGATTAACCCCTCAATTTGGAAGGCACTGAAAATATGACAAGGAAAGAGGTACCTACTAAAAGTAAAGTTGACCTTAATGACATAGATGGAAGGAAGCTTTTAAGACCTTCATTTGCTGATCTGCCATGACTCAAGAAATAATGGTAAAAAGCTATTAATTATCAGAATGTGCAACATACGTAGTACGAATCTAGGAATATTGTTGTTGTTGTTAAGTGTCATCAAGTAGGTTCTGACCCATAGCGACCCTGTATAGGGTTTCTGAGGAGGGGCTGGTGATTTTGAACCACTGACGTTGTAGTTCAAAACAACTCTGCAGTCCAGCTCATTAATATTGGAAGTTGTCAAAAATGAAATGAAGAGATCAATATCCTAGGCATTGTTGTGGTTTTGTTAGGTGCAATCAAGTTGGTACTGACTCATAGCGAGCCTATGCAGAACAGAACAAAACACTGCCTGGTACTGTGCCAAACTCACAATCGTTGCTACATTTGAGCCCACTGTTTTTGCCACAGTGCCAATCCATTTCATTGGGAATCTTCCTCTTTTTCTCCCACCCTCCACTTTATCAAATATTATATGTTCCTCCAGGGACTGCTCTCTCCTGATAATAAGACTGATATACGAGAGACAAAGTCTTGACATCCTGGCTTCCAAGGAGCATTCTGGCTAATTCTGTTATAATTCTCATAATAAAAATTGGTTTGTTCTTTTGGCAGTCTGTTGTTGGTGGTTATGTGCCGTGGAGTCGGTTCCGACTCATAGCAACCCTGTACAGGGTTTCTGAGGCTGTAAATCTTTACAGGAGCAGAAAGCCTCATCTTTCTCCTGCGAAACAGCTGGCAATTTCGAACTGCTGACCTTGTGGTTCACACACAGCCCAATTTGTAACCACTATGCTACCAGAGCTCTTTTGGCAGTCTAGGATACTTTCAATATTCTCTTCTAACACCATAACTCAAAAGTATCAATTCTTGTACAGTCTTCTTTAATCACTGTCCAACTTTCACATGAATATGAGGTTATTGAAATACCATGGCTTGGATCAGGCATACCTTAGTCCTCAAACTGAAGTGTTTGCTCTTCAACACTTTCAAGAGGTCTTTTACAGCATATATAATAATGCAATAATGTTGTCTGCTTTCTTGACTGCTACTTTAACGAGCGTTGATGATTGATCCAAGCAAAATGAAGTATTTGACTATTTCAATATTTTCTTTTTCATACGAATATTGTTTATTGGTCCAATGGTGAGGATTTTTGTTTTCTTTACATTGAGGAGTAACCCATATTGAAGGCTGTGGTCTTCATCTTTATCAGTAAGTATTTTTATTCTTCTTTACTTTCAGCAAGCATAGTTGTATCATCTGCATATTGCAGGTTGTTAATGTGTCTTTCTCCAATGCTGATATTACATTTTTCTTCATATAATCAGCTTCTCAAATTATTTGTTCAACATAGGGATTGAATAAGTATAATGAAAAATACAACCATTCGGTGTTCCTTTGTTGTTTGAACAAATGCCTCTTGGCCTAGGCATAGGTTCCTCATGGTCACAATTAAATGTTTCAGAATACTCATTCTTTACAATGTTGTCCATAGTTTGTCATAATCCACACAATCTACAGCCTTTGTGTAGTCAACAAAGCACAGGTAAACATCTTTCTAGTATTCTCTGCTTTCAATCAAGATCCATCTGACATTAGCAATGATATCCCTCATTTCACATCCTCTTTTGAGTCTGACTTGAACCTCTAGAAGTTCTCTTTCAACATATCGTTGTATCTGTTTTTGAATTATCTTTTTCTTTCTTTACTTGCATGGGATACTAATTATATTGTCCTATGATTTTCACATTCTGTTAAATCAGCTTTTTTTTGGACTGGGCACAAATACAAATCTTTTCCAGTCAACTGGCCAGGTAGCTGTCTTCTACATTTCTTGGCATGGATGAGTTAGTATTGCATCAGTTTGTTGAAAGATTTCAGTTTGTATGCCATCAATTCCTGGTACTTTGTTGTTTGCCTATGACTTCAATGCCCCTTGGATTTCTTCTTTCAGTATCAATGGTTCTTGATCATATGCTACCTCTTGAAATGGTTGAACATCAAATATTTTCTTTGTTTCATTGACTCTGTGTTACTTATTCCTTTTCTAACTTTCTCATGCATGTAAGGCAACTGAAATGCCATGGTTGGATTCAAACATACCTTAGTCCTGAACATGACATCTTTGCTCTTTAGTACTTTAAAGAGGTCTTTCACGACAGATTTATCCATTGCAATAGCCTTCCATTATTGCTATCTAAGTAAATTCAGACACTGAACTTATTATCACTCAAGATTTTTTAACCAGATAATTGTATCTATTCCCACACATAGCTTTCTCACTTTTGCCCTCATGGTTTTATGTTGTTGTGGTTAAGTGCCATCTAGTCAGTTCCAACTCGTAGCAACCATGCATAGGGTTTCCAGGGAGCAGCTGGTGAATTTGAAATGCTGACTTTGTGGTTCAAACCAACCTTGTGGTCCAGTGCATTATCCCACACCACCATACAGATAGTGCTATTTCTTCATCTGCTGTGCCATTTCTACTAAACCTTGAGACCTGGCACACAGTGATTTTCTCACTAAACCAAGTTGCTGTTTTGAAACACACTTCAACAGATGGGAATGTAGGTTCTCTTTGTTTCTGCCTTGTTGCTAACTTCTCAAGTTGTTTCTACAATTGATTTTGATAGCGTATCCCAGTTCCCATTAATCTTTCAGAATGAAATGTGTAATTTGTTCCTATGAATTTCTCACCAGGCAGGACTTAAATTCTAGATGCTGAGCCCCAGTACATTACCTGAGGTCACTTACCTGCTGCTTCAGACTTTACTGACATTGACCTCCAGCCAGACAGCCTAGGATGATGAATGGTCCTCTATTCAAAAGAGACCAAGGTCTTTCAAAAGGTACCAAGGTTATGTTTATTTCTGAAGGTTTCTAAAAGAAATGAATGGTGGCTTTTTCTTTCTCTGTAAGTCTTTGATGTGTTGAGTCCTACACTCACATTATGCGTCTCTACGTGGTTGTGAAGGCCTGTCTATTGAAATGAAAGCCAATTTCAAAGAAGTCAGCCTAGAAGATCTATTGTTGCTGTTGTGTGTCATTGAGTTGGCTCTCACTCATAGGGCCATGTAAGGGGCTCCAGCAGTTGGTGGGTTTGAACTGCTGAACTTGTGCTCAGCCTACAGCACCACATCAGGACTCTAGAATATTTATAGTGCCATCGTATAACCAACTGCTAATGGGGAAGAACTAGAAGACTATAGTGAAAATAATGAAGATAAGAAGCTAGAAAAAGCAATGTATAATATTTCTATAAATACGATGAAAAATAGTTTATTGAATAATAATTTGTGTTGTTGAGTTGATTCTGACTCATAGAGACTTTATACCTGGTTTTCAAGGATCAGGTGGTAGGTTTGAACTGCCAACCTTATGTTTGCAGTGCAATGTTTATTCTACTGGACTTCTGGTGTGCTGCTGTAGGTCAACACTGAACTGTAAACCACAAGGTTAGCAGTTCAAACCCATCAGCTTCTCCTTGGAAACCCTATACAGGGTTGCTATGAGTCAGAACTGAGTTGACAACACTTAACAGAAATAACAAACATTAGAATCCCTATTGAGTAATAGTAAGAACATATTTCATTTAATGCTATATAAAAAAAAAACTCTGGATGCCCATATATTCTTTTTTTCTTTTTTTTTTTTTTTTTTTGATTAGTTGAAGACACTGGTATTTAAAGAAGTTCAGAAACTTCCCTGGTCACTAAGCAGTCGCACTTGCACAAGGCTGTCTGAATCCAAAGCATGCATTCTACCCCTACCTCCATTCTGTATGCTACATAGTAGAAAGTGTAGACATAGTTGCATCCTACCTCACTGCTGGAGCATCCTTTCCTACAGGTGGGGACTCCTAAAGTCAATAACTTCTACGATCAAGGACTCATTACTATTGCTTGTCATTTGGGTAGAAACAGAGCTGTAGGCAGTCCTGATTTGAGGGTAGTGTCTAGCAGGAAGAATTTCTTTGAAATGTTGTAAACATGAGGCAAGGTCTAGGAGGTCAGAACTAAATAGTATTTCATGGGATGTGGCAAGGGAACCAAGCAAGGCAAGCATGAGGTGAAAAAGAGAATATAAGAATACTGATTTTGGAAACTATAGCAAGATCCAATGCAGAAATAACCATAACTATCATTTCTTGAGGGCTTACTCAATAAGTACTTTAAAACAGGCACTTCTAAGCACTTTATCTGAATTCATTCACTGCATAATCACAAATATCCAGTGAGGTCAGTTCTATTAGTAAGCACATTGTACAGATGGAGAAGAGAATTGTTGTTAAGTCAGTTCTAACCCATAGTGACCCTGTTTAGGGTTTCTGAGGAGCGGTTGGTGAGCTTGAACCATCAACCTTGTGCTTCAAACCGACTTTGCAGGCCCCTCATTAACCCACAGAGACACAATTGAAGATCATTTGGAAGGTAATTCATAAAATGGAAGAACTAGTGTTTCAAACAAAGGTAATATGGTTCCAGAAATTCTGCTCATGAACTTTATGCAATACTACTAATAAGTGGAGTGTAATTTCCCAATTGTTATTAGGGACAAAACTTGGCATTATCATGCCTATCATCAGGATTCCCATGAAACCTGTTACTGTCATTGTCTATTAAATAGTCAGTAACAAATATGTGATGAAGCAGTTAACATTTTAAAGCAAAGTTTCACTTTAATTGATTAAGTCATATTTATTCTGAAGAGGACAAGTAAATGACTGTTTTAAAGAAATTTTTATATCTAGTCCACATCTTATAACAAGAACTAATAGGACAGATCTTGGGCAAGAAATATACAATATAACTGCAATATCTTGACATATGGAAAAGCAAAGACTACTACTATCATGAAAGGTCATTCACAAACCATCATAAAGAGGCTTCCACTGTCAAGCAAAAATTAAGTCGACTCCAGCTCATAGCAATTCCAAAGACCAAAGTAGAACCTTTCCACAGTTCCCAAGCCTATAAATCTTTACAAGCAACTACCACATCTTCATATATACAGCTACCACCATCAAATCAATTCCAAGTCGCAGCACCTCTATATGGGGTTTCTGAGAGTGTAAATCATTATAGAAGTCAGCATTATGTTTCTCCTGTGGAGTGGCTAGTGGGTTTTCAGAGAGTAGTCCAGTATCTAAACTCAGTGCCACCATAAGTGCAACTGCATAGAATTGCATGAAATAAAGTCACTATGAATCAGAATTACTATAGCACATACAACAACAACAGTGGATTCATAATGATACAAAAAAAGATATTGGTCACTATATTAGATTCTTAGCGCTACCATAACAAAGTAACACAAAATGAGGGGCTTAAAATAACAGTTGTAGTCTCTCATAGTTCTTGGGGCTAAGAGTTAGAATTTTTGATGTAGGATGGTAATGTTCTCTAGAGGAAGATGCTTCTGTGCCTCTTCTAGCTTCAGGTTGTTATTGTGTACTTCAAATTGATTATGAGTCACTATCTGGTAATGCCCAGCACTCCTTGTCTTGGGGCTCTGTATGTTGTTGTGGTTGTTTGGTGCCATCAAGTCAGTACTGGCTCATAGCCACCTAATGTACAGCAGAATGAAACACTGCCCAATCCTGGGGCAACTTCACTAATGTTGCCACACTTGAATCCACCGATGCTGCCACTTAGCCAATCCATCTCATTGGGGATCTACCTCTTTTTCTCTGACCCTCCACCTTACCAAACATGATATCTTTCTCCAGC
>NW_006408530.1:26439998-26460566 GCF_000296735.1 Chrysochloris asiatica
AATTTTTTTTTTTTTTTCAGTTCCCCAGCTTGAGAAATACTGAGGGTATTCTTCCTTTTTGGTTTTCTGACTCCAGATTTTTGCACATTTTGTTGTAATATTTGAGTTTGTCTTCTCAAGCTGACCTTTGAAATTTTCTGTTCAGCTGTTGTATCTCCTCAGTTCTTCCATTTGCTTCAGCATCTCTACACTGGAGAGCAAGTTTCAGTGTCTCTTCTGACATCCATTTTACCTTTTCCTTCTTCCTTGTCTTCTTAATGACTTTTTGCTTTTTTCATGTATGATGTTCTTGATGTCATCCCACAACTCTTCTGGTCTTCGGTCTTTAGTGTTTCATGTATCAAATTTGTTCTTCAGATGATCTCTAAATTCAGGTGGGATATATTCAAGGTCATATTTTGTCTCTTGTGGACTTGTTTTCATTTTCTTCAGCTTCAGTTTGAATTTGCATATGAGTCATTGATGCTCTGTTCCACAGTCTGCCCCTGGCCTTGTTTTCACTGATGATATGGAGCTTTTCCATCTTCTCTTTCCACAGATGTTGTTAATTTGATTTCTATGTATTCCATTTGGTGAGGTCCATGTGTATAGTAGTCTCTTACGGTGTCTAACGAAGGTATTTGAAATGAACAAATCATTGGTTTTGCAGCATTGTATCATGCATTCTCCAGCATCATTTCTATGTAAGTTAATTTTTAAAAAAAGGAATTTTGTCTTTTGCCCTCATTCCAAAGCCCCTCCTAGTAGTTAAAACTTACTGGAATTAGATGGGGAGGTTCCACCCTGAAGTTATCTTTACAAGGACTGCCTAGGGGCCAGCAAGGTGAGTGATAAAACTTTAAAACATGAAGGGTCACAGTGGGCTTCCTAATAGACTAGAGCAAAGAGAGGGAGCATGTGTTTTAGGCACTAGGGTCCTCTCCTATGAAATTCTCATACTTAGTAATTCTGAAACAGCTACAGAAGCAGAAGTACCAGAAGTAGAGACAATAAGCAGACCCAGTTGGTGGTAGCAAAATACATAGACCAAATTGCCATCGAGTTGCTGTTGTTGTTGTTAGGTGTTATCCAGCTGCTTCTGACTCATAACAATCTTATGAACAACAGAAGTAAACACTGCCTGGTCTTGAGTCAGTCAACCAAACAATTATTGTTACACTTGAGCTCATTATTGCTGCCACTGTGCCAATCCATCTCCTTAGGGTGTCTCCCTCTTTTTTGCTGAACTTCCACTTTTTTGCTGAACTTCCAAGGACTGATCCCTCCTGATAATGTACCTGAAGTATGAGAGACAAAGTTTGAACATCTTGGCTTCTAAGGAAAGTTCTGGTTGTACTTATTCCAACACAGATTTGTTTGTTCTGCTGGTACTGTTAATATTTTTCTCCAACACCACAACTCAAATGCATCAATTCTTCTATGGTCTTCTTTATTTATTATCCAACTTTCACATGCATATGAGGCTATTGGGACTCTAGTCTACAAACTGACATCTTTACTCTTGAACACTTTGCAGAGATCTTATACAACAGATTTGCTTAATGCGATATATCATTTGATTTATTTACAGCTGCTTCCATGACTGTTGCTTGTGGATTGAAGCAAAATGAAGTTTTTGACATCATCAATCTGTTCTCCACTTAGCATGATATTATTTATTTGTCCAGTGGTGAGGATATTTGTTTTCTTTATATTGGTGTGCAATCCATAACGAAGACTATAGTGTTTGATCTTCATCAGTAAATATTTTCAGCAAGTAAGGTTGTATCATCTGCATATCCCAGGTCAATAATGACTTTTCCTCCAATCCTTATACAACATTCTTCTTCATAAAATCCAGCTTCTCAGATTATTTACTCAACATACAGATTAAATAAGTATGGTGAAAGAATACAACCCTGGAGGACACTTTTCCTTACTTTAAACCATTCAGTGTTCCCTTTTTCTGTTTGATCTACTGCTTTGTGATCTATGTACAGGTTTCTCATAACCACAATTAAGTGTTCTGGAATACTCATTCTCTGCAATGTTTCCTATAGCTCGTCAAAATCTACAAAGTTGGAGTAAAGCCAATAAAGTACAGGTAAATACCTTTTTGGTATTCTCTGCTTTCAGTCAAGATCCATCTGACATCAGCATTGATTTCTCTAGTTGCATATCCTCACCGGACTTGAACATCTGGAAGTTCTCTGTCAATGTATCGTAGCTATTTAAAATAATCTTTAGCAAAATTTTACTTACACGTGATATTAATGATATTGCCTGATGTTTTGGCATTCTGTTGGGTCACCTATCTTAGAAATGAGCATAAATATGGATCTCTTCCAATCAGTTGGCCAGGTAGCTTTCTTCCAAATTTTTTGGCATAGATGAGTGAGTGCCTCCAGTGCTGCATCAGTTTGTTGAAAGATTTCATGTTTTATTCCGTCAGTTACTGGAGACTTGTTCTTTGCCAGTGCTTTCAGTGTACCTTGGACTTCTTCCTTCAGTACCATTGGTACTTGATCACATGCTACCAGAACATCGACCTTTTTTTTTTTTTTTTTTTTTTTTTATGCTACAGTGACTCTGTGTATTCTTTCCGTCTTCTCTGATACTTTCTGCATCATTCAATATTTTGCCTATAGAATCTGGCAGTCTATAACTGATTAGAATATCTAAAATGGGGCTACAACGTGCCCAGTGAAGGAGGTTTCCTGCAGAGCCTCTGCAATACATAAGACTATAGGTGGAAGCCTGAACCACATACAGATCTCCAGAGATGGGAAATTCCCACTTGAAAGGACAAGCAGACCAACCTGGAGTGGCTAGAAGAACAGAAGATACTTCTTGAAAGAAAGACCTACAGGAAAAATATAAAACAACTGTTTTATATTTTACTACAAGAACAAGCAAGTTGCTTGCCCAGGAAACATCAAGACAAGTGGTCGGTCCCCTCAGTGCAAACCCCCTTCCAAGACTAAGACTCAATGGGAATACATGCTGTGATTGGTGACCATGCTCAACACCGATAAGGGGGAGTGAGGAAAAAACAGCAATTAAGTGATGAGCTAAGCCTTACACTGTTCAACAGACTTCTGTGAATCTGGGTGAAGACCTGGTTGGCCAGCAGTGTGGCAAGACCTGGGGACTCTTGGGCCCAGAGTCAGTGACATAGCCACAGAGGACTAGAGTGGAGAGTGAAGCGTCCAGCTGATAAGAAGAGAGGGCATATGCATAAGAACACCCACACTTGCAGATGGTACCCACTTATCCTGGCTTCAGTGACTGGATGATCAGAGCTCAACCAGAAGTATAAAGAAGAGGGAAAAAAAAAAGTATTCTCATACAATTTGATGAACTTGACCTCATCTATGGAAGCAGTAGCTCAAAAGAGGCAACAAGTCCTTATAGCAAATATCATTCCCACCCACTCCACACATAGAGTAGACAGGGATGGGCAACTTGGACATTGGCTACCCAAAATGGGGGGCGGGGGGCTACAAAGGCAAGAAGTGACTGGCTTACAAGCTTTCAAGAGGGAACTTAGATCCAGAGGGCCTGGAGGAAGGTAGAATCTCCAGTGAGTAGTATTCAATCTGACTAGGTGGGGCTGATGCAATGAAATACAGACGGGTGTCTAGTGATACAATAGTGAATAATTGTTATCAGAACTGATTGTGAGGGTTGGAAATGTAAAGGTAGGTGTTTTATAGCAAGGAGGGGAGTGATTAACTTTTCAGTCTAGGAGCGGAGGTCCCTAGGACCATCAAGGGAGAAGAGCAGAGAGTGGGACTCTACCCAGAGAAGCAGTGATGCCTGAAATGGAGCCAGAGATGATGACGTGGAGCGATGGAGCAGCTGGAGACTTTAGATCCAGAGAGGGAGAGTGACTGTGTGCTGAAGACCTGGGGGGTACAGAGGGAGGATTGTAGGGAGGGGATTGTAACCATGGCAATGAGATGATATAAGATAGAATGAATGTAAAACTAATATTCTCCCATGTAAACTATCACATAATTCACAATAAAACATTTAAGAAAAAAAAAAAAAAAAAAGAATCTGGTAGTATTGCAAATAGAGACTCAGATTTTTTTCCTCAGTTCTTTTTGTTAGAGAAATGCTGAATGTGTTCTTCCCTTTTAATTTTCTAACTCCAGGTCTTTGCAAATTTCATTATAATATTTGACTTTGTCTCCTAGAGCTGACCTTTGCAAATTTCTGTTAAACTCTTTTACCTCCTCATTTCTTCCATTTGTTTTAGCATCTCTACACTGGACCGCAAGTTTCAGAACCTTTTCTTACATCCATTTTGGTCTTTTCCTTCTTTCTTGTCTTTTAAATTACATTTTTCTCTCTTCTTATATAATGTTCTTGATGTGATCACACAACTTTCTGGTCTTTGGTCATTAGTGTCTAATGCATCAGATCCATTCTTGATATGATCCTAAATTTATATTGGATCTGTTCAAGGTCATATTATGGCTTGTGGACTTGTTTTAGTATTCTTCAGCTTCAACTTGAATTTGCATATGAGTAGTTGATGGTCTGTTCAACAGTCTTCTCCTGACCTCATTTTGACAGATGATATGAAGCTTTCCCTCTATTTCATGTCACAGATGTAGTCAATTTTATTTCCATGTATTCCATATGGTGATGCCCATGTTTATAGTCATCATTTATGTAGTTTAAAAAAAAGATTTGCAATGAAGAAGCCATAGGTCTTGCAATTTTTTCCTGCACTCTCTAGCATCATTTCTATCACCTAGGCCATATTTTCCAGCTGCTAATCCTTCCTCTTAATTTCCAATCTTTGCATTCCTATTGCCAGTAATTGTCAATACATCCTGATTGCATGTTTGATCAATTTCAGACTAAAGAAGTTGGTAGAATTCTTCAGTTTCATCATCACTGGCTTTAGTGATCAATGCATAAATTTCAAATGATAGTGGTATTAACTCGTCTACTTTGTAGGCGTATGTATATATCCAATCACAGATAGCATTTTAAGATAGATCTTGAAATGTTCCTTTTGATAATGAATGCTACACCATTCCTCTTCAATTTGTCATTTCTGGCACAGTAAACTATGTAATTGTCAGATTCAAAATGGCCAATGCCTATATATTTCAGTCCACTAATGCCTAAGATATTGATAATTATGGGTTCAATTTCATTTTAGGCAACTTCAAATTTTCCTAGATTCATAATTTCTACATTCCATACTCTGGTAATTAATGGATGTTTGCAGCTGTTTCTCTTCATTTTGAGTTGTCTCCCATCAACAAATAAATGTCTGAAAGCTTCACTGAATTTGCATCACACAGTCAATTAACTCTACTTTGAGGAGGCCGCTCTTCCCCAGTCATATTTTGAGTGCCTTTCAACCTGAGGAGCTCATCTTCTGGCACTATATCTGACAATACTATGATGCTATTAATAATATTTCAATATTTAATATTCTGTTGCTATCTGAGTGTTCTACTGCTATCCATAAGGGTTTCAGTGACTAAACATTTGGATGTAGTCCACATGTTTCCTTTTTCCTAGTCTGTTTTAATCTGGAAGCTGACTTGAAACCTGTCCACCATGAGTGACCCTGTCAGGATTGAAAATACCAGTGGCATAGCTTCCAGCATCACAGCAACATGCAAGTCACCACAGTATGACACACTGACAGACAACTGATGGTTCCCCACTTAGAGGAGCAGCCAATAATTACACCCACCAAGTAACATTTTTCACTTTAACAATTTGAAAGGTTCCTGATGTGTGAGAATGAGCATTGGTTTTCAGGAAGAATAAGTTAATCTCCTTTGTGAGGTAAGCAGGTATCATTTTAGATATTGAGATCCCATGCTTAAACACCTCCAGAACCTCACCCTTAATGAATCTTTGTTTCTGTTTCTATCCTTTATTTATATCCTTTGCAGTTATTAATGTTATTATTACAGTTACATAGTTTCCAAGAAATCTAGGTAACTGTTTCAATGAATTATTAAACCCAATATAGAAAGAGTACTAGGGAGGGAACTGCTGGTGTCAGAAATGGTGAAAAAGTTGGAAAAAGGGGATATATTTGACTTCCAACTTAAAGCAACTAAGGAGCTCTGGTAGCATAGTGGTTACGAATAGGGCTGATAACCTCAAGGTCAGCAGTTCAAAACTACCAGCTGGTCTGTGGGAAAAAGATGAGGCTTTCTGCTCCCGTAAATATTTACAGCCTTAGAAACCCTGCACCAGGTCACTATGAGTCGGAACTGACTCCACGGCACATAACCACCACCACCAACAACTTACAGCAATTAGTTTTTTGCTGGTTCTATGGTCAGGGTTGATCTTTCAGTCAGTGTGTAATATTGTTCTCCTAATATAGTCAGTAAGGAGCTCTGGTAGCGTAGTGGTTACGAATTGGGCTGTAAAGCGCAAGGACAGCAGTTCAAAACTACCAACTGTTCCATGGGAGAAAGATGAGGCTTTCTGCTCCTGTAAAGATTTACAGCCTCGGAAACCCTGTACAGGGTCGCTATGAGTCGGAACCGACTCACGGCACATAACAACAACAACAACAACAACAACAACAATATAGGCAGTGGATTCCTGGCATGGCGCTGTGGGTTAATGCACTGGACTGCAAAGTTGGTTTGAAATACAAGGTCAGTGGTTCAAGTTCACCAGCTGTTCCTCAGAAACCCTACCCAGCGTTGCTATGGTTCAGAACTGACATGATGGCACTTAATAACAACAATTATAGGCCGTGTAACTACAACTTCTGGCTCATATAACTTTCTTCCTTCTCCACATAGCTTTCTTCTTTCTGGACCTGTCCTGTGTCATTTCTCCTCTTCTTATAAGGACAGTACTCATATTTGATTAGGCCCTACCCTACTCTAGTATGACCTTATGTCCATTCATTACATCTACAAAGAGGTTTCCAAATGAGATCATATTCATAGGTACCAAACGTTAGCTCTTCAACATGTTTTGTGAAGTGGATACAATTTAACATAAAACGATCACCTTTGGGAGATACAAAAAGGAGAATATTATTCTGGAAAATGATAAAGAGAAATAATCCAAGGATTTAGAAGAAAGTTCTGACAATCTATTTCAGAAAATTAGCAAATGAAAATACTTACATCACTATGAGTAGAAGTGAAACTACTCATGAAGATGCCGCAAGATTGAACAGTGTTTTGTTTTGTTGTGTTGGTCATAGGGCTATCATGATTTGATGACTGATTTGATTGATGGAAGCTAACAAATACGCCATTCCCTTGTGATCTTTATTTCATAGTAACCTAAGAGCTGAGGAGGGAAGTCTCTCTTAATTAAGCATTGCAGTTAACAACAACAACTTCATAAGTGTCCTATATCAAAATATATAAAATTTTGTCCTATATCCTATATAAAAAATAATCAAAAGTCATATGATTTCTAATAGTTTTCTTTTTGTGAGATAAGAAGCTATTGATTCAATTAATCTATCAAAATGGTGTCAATACAAATAGTGGTATTCTAATTCTGTCATTTCTACTGTATTTGTTAAGTATTGTCAAGTGGGTCCTGACTCATAGTGACCCTGTATAGAAATTCCAAGGAGCAGCTGATGGATTTGAACAGTTAACCTTTTGGGTCAAATCATCATTTCAGTCCAGTACTATCAACACTCATGGAAGCAGCAGTCAAGAGATCAAATGGTGTATTGCATTAGGCAAATCTTCTACACAAGACCTTTTTAAAGTGTTGAAGAGCAAAGATGTTGAGTTGAGGACTAAGGTGTGCCTGACCTAAGCCATGATATTTTCAATAACATCATATGCATGCGATAGCTGGACAGTGAATATGGCAGACAGTAGAAGAATTGATGCCTTTGAGTTATGGCATTTTAGGAGAACATTGAAAGTGCCATGGGCTGCTAAAAGAACCAATAGATCTGTTTTGGAAGAAGTACAGCCAGAGTGCTCCTCAGGCCAAGATGGCCAAACTTTATCTCACATACTTAGGACATATTGGCAGAAGGGACCAGTCACTGGAGAAGGATATCATGCTTGGTAAGGTGGAGGGTCAGAGAAAAATAGGAAGAACCCAACGAGATGGATTGGCCAAGTGGCAGCATCAATGGACTCAAGCATGGCAACAGTAGTGAGGTTAGCCCAGAACCGGGTAGTGTTTTGTTCTACTGTGCATAGGGTCACTGTGGGTCGGTACTGACTCAATGGCACATAACAACAACAACACTTATCCTAGAGTGCCACATCAGGACTCCACTTATGAAGTATTCTTACTAAATAGTTTCAATTAACTTCTAAATTTAAATTGCATGCAAATCATTTGGGTATCTTGTTAAAATGCAGATTCTGACCCAATGAGAATGGGGAGTGGGGTGAGGGTGTGGTGTTAAAGAGTCCTGGTGGTTAAAGCGCTCAGCTACTAAATGAAAGGTTGTTAGTTTGAACCCACCAGCCACTCTGTGGGAGAAAGTTATGTCAGTCTGTTTTTGTCATGTCCTACAGAGTCACTATGTGTCAGAGTAGAGTGAATAATAATAAGCTTAATTTGGGGGGTTAATGGTATATTGTTGGGGAGAGAGTGGAATTTTGTTGGTGATGCTGGGGTTGTAGGTCCCAAGACAATACTTGGAAGAACAAAGTTTTACATCTCATAATCATCACTACCCTAATTCTAGGTCACACCATCTCTTACCTATACTATCAACACTGTAAGAGACAGCATCAGATAGAAAGTAAGAATTCATATCCTGCATCTACCAATTCTTTCTGTGGGGCTTTAAGCAAATTTTAGTACTTACTGATCACACGATTAATTAGAATATTATGGTTAAGATCGGATTTGCTAATATTTGTAAGACACTCGTGGTGTGGTACTTTGAGATAAAGCACTGGATTGTAAGATCTATTTGAACCACAAGGTCAATGTCTCAAACTCTCCAGTCACTCCTCAGCAATTATATAGGGTTGCTATGAGTTGGAACTGACCTGACAGCACTTAACAACAACAACAAAATACTATACAGCTTTTGATAAATAAGCATTTCTTTCTGAATCCAGTTTTGTTTTCTATACTTTCACCAATTTATTTAATCTAAAATAAATATGACCCATGGATAAGTATAAGTTGTTATTGTTAAGTGCGGCTGATTTGGTTCCAACTTGTAGTGACTCTGTATAGTGTTTCTGAGGAGTAGCTTATGGGTTTGAACCACCAAACTTGTGGTTAGTAGTCCCATGCTTATCCTACAGCACCACTGTTGTTGTTATTGTTAAGTACCATTGAGTCAGTTTCAATTCATAGCAGCCCTGTAAAGGGTTTCCAGGAGCTCTGGTAGTGTAGTGATTACGAATCGGGCTGTTAACCTCAAGGTCAGCAGTTCAAAACTACCACTGGAAGAAAGATGAGGCTGTCTCCTCCTGTAAAGATTTACAGTCTCAGAAACCCTATACGGGTTGCTGGGAGCCAGAACCGATGCCACAGCACATAGCCATCACTTCCACCATAAGAATTCCAAGGGGTGACTTGTGGATTTTAACAGCTAAACCTTGTAGTTCACAGTTCAGTGCTTATCATACAACTCCACACCAGGACCCCTACAGCACAAAAGAGGGAACAAAACACTAGTGAGCTATAGATACCATAGAAATCAACCATTCAAGATCAAGAGGGCACTTACTTAAGGACATTTACCTAAGGAAAAAAATCAGAAGGGTTTGGACAGAGGAAGAATGGAAGGTAGTGGAATGGGTAATGATACATTGCGGATTGCAATCATTGAGATGAACATGTGTAAGATTTGATGACTGCAAAGCTGATATTCTGCTCTGGAAACTTTCCTCAATTCACAATAAAAAGTTTAAGAAATCAAAATAAAATGCAAATATGACCTTGTCACTTACCAATATAAAACCCTACATATCTTTACAAAGTCTTCTCAACCTTTTCCAGGCAAAGGCCATCTCTGTCTAATTCTGTTCTTCGCCAATCAAAGTGTAATATATATTCACTAGCAACACTGGAAACAAATATTCCTGATGCTTGTTAGAAATGCAGAATCTCAGATCCTACTCAAAAGGTAAGGAGTCACTGTCTGAATTTTAAGCAGACCTGCAGTGATTTAAATACTCATTGTAATCCTAAAAGCAGTGATTTAGATTACTACCCATCACATCATGCCTTTCACTCATGTACCAGAAACACTGATTGATTGCTTTTCAAGCCATCCGTTTTCTTATTTCTGGACTTTATGTCCTGTAAAGATGTCACTTTGAGGACTAAAGTGTGCCTGACTTAAGTCATGGTATTTTCAATCATCTCACATGCATGTGAAAGCTGAACAATGAATAAAAAAGGACCAGAGAAAATTTGATTTATTTTAATTATAGAGTTGTTGAAGAATATTGTATTTGCCATGGCCTGCCAAAAGAATGAGCAAACCTGTTTTGGAAGAAGTATGGTTAGATTGCTCCTTCAATGTACAGATGGGGAGGCTTTGTCTCTTGTGTTTTGGAAATGTAATCAAGAGGGACCAGTCTCAGGGAGACATCATACCTGGTTATGTATAGAGTCAGTGAAAAAGATGAAGATCCTCAATTGCATGGATTGACACAATGGCTGTAACTCAAATGTAAGAAAGATGATGAAGATAGTACAGTACTAGGCAGTATCTAGTTCTGTTATACATGGGGTAACTATGGTTGGTGCCAACTCAATGCCACCTAACAACAATAATGTCCTGTGTTTTCCAAGCTAAATGCCTTTATCTTCTCATTTCTTCTCCTGACTCACTCCTACTTATCCTTTGAAATTTAGCACAGGAATCTACTCCATCAGAAATGCTCTTTGTTCACTATCTTTAGGATCCTCTTCTCTGTTATTCCATAGCACCTTTATCTTGCTCTTAAAATTTGCCACCTTGTTTGTTTCTTCAACTGACTGTGAACTCCTCTAGGTTAAGTTCTTTAACACCTGTATCTTTGTACCTCCAGGAATTTAAACAATTCTTGAAAAACCAATTGTTTTATAAATGTATTTGAACAAATTATTTACCTTGTTGATGCCTACTCTATCATTGTTCTTAAAGAAAGTCAACAAATATGAAGAAACCTCCAAAACACACACATATCCTCCTTTTCTGCTTATAAGAAGCTATGACTTCCTTAAGGTTATGAGTAACATAAGAAAACTCAGCAATCAGATTTCAAAATCATAGGGAATAATGTATTTTTCATGATAAGGATTGTGACAGTAGGTTGTGGACTAGATCACGTTAGGAAAAAGTAAAACATTTGAGCAAAGGTTGAGTTAGATTTGATTATTACAAAGAAATATTTACTCTTATCACCATGACTCAAGTGTATTATATGCAATAGTTCATAGTTAATTGTTATGAATGCATATTTGAGCAAGTATCAACTCCAATGATGCAATATGTTTACAGTCTTTCAAGTTTCAGCAATTCCTATATGATTGAAACAGTAGTACTGTTCCATAAGTAACAGTATTACTACTGTTAGGTAGGGAGGCAGGGGCACTGTATTTATCTTTCACCCTCAATTCCTGGCCATGTCATAAAACAATCAGTCTTGTCTTTCCTTTCATTGGCTTTTATTGTCATTGGTAAGGGCTGTTGAGTCCGTTTTCAACTCAGAGATCCTGTTTCCAAGGAATGGCTGCTGGGTTTGAACCATCAACCATAAGGTTAGCAGTCCAGTGCTTATCTTACAGTGCCACATTAGCATTCATGGGTTCTTAGACTGAGATAAATCTAAGGTTTGCTCTATCTTGGCACTAGTTGAATCAATTAAATGCATTTAGATACATCTGGTGGGTATAAAGTCGGGATTAAAATCAATTTCAAGGATCTCAGCTCAAACTATACATCTATATCCCAGTCACAAAGGCAACTGTAAATATTGATTGATAAAATAATTTAAAATGATAGAATGAGAAGGTGATATATTTGCATTTAAACAGAAGTAAAAGTCTCATTTAATCAGACCAATTGTACTGGTTACTTCATAAGTTGTGCAGTCATTAACAATTATTGGATTTTATTCATTTATTCCTTTTGTAGAAATTTCACTATAATATATATTGCTTTTTGAATCATGGCTTTGCAAAAAGTGAAAAATCACAGTAAAGTAAAACTATACACTAACTTTGTAAAGGCTTGGCTTATAAAACTTTAGCTTATAAAATTACTTAAATCTTTGCATCTCTTGAGATCAATAAGATCCCCTTTAGTCATAGTCAAACAACTAATTAGAAATAATTCTATCTGATGCAGTCTTAACCTGTGAATGAAGAAAGCTAGTGCTGAAATAACAACTGTGCTTTGACATGCAATTAATATTCATTTAATGAAAAAAAAAAAAACCAGTGCATTTATCTTACATCTCCCTACTTATTATAAAATCATCAAAGAGAACAGTAATATGTACAGATTAACTATCTCAAATTCCCATAATTAAAAAAAAAATTTTCTGATGTTTTGAATTTACATTTCCACCTTTTTAAAGTTTGAATTATTTAAATAACCCAAGGGTATTTGTCCTAGTTCTAGTATATGAACTGTTATTTGTTCAGACTACTTATTCCAAATTAAGTATTCTTGCTCCAAATTTTTCTCATTTTGATATCTTTAACTAGATATGTTTATATCTCCTGTGCATGTTCTTAGTTATTTTCTAATCATCTCAAACATTTTACTTCAGCACAAACTCTACAGTTAGCCCCTACCCAACTCTTTGGTAAGCAGAACATTAAAAATGTTTAAAAGTTTCTTTTGCTCTAACAAGACTTGTACATCAGTCAACCTGCTGTTTCTTAGTCACTACAGGGAGGAGGAGAAATGGTTTAGCAATATGGTATTCATGAAGTTCAGCTCATGAGATCTAATTAAAATAATAACCTGACATGCATGTTCTTCTTGGATTAGTGTTGATCATGACTTTCCAATACCAAATCACTGTTGTCAGAGTACTGCAGCTAATTAGAAAGAAAACTGGCTCATTCACAATCAGAAAAATGGCTGATTTAAATACACAAATGTCAAGTGTCAAGGGTAATGATGCACTGAAACTGAGTAACTTTAGCTCTTCAAATATGAGAAAGAATTTTTAAGAATATCAAATAATAGTACCAATACAACTATTACTACTAATAAAACCATCTTTAATAATAATAATCTCACATTATAAATATATGGACCACAATCAAAATCTCACTGTCCCCAATATATTTCACCATCCTATATGATTAGAATGAAGTTCTGGTGTTGTGCTGTGGGCTAATGCATCAGACTGCAAAGTCGTTTGAACTGCAAGGTCGGTGGTTCAAGCTCACCAGCTGCTCTTTGGAAACCCTATACAGGGTCGCTATGGGTCAGAATCGACTTGACAGCACTTCACAACAGCAACATACGATTGGGTGTTTATGTTATTGTTAGCTGCCAAAAGTTGGCCCCTGACTCATGGCAACCCCATGTACAATGAAACAAAATTCTACCCAGTCCTATAACATTTCCATGATTGGTTATGATTGAATCATTGTGATCATTGGATTATTTTCCTATTGAGATCACCAAACCTTTCTTTCTGAACTATCATAGCCTGGAAGCTCTACTGAGACCTGTTCAGCATCATAGAAACACACAAACCTGAACTATAGACTAGAGATGACTGCACATGAGTTGCATTGGTTAGGAAATCAAACCCACTGGAAGTCGATAAATCTATCAATAAACTATTAATGCAAATGAGTCATAGAAAGGTTAAAGTGTTTCCTGGACAACACCTAGCAAGAAAGTGACAGAACCAGGACTAGACCTCACAATAAATGGCATCATTATTTTATTTTTCATTGTTGGTTTCTCTATACAAAGTTATAAAAGGAGCAGAGTCCTGGTGTGGCACAGCAGGATAATGCAATTGGCCACAGGTCCTTTTGAACGCCAATATTGGCAGTTCAAACTCACCAGCTGCCTTTCAGAAACCAGGTCGCTATGAGTCTGAACCGACTCGACAGCACTTAGCAACAACAACAAAGGTTAAATGCTCAGCTTCTAATCAAACGTTGGTAGTTCAAACCCACCAGCCTCTTTTCAGAGAAAAAAACAAAAAACAAAAACAACCCAGGCTAGACGCTTCATTAAAGATTGCAGCATAGGAAGCCCTAGAGAGCAGTTCTACAACCACAACATCTAGATAATGAAAAGGTTATTATCAGTGCAAAACATTACAATAAATTTTAACTTTTTTGATACTTTCAATTTTGTAGCATTTCTACCATGGGATGCAGCATAGAATTTGGGGGTGGTAGAATGCATGTTTTGGCATGAGAGAATCTTCGATCATGGCATCAGAACAGTTGCTTAATAAACAGGGAAGTTACTTATGTTATCTAAATCTCAGTTTCTTCAATTGATCAAAACAAAGAAAAAAATACTGTCATACCGAGATTTTCTGAGCATCAAATGAAATATATTCTTTTTGTGTTGTTGCTCTATCACCGAGTGGGTTCCAATTCACAGAAACCCTATATAGTGTTTCGAGGAGTAGATTGTGGGTTTGAACTGTTGACCTTATGGTATGGCTTATCCTATAGTGCCATACCAGGATTCATTATTAGTAAATAAACTGTTTTTTAGTCATATTTATAGAAATGCTCTGCTTTAGCCTTTTTTACTTTCTTATCTTCGTTTTTTACGTGACAATCTTCAAGGTTTTCAATTTTAGTACTTGTTTATGTCATAATGCTATAAATCTGCTAGGCTGACAACTTTCAAGCTGAATTTCATTTCAGCTGACAGGTTATTAGCAACACACATTTATGCACAATGTCAGTATAGTATTTAATTGTACTGGCATAAAAAGAAACAAAGTGCTATGATCCAATTCTTTGAGAAAAGTTTAGAAATGAAATCACATACTTATACACTTACATACACACAGCAGAGATGGATGATGAGACTTCATCTTGCTTAGTTTGGACACATAATCAGGAAAGGCCAATATCTAGAAAAGAAGAGCATGCTTGGTAAAGTAGTGAGTTAGTGAAAATAGTGGAAACCTTTCCTAAACTAGATTGACTCAGCAGCTATAGAAACATGGTTGTTTTTGTTAGGTGTTGTCCAGTCAGTTCCAACTCATAGAGAACCTGTATAGGGTTTCCAAGGAGCATCTAGTGAGCTTGAACCGCTGGCCTTACAGTTAAAACCAACCTAGTAATCCAGTGCATTAACCCACAGTGCCACACCAGGACTCCTGGCTATAAAAATAGGATCAAACAAATACGGAGCATGAAAATGGTGTAGGGTTGGGCAATATTTTATTCTAGTATGCACAAGGTTGTCAAGAGTTGAAGGAACAACAGCAACATGTTATACACAAGGGAAACTATTTAAAAGGAGATAAGTTGTCTATATTTTATTCAAACATAAAAAAATCAATGTAACTAGATGTGGTAAATTATGTACAATAATCTAACATCTAGAGTAAACACAAGAAACATTCACAAATGAGTACACACAGAAGTACTAAAAATAACTTAAAATCGAATAGTAAAAATTGTTCAAAGAACTCACAGGAAGGGAGGGAACATAAAGCAATTAAAAACAGAGCAAACACACATCAATCAAAAACTGAAATGGCAGACTCAAGCCCCCAAATACCAATTCTTACATTAAATGTAAGTTATGTAAATACATTAATTAAAAATTAGAAATTTTCTGTGTGTATGAAAACAAAACAAAGAACAACAATGAAACCAATACCTACCTCTTTGCAGGGTGTTAGTTTTAAAAACCCAATATCAAAACATCACACATTCTGTGAATCCATTTATGTTAGTCTCACAATTATAAAATTGTAGAGATGGAGAAAAAGTAGTGTTCATTAGTGGTTAGAGATGTTCGGGGAAAGCAGGGTAATTGTGACTATAAAGGGGTGGGGGATGGAGATCTTTGTGGTAAAGGAATAGTTCTGTCTTTATTTTGGGAATGGGTTATATGAATCAACATATACGACAAAATGGCATAGTGCTGTACACAGTCATTGCTCCAATGTCAATATCCTGGTTTTGTTATTACACTACAGATAATTAAGATGTAATCACTGGGAAATCTGGGTGAAGAATCTATTGGACATCTCTATAATTTACTGTGGATCTATGATTATTCCAAAATAGAAAGTTTGAAAAAGAAATAATAACAAAAGGAAAATATAAGAATAGTCTTGTTTCAGGAAACTTGGGTGAAAGAGGATTGAAAGTTGAAGATATTAGTAGAAAAGTATTAGTTTGAAAGACCAAAATGGTTAGCTACTGAGAAGATTAAGCAGCAAAAAAAAAAAAAAAAAAACATAATGACAGCAATTAGTGACCCAAACCATGGTATTTTCAAAAACCTCATATGCATGTGAAAAAAAAAAAAAAAAAAAAAGCTGTAAAGAGATGTGTTTGTGTGTGTGTATGTGTAGGTGTGTGTGTGTCAGACTGTATAAAAGAGCAAAATGGATGTAATATAGCATCTGTTTCATTTATAAAAGATGAAAATTCATTTGTATTTTCAAATAGTTTATTTTTTATGTAAGAATATAAGAAATTTATCAATGAATGACCTGCTCACCTCAAGAGAATAAACATTTTCTTCTTGAAAGGTTTTGAAAGCATTTTATGATACACAGCAAAGAACTTAAGACAATTAAGAGGATTTTTTCAAGTAATTCTTAGTCTATCCTTTGTGTTAACTAAATCTGCAATGAAGCTTACTTCTAAGAGATACTTGACCTTTGAATTTCTATTTCCATGTATCTTCACTTGGTCTTGGCAAGTAAGTGTCCTTGTAAAACTAAGCCTACTTTATTGGTGATGAAAAATCATGGAGTTGTAGAAAAAGGCTAAGGGTCATAGTAATTTTCTGCTTGCATGATGATCAATTACAAGAAATGAACTGAATTAAGTAAATAACATTTTTAATAACTTTAAAGAAAATAACATTTCTTCAAAGTATATCAGAGGTTATTTTGACTCCTTATAAACAGGAAAATACTATTGAAATTTTCTAATGAAATAATATTCAAAGAACCAAATTTGGAATAAACAGAAAAGGAAGAATTAATTTCTAATTTTTTCTCTATCATTTAAAAAATGTCTCCCATCCATATCCATTTGAAAGGAACTCTGGTAGTGTAGTGGTTACAAGCTACTAATCTCAAGGTCAGCAGTTCGAAACTACCAGCTGCTCTGTGGGAGAAAGGTGAGGCTTTCTTCTCTCATAAAGATTTACAGCCTCAGAAACCCTATACACGTTCACTATGAGTTGGAATCCAACTCAGCTTAAAAAGAACAGACATCCAAGTGAAGTTGATGGATTTACCCATGCCATGAATTTAATGGTGGCAAATATGAGTAATAGATGTACATATGAGGAAGAGGAGCATAAGAAAACCCATGAAAATACTACACAAACCAGCAATATTATTTTTTTTTAATGTTCAATTCTTGTTTTTAAAAAAGTTTTTATTGTGAGTTGAGTGAAGATTTTCAAACAATATTATCAGTTTTACATTCAACAAATCATACACCTGTTTCACATCGATGATTGCATTCCCTCCATATAACAACAGTTATCCCACTCCTTGTAACTTTTATTTCAATTCCACACTCTTTCCTATCCCTTCTCAACTTTGTCCTTAGATAAATGTTGTCCTTTTGATCTTGAATTGTTGACCATTCCATAGTGTTCATACCTTACTAGTGTTGTTGTCCTCCCTATACACCTATCTACTGCTTGGTTGAAAACTGAATAACGAGGGTGAATTCCATTTCAGATTTGAAGGTTGTATGAGGGCCACTGTCTCAATTTCCTCCATTCTCTTTATAAAATTTAAGCCCAGTCTTTTATATATATAATTTTGCTTTTGTTCTACATTTTCTCCAAATCTATCCAGGATCTTCTAACGTGATCTTAGTTGGTAGTAATAGCAGATTTCCAATTGGTTTCTGGGTCATGGAGATTGATGTTCATATGTTCCATTAGGTCATTGCCTAATGACTCCAAGTGTCTACAATTTTCATTATTCTTCTTTCTTCCACACATGGAGATACCAATAGTTGAGCCTTAGATGGCTGCTTATGAGTTTTAAGATCCTAGTCACTACTCACCAAAATAGGATGTAGAACATCGTCTTTGGGGACTTTGTTATTCCAATTGACCATGGTCTCCCCTGAGACTATGGTTTTGAGCTTCAAGGTCCAGCAACTTAATTATTTGGTAAAGATTCCTGGTGTGGTGCTATAGGGATAGCATTGGATGGCATACCACAAGACCAGTAGTTCAAACCCGACAGCTGCTCCTTGGAAACCCTATACAGGGTCACAATGAATCACTTTCTACTTGACAGCACTTAACAACAACAAGTTTTCATCAATTTACTCCCTGTATGTTCTAACACATTGATAGATGTGTTTATAGCAAAGGTAAATACCCATGTACAAATGGCCCTTGCCAATTCCTTATATATTTGTGAATATACTCCCACTCTTGATCCAACAGTTGTTCAGCATGTGTATCTGTCCATGTATGTACCCATAGAACAGTGTTGTTGTAGGGTGTGTATATAAAAGTATTTACCTCTACTCCCTTTAATCATTGCATTCCTTTCTATGTCTTTATCATTCTTCTGCCAAGCTCCCTCTTGTTGCATACTGCCTTCTCCAACTACCAAGTTAACACATGTCTAGGACTTCTGGTGTGGCACTGTAGGATCAGCACTAGACTGTAAACTACAATGTTGGCAGCTCAAGCTCACCAGCTGCTCCTTGGAAACCCTATACAGAGTCTCAAGAAGTCAGAAACGACTTGACGGCACTGAACAACAACAACAACAACACTCTAGCCAGTGAATTACTTTCCTTTCCTTTTTACCCCTGGTGATCATCAAATAGTGTTTCTTTTAACATGAAAACACTTTCTCATTTTTATAATAGTGGTCACATAAAATATTTATCTGTGCTTAACTATTTCACTCAGCATAATGTCACTGTTCCACATATTTTTCTGTGCCCAGTTCATCTTGTGTAGGTATTTCCTTATTATTTCCTCATTGTTAAATTTTTATGGGTTTCCTCTTTCTTGTTTTGATGTGAAGGGGCATTAATTTTCCTTGAGGTTACACTGCAATTTATTAATTTCCTCCCAAGATTAAAACAATCTGCTTATCTTGAAATTCATTTTATCTTCTTCACCATTTCGAAGTTCTGTTAGTATACTATTCCCACTTTTTGTTTTGTAATTGTCTTCATTATAAATTGATACTCTGATTCTCTATTTTATGTCTTGATAGTTTGTTTTACTTTGGATCCATCTATATCTGAATTGAATTCTGGATGGTGTTACTGTGTAAGTTAATCTCAAGTTGTTTTCTATTATTGTTGGATCTCAGTCAAAAGAACTTCCTTTTTTATTTGTGTGATATTTGTCCAACTATAACAATTTCCTTTCATTTCTGTTTATCCAGAAACACACTAATTTTGCCACTTAATTTCAGGGAAGGTTTTGCTAGGTATATGGTGTAGTGCTATAGGATCAACACTGAACTGTAAGCTACAAGGTTGCCAGGTTTTTTCCTTCTTTTTTTTTTTTTTGCTTGGTATTCTAGCTTACTAGTATTAATAGACATATCTTCAAGCTCACAATTAAAGCTTTAATTGTATCAAATCTACTCCTTTGCCCTTTTAATGTACTGTCCACTTCTGAAATCCTCTTATTGATCTTCTGGATTTCTATTTGAAGATTTTATATTGTCATCAAACTTTCATCTCTTTTGTTTGTTTTTTCCTGTAGTGTTTTCCTGAATTCTTCCTTACTTTCCTCTATCTTTCTCTTAACCCAGTGAATGAACCCAAATATCATTCTCTTGAATCCTTTTCTTTCTCAAAAATGTTTCCAGGTTCTACACCTTAGTTACTTGTTTCTTTGCGTGAATGGAGATTGTGTGCTGCCTCCTAGGCATTTTGTGCCATTGTATTTGTATTTAATTGCTGATTGTATATTGGTGTGTTCTTTGGCATTCACCAACTGCCTCCTGATAGTGTGATTAGGGAATGGCAGCATGTGCACCATTCTTTGGCATTCCTGTAGCTCAGTTTAGGATGGGTTTAGATGATGTTGGCTGGTGTTGTTGATCAGGTGTATATCAGTTGGTATTGGTAGAGTTGTAGAAGGTACAGTTGTGGCTTGGCTGTATGCACATAGTATCTATCTCCCTTTAGGTGAGGCAAGAAGACAAAAACACAGACATGAGACAAAATACCAAACAAACAACAGCAGATAAAATAGTAAAGGAGGGAAAAGAAAAGGCATGGGGAGAAAGCAGGTAATTACTAGAACAAGAAAACAATAATCAAAAAGAGAAAATAAGGAAACAAAATATAAACACAGATAAAAATAGAAGAGAAAATAAAAATAATAAATAAAAAGCACTAAACACAATTAGGAAGAGAGATAAGAAAGACAAGATAGTAACAAAGAAAAATCAAGAGCTCAAAACAGAAAGAAAAAAAGGGGGGTGT
>NW_006408530.1:26460666-26463190 GCF_000296735.1 Chrysochloris asiatica
TGAAGGGAAAGGAGAAAGACAGAGAAGAAAGAATAAACAAACAAACAAACAAAAACAATAAAAGGATAAAACTAAGGCACCCAGAGAAGAGAAAACTCTGGGGGCTCCTGCCAGCTAAGAAGCTCATGCAATGGGTGAATAAGGGATGAGATGGTCACACTCCCAGGCCTAGAAGTAGTTTCCATAAGCCAAGATTTGCTGGACACCCAACCTGGAAGTAGTTCATGCAAACCCCAAATCAGGTGGGATTTGGGTTTTTACAGCCCACAGGACAGTTGAGGACTACCAGGAAACTGACCAAGAGAGTTCCTGATAGTACATTGATAACCAGAATGATTCTGCAGGTCTGGAGCAGACTTCATCTAATCCAGGCACCTGGATCATGTAGCTATCATCCAACTCATTTTGACGTGATTTACAATCTCATAGTTTACCACTATGTGGCTCCAACAGTTAGAAAAGCAGACATTTCACTGGGGCTAACCAAAACTTTAGTCACCAGGGGAACAAGAAAAAATTCCATCTTTCTCTCTGTAAGTAATCAGTATCTCTCTACATTACCAAGCAGTAGCCTGGTTTCAAAGTCACTCACAAAAGTTGAAGGCAGACTCAAGAAACACACATTATGTTGGGCAGGCTGTCACAGGTCATCTGCCTGTCTCCTTTTTCTTTTCTTTTTTTTTTGAGTCTTTTCAGCTTCTTCTCCTTGTGAAAGCTAGTCCAGGGGTGGCCAGGAATCTAGGTGCCAGGGGTTGAACAGATACCACTTAATTAACTTTGATGGGGCTCACAATTGCCCAGCTTACCAGTGTGCAATTCTAACTGCAAGAAGAGCAGGAATTTCACTGGGAATGTATGTTGGTGGGGAGTGGTCATGCCTCTGGCCATTAGGGGAATATGAGGAGCAAGAAAAAAATTGCAGCTTTCCTTTGGCCGGTTACCAGTCCGCTTTTGTGCCACTAAGTTATTGTCTGACAATCAATAATTTTTAGTATATACATAAGTAACTCCACACTTGTCTGTCAGTTTGTTGTACTGTGGTAGCTTGCCTGTTGCTGTGATGTTGGAAGTTATGCCACCAGTATTTTAGATACCAGTAGGGTAACCCTCAGTGGACAGGTTTCAACTGAGTTTCCAGATAAAGACAGACTAAGAAGAAGGAGAGATGGACTACTTCCAAATATTTAGCCACTTAAAACTTTATGAACACTGTCAGCACCAGAATATTATTAGATATAGTGCCAGAAGATGTGTTCCTTAGGTTGGAAGTTACTAAAAATATGACTAGGGAAGAGCTATTCCCTCAAAGTAGAGTAGGCCATGATGACGTGAATTTGCTGATAGGACACAACTCAATATGAGGAAAAAAGAGCTGTGAGCATCCATTAAAAATTGGAACATGGAATGCAGGAAGTATGAAACTCAGAATATTGGAAATTGTCAAAAATGAAATTGAATGCATAAACATTGATATCCCAGGCATTGGTGAGCTGAAATCAACTGGTATTGGTCATTTTGAATCTTATAGTCAGATAGTTCATTACTCTAGAAATGACAATTTTGAAGAGGAGTGATATAACATTCATCATTAAAATTAGTGTTTCAAGATCTGTCTTGAAATACAAGTAAAGGATAATATCTATACAACCACAAGGAAGACCAGTTAATAATACCACTATTATTCAAATTTACTCACCAATCACTAAAGCCAGTTGATGATGAAATTGAAGAGTTCTACCAACTTCTTCAGCCTGAATTTGATCAAGCATGCAATCAAAATGTATTGATAACTACTGGCAATCAGAATGCAAAGGTTGTAAACAAAGAGGAAGGATCAGTAGTTGGAAAATATGGTCTTGGTGATATAAATGATGCTAGAGATAACATGATAGATTTTTGCAAGACCATTGACTTCTTCATTGCAAATACCTTTTTTAAACAACAAAAAGATGCCTACACACATGGACCTAACCATATGGAATACAAAGCAATCAAATTGACTACATCTGTGGAAGGAGACAGTGGAAAAGCTCCACATCATCAGCCAAAACAAGGGCAGGGGCAGACAGATGGAACAGACCATCAATTGCTCATATGCAAGTTCAAGCTGAAACTGAAGAAGATTAAAACAAGCACATGAAAGACAAAATATAAACTCGAAGATATCCATCTGAATTTAGAGACTATCTCAAGAATAGATTTGATGAATTAGACACTAAAGAATGAAGACCAGCATTGCTGTGGGATGGCATGAAGAACACTATACAGGAAGAAGGCAAAAGGTCATTAAGAAGACAAGAAAGAAGGAAAAAATCAAAATGGATCATCAGAAGATACTTTAAAACTTGCTCTCTACTGTAGAGATGATAAAGCAATTGGAAGAAATGAGAAGGTAAAGGAACTGGTTAGAAAATTTCAAGGGTCAGTTCGAGAAGAGAAAGTCAAATGTTATAACAAATTGTACAAAATCTTTAATCAAAAAACCAAAAGGGAGGAACAAGCCCATTATTTCAAGCTGAGGGAA
>NW_006408530.1:26464483-26466513 GCF_000296735.1 Chrysochloris asiatica
GGAGTAGAAAGCCTCATCTTTCTCCCGTGGAGCGGCTGGTAGTTTTGAACCGCTGACCTTAAGGTTCGCAGCCCGATTCGTAACCACTACACTACCAGAGCTCAATGTTAGGCAAATCTGTTGCACAAGGGCTCTTTAAAGTGTTAAAGATCAAAGAGTTCATTTTGAGGACTAAGGTGTGCCTGACCTAAGCCTTGGTATTTTCAACAGCCTCATATGAATGTGAAAGTTGGACAATGAATAAGGAAAACCAAAGAAGAATCAATGCCTTTGAATTATGGTGTTGATGAGAGATAGTGAAAACACCATGGACTGCAAAAAGAACCGTCTGTCTTTGAGGAAGCACAGTCAGGATACTCCTTAAAATCTAAATGGTTAAGACTTCATGTTGTGTACTTTGGTCATGTTATCATGAGGGATCAGTCCCTGAGAATGACATCATACTTTGTAAAGTAGAGGGTCAGCAAAATACAGGATGACCCCAATGATACAGATTGACATAGTGGCAGAAACAATGGAGTCAAACATAACAATTGTGAGAAGAGTGCAGGGCCATGTAGTGTTTTCATTCCTTTATGCTTAATGTCAGAATTGACTCTCGAGCACCTAACAATAAGAGCAATATTTGCTTTATATATTTTGGGTCTCTTTCATTAGATGTGTAGATATGTGTAGCTATATGCTATTGTTTAATTGAGTCTTTAATCACTATATAATGGTCTTCTTTTTCCTTATACTGGCTTGTTCTTTGATGTCTATTTTATGAAAAATTATTGTTGCCAGTTCTGCTCTTTTTCAGTTGTTGTTAGCTTGATATGTTTTTTCCATCTTTTAATTTTATCTTTGTGACTAAGAGTCTGTTCTAGGCAGCATATTGATATGCCTTGTTTCTTACTCATTTTGCCAGCCTCTTTCTGCTGATTGGTGCTCATAATCTGTTTACATTCAGTGTAATTAATGATACATATGATATCATTGCTAAAATTATTTAATGCTTTTTAATTGTGATGTTGATGATTTCTTACTTCTGTATATGCATCTGTACAGAGGTCATTTTATAAAATATTTTGTTTTCATTTTCTTTATCGTTGTTGATTTTGTACTTACTAAGTTCTTATGATTTTTTCTTTCTTATTTTAGTTACAAGGCTTATTAAATTTCTGTGTGGTTACCTGTAATATATTTTTATATTCCGAAATTTAAAGAAGTACTGGTGTGACACTGTAGGACAAGCACTGGACTGGTAATTGCAAAATTGACAGTTTTGCTATGAGTAGGAACCAACTAACTCCATGGCACTTAGCAACAACAAAAGTTATTTATTTATAGATTTTTAAACTTTTTATTGTTAATTGGAGGAAGATTTATAGAGCAGATAATCAGTTTTACATTCCATAAATCATGTTGTTAAGTGCCATAGAGTCAGTTCAGAGCAACCCTATAGAGAAGTAGCTGGTAGTTATGAACCACTGACCTTGAAGTTAGCAGTCCAATGCTTACCTTACAGCAGCACCATACCAGGGGAACCAATTATGCATACTTCATTTCATCTCATTGATTTTAATCTCCTCAATGTGACATCATTTATCCCATTTCTGCCAGGTGTTTCTTAGTTCCACTTCTTGTTTCCAAACATTTCTAAAAATTTCTTCTTGGGTGAATGCTACCCTTTTGATTTCAAATGATTGACCTTTCTATGGTGTGCATACCTTAGTAGGGTTGTTGTTCCCCCTGTGTATGACTATCTATTGATTGAAAAGAAAGTGGCAGAGGTAAGTTTAGTTCCAGACCTGAAGCTTAGTCAAGGAAAATATTCCTGTGGTCCCACCAATCTATCTGACCTATAAGCCTGGTATTTTTTATGATTTTGAGTTTTGTTCCATATTTTCTCAACATCTTTGCAGGATCCTTTAATGTGATCCCTTTCAGAGCCGTTGGTAGTAGTAGTTAAGTACCATCTAGTTCTTTTGATCTCAGGGTCATGGAAACTGGTATCTCATTGGTCCATTAGCTCATTGGACTAATTTTTT
>NW_006408530.1:26476139-26477437 GCF_000296735.1 Chrysochloris asiatica
GCTAAGGGTGGCACAGGACCAAAAAGTATTTATTCTATTATACAAAGGATTACTATGAGTTAGAACCTACTCAATGACACTGTGTACTCAACTGTGGAGCTTTATATATAGACATACACATGGACTTCTCCTCATAGGCTTACTATGCCACAGTATTTGAGGGTTTGACCCCGGATTCTGTGATTTTTGAGAGCCCCAGGCAAGATTTTGATGCATAGCCAGGATTGAGAGCTAGTATTCTAGAGTTTTACCTCTCAAAGTGTGAACATTTACCAACAGCATCAGCATCACATGAAAGTTTTAGAATTTAAGAATGTCAAGCCCAATGTCAGACCTACTAAATCAGAATCTGCCTTTTCACAAGATCTCCAGGGAGGTGTATTAGAAATTGAGACACACTGCTATAGAGGAAGTTACAACAGAAGAATATTATAGACTCACTTGATGAATTAATAGAATTTACTTTAAACTGGCAAATGATTATGAAAGTAAAATAATTTTAAATATTGTCATCAAGTCAGTTTCAACGCACGGTGTCCCTATGTATCAGAGACTAAAATTCCATTGGTTTCCTTGGCTGTAATTTTTATGGAATTCTGGTGTGTTGCTGTAGGATAAGTTCTGGACTGCTAACCACGAGGTCAGTGGTTCAAACCCATCACTCACTCCTCAGAAACTCTTAACAGGGTCACTATGAGTCAGAACTGACTGGATAGTATTTAACAACAATAATCTTTATGAAAGTAGATAACAAACCTTTTTTTTCCCCTAGGAGTTGATTAAAATTACCAACATTTAGGTTAATAGTTGAGTGCTTAATTGATTAAAAGACAGAAACCTAAACCTACACCTGTAAGGTGCCCTAGAGTAGGTTCCAACTTATAGTAGTCCTATGTATAACAGAATGAAACATGACCTGTGCCATTAGTGCTATGCTGAGCGTATTATTGCAGCTACTATGTCAACCTATCATGTTGAGGGTCATCCTCTTTTTTTTTTTTTTTTTGATGCTGATTCTCTACTTGACCAAGCATGATGTCCTTCTCCAAGGATTAGCCTCTCCTGATAACATGACAAAAGAACATGAGACAAAGGAGTATTCTGACAGATTTGTTCCTTCTTCTGGCAGCCTCTGGTATATTCAATATTCTTTGTTGTCGTTGTTAGGTGCCATCGAGTCGGTACCAACACATAGCAACCTTATGCACAGCAGAATGATACACTGCCTGATCCTTGGCAGACCTCACTAGTGTTGCCACGCTTGAGTCCATCAATGCTGTCATTTGGCCAATCCATCT
>NW_006408530.1:26478717-26502367 GCF_000296735.1 Chrysochloris asiatica
GTTATTCATAAATTTGAATAACAGTGGTATTAACTGGTCTTTCCTGTAAGTGCATGGATACTATCCTATCACAGACAGTGTTGTACCTCATGACTGATCTGGATATGTTCTTTTTGATGATAAATGCAACACCAACAATATTCTTTACTAACACCATAATCCAAAGGCGCCAATCAGAACAACATTGATATTTTTCTTTGGTATTTCTTACTCATTTTACACCTTTTACATGCATAAGTGGCAACTGAAAATACCATATCATGGCTTGGGTCCTTAAAGTAACATCATTTCTTTTTAACATTAAAAAGTTATTTTGCAGCAGATTTGCCCAATGTGATATTACATTTGATTTCTTGACTATTGCTTCCATGGGCACTGATTGTGAATCAAAGTAAAATGAAGACTTTGACAGCATCAATATCTTCTGAGTTTATCATGATGTTGTAAGGATTTTTGTTTTTATTTTTGTTTTATACTAAAGCATAATCCATACTGAAAGCTGTAGTCTTAGATCTTCATCAGTAAGTGCTTAAAGCTCTCCTTAATTTCAGAAAGCAAGATTGGGTCATATGCACAGAATCCTCCTAATGTCCTGATGCCATATTCTTCTTCATATGTCCAGTTTATTAATATAGTCTAATTTCTTGCAAAGTTGGCCATTTAAAATTACCAGACACTCCTCAGAAACCCTGCTATGAGTAAGAACTGACTCTATGGCACTTAGCAACAACAACAACAAATATACAAGATCATGTTTTGGCTCTCATGGATTTATGTTAATTTTTTTCCGCTTCAACTTGAACTTGCATAGGAGCTCTTATGCAAGTTTCACAGTTCACACCTGGCCTTATTCTGATGGATATTGAGCTTCTTCAGTGTCTCTTTTTACAGAGAGAGTCAATTTGATTCCTGTGTAGGCAGAGAGGTGTATATATTCATCATGTATGTTTTTGATAAAAGGTATTTGCAATGACTAAATCTAACATATGACCAGTGGAACCATTTATATTACTAACACCCTACTACTACACGACTGAGTATAAAAATGATAGTTGAAATACCTTATCTCTAGTCTGTGTGAGTTCTAAATGAGAGTTTTCCCTTGATAATGTGTTCTTAAAAAAAAAATGGGAGCTTTACTACAAAAATCATCACATTCATATGTTAGGATCTTAACTTACGTTTTAAACTTTTTTATGTTCACCTAATTTCAGGCCCAAAAAGTTTTCTTTAATGAGGTCTGGGAGTGTAGTGGCTACGAATTGGGCTGCTAATCTCAAAATCGGTAGTTTGAAACTACCAGCCGTTCCGCAGGAGAAAGATGAGGCTTTCTGCTACCCTAAAGATTTACAGCCTCGTAAACCCTGTACAGGGTTGCTATGTGTCGGAACCAACTCCATAGTACTTAACAACAACAATAAAGTTTTCTTTAATATTCAATGTGGCTTATTACACAGGAATATAACATTAAAATATTCAGCACATTAGTATGCGTAATATAATGCAGTATTAAATATTTATTGAGCAAAAACAAGTGCTAATTCTACAAAACATGGTTAGAATCTGCTGCTTCCCATGGTAGAAGTTAAGGCAATGCAAAATAATAAGTGGTAACACACACAACTCTAGTTCTCAAGACACACACATTTAAAATAAAATGTGTCAGTTGGGCCAGGGAATCCTTGAGCAATTGATTTTGTCTCCCTGGGGTCTTATGTTCTTACAGTATTTCATGATACAATCAGCACTTTGACTACACACTTTAAATGTCTGAAAATAATTAAATAGTCAAAGATTGTGCTTACTAATTCTGGAATGTTTTCCAATTTTTCCTCTGTAACTTAAATATTTGTGCTGTTGTCGACTCTAAGTAGTCTGCTCAGAATAACTCTCTTGTGATATAATAAAACTGTGTAATGATTATTATGCTAGGAATCTTTGCCTTAATTCTGTATTAAGGGATATTAATACTTATGGGTTACAAATAACTTTGGAATTAGAAAGGACTACTTCTTAATAAAAACTTTCTGGAAGGCTCAAGAAGAACAAATAAAACAACGGAGGCATTTTAATAAGCCTCATAATTCTAAATATGTTTTATTTTTCATGTTGTAAAAATATCAGGTATAACAATAGCAACAATGAAAGAGGTTTATTGAAATGAAATGCTTGCTTTTTACAAACAAATATTGAAAGACTTCTCTTCTGGCTAACTGATCTATCTGCACCTTCGCTGTGGATTTCCATCTGTCAACCAGTCATGATGTTTGTCCACATTCATACAGAATATAATAATCTATTGATTTCACTTGTATGTTATATATTGGAGTGCTGGCATGGTGCTATAGGATAAGCACTGGACCACAGGGTCAGTTTGAATGGCAAGGTTAGTGGTTCAAAACCACCAGCTGCTCCTTGGAAATCATATACAGGGTCACTAGGAGTCGGAGCCAGCTCCATAGCATTTAACAACAGCATTTTAAGAATTGAGTTGTATCCCCCAAAAAATATATGTGTTCAAAGGTAGATAAGGTAACACTGAGACAGGTTTGCATGGGCTAAATGGGACAGAGGTAAATAGGGATGCATGCTCAACCTTTTAACAAAGTAACTTACTTACAAGTTTTCAAGAGGGAGGTTAGTTTAAGAGTGTGCCATTGAATAGTTTTCATCTTGCCTAGACAGGTCTGATGAAAAGAAATAAGATTCTTACAGTTCAATTGTGAGTAATTGTTATCATGACTAATTGCCACTGTCACAACTGTAAAGGTAGAAGTTTTGCAACAAAAATGGGGGACTAGTCTTATAGTCCAGAAACAGAGGAACTTAGAACCATCAAGGGAGAAGAGCACAAATGGAATGCTGGACCCTATCCAGAGAAGCAGCGACACCACAGATGGAAACAGATGTGAGGACATGGAAAGAGGCAGCAGCTGAGGACTCTAGATTCATGGAAAGAGAGAGACTGAGTGCTGGCAGACAGGAGGCAGGCTTGCAGAATGGGCCCTTTGGTTGTTTAAATTATTATATATTCCTGAGTAGATTGTAATTCTATTTGGAAAACAGATGTTTATTTGCTATGTTAATGAAATCATTTATATAGGGTATGTCTTAAACTTAATTGTTATTGAGATAGCAAAAGAATAGATTAAGTACAGAGACAAGCAAGCAGAAATGGGCGAAAGATCTCCACATGGAGATTTTCAAGGTATGCCCAGAAGAAAGCTTGAGAAGCTGAGATAGGACTTCCCCTCCTCCCCTCCAGATTTGGCAGATAAAGCCTTTTCCTAGAGCTAATTTCCTGAATTCAGACTTATAGTGGCAAAGTAGGATCAGTACTGGACTGCTAACTACAAGATTGACTGTTCAAACCCACCAACTGCTCCTCAGAAACCCTATATAGGGTCACTATGAGTCAGAACTAACTCAAAGACACTTAACAACAACAACCTTTGAGTCTGGTGTGGTGCTGTGGGATAAGTACTGGATTGCTATCCACAAGATGGAAGTTGAAACCCACAAGGCGGGAAGTTCAAACCCACCCGCCATTTCTTGAAAACCCTATACAGTCATTATCAGTCAGAGCCAACTAGACAGCACTTAACAAAAAAATACCTTTGAGAAAATAAATCTATGGTCATTAAAACTACCCAATGATGGCATTTCTGTTATAGCAGCACTAAGAAATTAGGACTTTGTGACTAAGTGGTACTGTTTCATTTTGTTCAAATAACTGCAGCATGATACCACATAGAATATTCCAAGAGAGGATGGTTAAGTGTGAAGTAGTCAGGGTAAGGCCTGCAAATTTGAAAGGATTGTTGGTAATGGAGAATGCATCCATAAGTTCTACAATCTGTTTAAATGCATACATGACAATATAGATGATATTATCGTTCATTTATTGATCATTAACCCACTCAACAAAAGCCTAGGTATTTTCATGAATTCTGAAATGACCAAATCAAATAAAACAGAGCTATCCTGGTGTGGCACTGTAGGATCAGCACTGGACTGTGAATCACACAGTTCAAACCCACCATCTGCTACTTGAGAAACCTATACAGGGTCGCTATGAGTTGGAACCAACTAAACGGCACTAATAACAACAACAAAGTCCTTCAAGGAACTTAAACTCTACCAGAAGACCATGACAAATATTGATCTTAAATTTAAAAAAGCAAAAAACTAAACTAGCCCTTACTATCTAGCCCTAAGAAGTATTACATAATGTATATAGAAGGGGGCTTCAAAAACTCCATTGAAAAATGGAATGAAAAGAAAATGGAACCTTTCCACATACTTTTTGAAGCTTCCCTCTTATATTGTATGTACTGCAATATCATTGTCATAGAAATTAGAATTTATGATGTGTACTTTTCCCTTTCCAGTATAGAAAATTGCTGGTCCAATAGGGAGGATTAGATAATAGTATGTTCCCCTTCTATACCATCTCCACTACAAAAAGAATGAAAGAGAGGTACCAACAACCTTCTGCTCCCATAAAGCCATCTTGAAACCTACAGCTACTATCAGAAAAGTGGGCTTTTTCATAGTGTTGCCATATTCTATAATGATTTTAAATCCTCTCTGCTTGTATCTAATTCCACAGCACTGTGCATAGTCCAAGTCAAACATCATTTTCTCCATGAAGGTTTCCTTATCTCTTTTAGTCTTCATTATTTTACATTTCTGTTGACCAGCTTCTGGCTACACTCCATAACAGTATAAGTCATATTTATACTTGGTGTAATAAATAATGGCTCTACATGTTTTCTTTACTCAATTAGAGTTTAAGATGTTATGAAGAACCAATGTCTTTATATCTATGACATCCACTGTTTGTGCTAGTGAATGTTTGTTGCTACTGCTAGACTATGACTCTTTTCCAGGTCATAATTCTTTAAAATATGCATCATAAAGTGAAACAAAGAAACCAAGAGTATGTTCTTGTGACTCAAATACTTAGAAATAGGGTAAACTTAGAGGAGTTGTTTGATAAATGGCATTTAATCTATTTACATTTAATATATATAAATTCTAGGAAAGAAGCACCTCTTTAGTTGGAATGAGAAACAGAATACTGAGCTTATATTGTAGAAGAAATTAGTTAACAAAATATATGAGTGTGTGTGTGTGTGTGTGTGTGTGTGCAAGACAATTTTCAAATAGTGAAAATGAAAACACATCAAAAATTTATAATAACTTTAAATGAAAATAATTTAAAGCAATGTTTACCTAGGTACTTGGAGAATGTAGAAGGCATCAAACCACACTTACATCACTTTCAAATGTTCTGGTTTATATTGACCTTAGGCCATTAAATCTTACTTTGTTGTTGTTAAGTGCTGTCAAGTCAGTTTCAACCCATAGTGACCCTGAATAGGGTTTCCAAGGAGCAGCTGGTGAGCTTGAGCTCCTATAATATTAAGGCCATGTTCACTAAAGCAGAGATTCAGCACCAAGAAAAATAGGGCTCCATGTTTGTTCAAAATCCCAGACCCCCTTATTAATTTTCCTTGTACTTATCATTTAATACATTTCTGCATGCCTACGTGATACACATCCACCCACCTAAAAATGATACAAATGTTTCCAGAATGGCTTATTCACTACCTACCATCTATTATTCCTCTAATTAGCTAAAAATACACTTCAACACTTTCTCCTAGATCCTCCTCATGCTCTGTCACCCCTGCCTTCACCCCCTCTTGGCATTTCTTGCTGCACTTCTAAAGATCCTTCTTTTCTATCCTGTCTTTCTCCGATTAGATATACCAATTCTGAGAACAACGTTACTTTCTATTCCTGAGGAATGAGTTAACTGTCTTGTGTGCTCAAGCACTCTCTAATATTTTTTTATCATGAGAACATTACCATTTTGTTTTTTCTTAAATTTCTATAAATAACACCAGTAATCTTAATATTTACTTATGTACTTCACTCAAGCCATCAAACCCTGAAATGGATCCTCAACCACTCTTCTTCACCTATTGGCTCATACTTCACCTTCTCCATAAAGCTTTCTCTGATCCATAACATCTTCCATATTGGTTTTATTTTTATTTACTGTATAATAAATTACTACAAACATTGTTGTGTTGTTGTTGTTGTTAAGCACTGTCAAGTCGATTCTGACCCATAGCGACCCTACATAGGATTTCGAGGGAGCAGCTGGTAAGCTTGAACCACCAACCTTGCAGTTCAAACTACTTTGTAGTCTGACGCATTAACCCACAGCGCCACACCAGGACTCCTACATACAAACATAGCACCTTAAAACTACACACAATTATTATTTCACAGTTTCCATACTCTGAGTAAACGTCAAATCCTCTGCTCATGTCTTACATGGCTGTGTTAAAGTATTAGATGGGGTTGAGGTTCTTATTTAGAATTTTAGGTTCTCTTCCAAATTCATTGGCTATTGGAAGTTTTTATTTTCTGGTGTGTGGAAGGCTAAGTTCCTCAATACTTGGTTAGCTTTTACCAGTTGGATGCTATTAGCTCCTGGAGACTGCCCACAATTCCTTCACACATGCCCTCCTTCCCTCAGAAAATGATTCTTAGTCAGCAGGAAAATGTCTCTATGATACTTCACTTTCTTTTAAATTCATCACCTGGTTATATCAGGCCCACCCAGAATCATCTCCTTTTTGAGTAATTCCAAATCATTTGATTACATCTGCACATTTTCTTTTGGTATAGAATAATGTAAGGTTCATCTTTATTTCTCAGGAAACAATTGCTTAATCATCACATTTGTGTGTGGTTTTAGAGAAACAATAAAATGAATAAATAATAAAACAGCCTGCAAAATTACAGAAACACATACATTAAAATATAATTGGGTCTTTTATGGGGGTAACAGTTTAAGTGACTTGTTTTAAGCTTTATTTCTTCTGGTTTTCATTTGTCATCTAATTTTTACTTTGAGTATGACTTGCAAGCATTACTTGTAGACTTGTGAAAATTAAATAATCAGTATTAAATCTTTAAGTATTAATTTTGAAATAGAACTTTCTCAACAAATTCCCTTTGCTTGCTTTGTAAATGGCTGTATTAATGAGTAAAACTTACTCTTCATTTGCCATTTTCTTATATAAAGATGAAGTTGACTGTTTATTAATAGTAGCTTTTCAAAGGAATGAATCTTTAATAACAGGTATTACACATGAAAATTTGATAAAGTTTTCCAAAATTCTGAAATTTGAAGTAATCAAAAAGTGTATGTCCTATAGGAGGGGCAAGTGATTTTGTGTATTCACCTGATGTGCAATACATTATACTGAGAATCAGCGCAATGCAACATTAGCGATAGTTAGTTAGTTAAATAAAGATGAAGAGTGTCTTTACTGTCCTTATCAAAAGGAAGCTGAGGTGACGTGGAGCTATGGAGCAGCTGGAGACTTTGGACCCAGAGAGGGAGAGCAAATGTGTGCTGAAGACCTGGGGGGCAAGGGGGAACGATTGCATGGAGAGGATTGTAACCATAGCAGTGAGAGGATATACGATAGAATGAATGTAAAACTAATGTTCTCCCATGTAAATTATCACATAATTCACAATAAATTATTAAAAAACTTGAAGAAAAAAAAAAAGGAAGCTGAGGAAAATAGTTAAATCAAAATAAATAAATCATCTCACTAAGTAAAAACAGTGGCAGTTATCAGACTTCGGTACTGACTCCCATAATAACTAGTTTTATGAACAATTTTCTTAACTTTAAATACTTTCTTTAATACAATTTAGAAGTAAAATCTTTTAATGATTAAAGTGTACCTTTTGTGTGTGTGTGTTTTTACCATCTGCAAAGCAAGCGATGTTAGCATATAGTTTATGTACTAAGGATAGAATTAAATGTCATCATTTATGTAAGTGCTGGGACAGTGCCAAACATAGAGGACACTGTCTAATTCTTACTGAAGAGTCTGCCTGTTTTCAGTCATGTTTGGGCAGAATATGGACAAATAAATTGATTAATTTCACCCCCCTCCAATCCTGAAAAAGAAGGCAAAATTCCAGAGCTGAGAGCAAACTTTGCAAACATTTTGGGTTTAATTCTGGTCGGAAATTCACTCTCTTTTTATTTTGATCTCAGTATATCATAATTTAATCTGTTCATATGTTTTTGTGATTTAAGCATTCTTTAAGAGAAAAGAACTCTTAGGGAAAAGTTTACTTTCTTAGACTTTCAGTAACCTGACTGAATCAGTACTGCATTCTCTCTTCTATCTCTCTCTATCAAGATTCTATTACGAATGTAGGAATCGAATTCAACTTACATTGGTAACTTGAGCCAGAGGCTGTAAGAATAGATTCTGCCTAAATAACGCATGGTCAACTATCAGTTATTAACAAATGTATACCATAGTATATGCAGATTCTGGAGCAAGGTAGTTGAACACATACTTCCAGATTTCAAATATATTTTAAGGTAAAAAGCTCAAAATTAATATCTGTGTTTCAAAAATGGATAAGTGTATACTTGTTGTTATTGCTGTTAAATGCCGTCAAGTCTATTCCAACTCATAGCAAACCTGTATAAGGTTTCTGAGTAGCGGCTCATGGATTTGAACTGCTGACCTTGCAGCACTGCACTAGGACTCCAAAGATGTATGAGTAGATAAATGAAAAATTTAAGGAATTTTGACAACAGTCACTTAAATCTTTGCTGTAATTATAACCTCGTTTTTAGAAATGTGTTATATTACCTTTCTCTGAAAACAGAGAATATCAAAGAGTTTCCCAAACTCACAAAATAAGTAAGCAAAGAATACTCTCTAGGGTTCATATTTCCTTTAGAAATAAAGCCCTCTAGGAGACTATATCACTAGAATATTGCTTTCAAAAGCTGAGTATCATTCAAGTCACAGAAGTGACTAAAATATGTCTTTGTGAAAAGCACTGGGCAAAGGTCTCAGTGATAGAGTCTATCCATTCTCAATGACTTTCACATGTTTGGCACATTTTCTAAGAAATTACATAGAATTCTAGAAAAAGAAAAAGATCATGCCTTCAAATATAGGCATTGTAGGGTAATGCACTGGACTGCAAGGTCGGCCTTTCAAATTCACCCAGCAGCTTCTCCGAAACCCTATGCAGGGTTGCCATGAGTTGGAACAGACTGGGAGGCACTTAACAACAACACGATACGCAGAAAACTAAGACAGACTTAATATAGGCTTAACTGGAGTTCCGTATAAAGAGAGGTCTAATCTAATGGAGAGATTAGATTAGACCTTCAATGGAAAGAAGTTCTGGTAGCGTAGTGGTTATGAATCGGACTGTAAACCCATAAGGTCAGTAGTTCAAAACTACCAGCTGCTCTGCAGGAGAAAGATGAGGTTTTCTGCTCCCGTGAAGATTTACAGCCTCGGAAACCCTGTACAGGGTCGCTATGGACTCAATGGTACTTAACAACAACAATCTAAAGGAAGATTACATTCAATGCAAGGAGTCCTGGTGTGGCGCTGTGGGTTAATGTGTCAGACTGCAAAGCCATCTGAACTGCAAGATTGGAGGTTCAAGCTCACCAGCTGCACCTCGGAAACCCTATAGGTTCACTATGGGTCAGAATCGACTGGACAGCATTTCACAACAAAACAACAACAATCTAATGGAAAAGAGGTGATATTTAACAATGGCTGTGAAAACAGTAGCATCAAAAAAAAAAAAAAACCCAGTAGTTTCAGTAAAACAAAACACACACCTGTACTCATTATAATAAAACTTTATAAATACAAAGAGCAATCAGGCAAAAAAGAGAACACTTTACACAAAAAGAACAATAAGAAGAGACTAGAAGTTAAGTTTTTTCTATACACAGTTAATGTAAACCAGCAAACAATGGAGAACTAGTTTTAAATAATGAAAATAAATACCAACCCAGAATTTTACACATCTTAAAATTGTTAGTCACAATATGAAATAAAGAAGTTTCAGACCAAAAAAATAAAAAAAGTATGGTTGTATATCCTAATGTTGTCCCATGTCAGTGAGTTGGTTCTGAATCCATGACCCTGTATGGGATGTCTGAGAGCAGCTGAAGAGCTTGAACTGCAGAACTGTGATTACCAGTGCAGTCCTTATCCTACGTCACCGCAGCAGTGCTCTCCCAGAAAATAATTCTGAGATGTGAAAAGAAATAATGAGCAAAGAAAATGGTAAATATATGCATAAGTTTATAAATATATAAATAAATGAAGAAATCATGTCTAAAAATAGCACCTGATTTGAATGTTTAAAAGATAGCATTAAAATTTCTAAATAGCAAAATAATAGAAATAAAATGTATAGCTCTCAAACTACTAAAGAGGAAAAATGGAGAAAGAAAAATGAATCCCACAAGAAAAATACATAAAGCAAGACAAATGGCAAACCTAAAATCAAATTTGTTTTTGTTGTTAAGTGCTCTCAAGTGGGTTGCATCACTTAGCAACACCTTATAGGGTTTCTGAGGAACAGCTGGTGGGTTTGAACTGCTAACCTTGTTATTCAAGATCCAATATTGATCCTACAGTACCACGTGAGTAGTCCAAAAGCAGAATTTTATCCAAATACATGAGAAATCAAATTAATTGTACTACAATTTCCAGTTTCTTAGACTTGTTAATGAAACAAAATATATTATAATGAAACAACAGAGAGCTCTAAAATATAAAGACACAGAATTAGCATGGAAACTTTACAATAAAAAGTTACACAAAGCAAATCTTACCCAAATGAAAGCTATTGTGGCAGACAAAGGCACTATCCAAAAATAACTTACAAAAACATGTTATTGGACTGAATAAGAATATTTAACCACAAAGTGTTTATTGGAATTTGTAAATTCGATTTCCATAGAATATTTCTAGTGTCCCTATTCATCTGAACTGACTCAACAGCATTTAACAACAACAACCACAAAGTGCACAGGTAGGTTGTGCTTATCAATTAATATAAAGGTTGGTAATTTGAAAACATTTAGCATGGAAGAAAGGCCTGACTGACTATGTGTTTCAGTAAAGATTACAGTCCAGAAAACCCTCTGAAACAGTTCTTCTCTGTAACATAGAATGTTGCCATGCTAGTATTTATTGATTCACTTGTGAGGATTTTTGTTTTTGTTTTTTATATTGTGGTACAATTCATACTGAAGGCTGGTGGCATAGTGGGTTACCCTTTGGGCTGCTAACCCCAAGAACAACAGTTCAAATCTACCAGCTGATCCATGAGAGAAAAAAGAGAATGTATGTTCCTGTAAATATTTATAGCCTTGGAACCCCCACATAGGGTCGCTATGAGTCAGAATCTGTGGGTCATGGTGGTGGTGATACTGAAGGTTTTAGTCTTTGATCTTCAACATTAATTAGTTCAAATTCTCTTTGCTTCCAGGAAGCAAGGTTTTATCATCTGCATATCGCAGGTTGTTAATGAGTCTACCTCCAATCCTGATATCTAGTTCTTCTTCATATAATCCATCTTCTTGGATTATTTATTCAGCATACAGAATGTATAAATATGGTTGAATATGAAAGTATTCAACCCTAGCATACAACTTTCATGATTTTAAATGATTCATTATTCCCTGGTTGTTTTAACAGCTGCCACTTGGTCCATGTACAGACTCCTCATGCGCAAAAATAAGTGTTCTGGAATACCAATTTTTTGGAATGTTATCCATAGTTTGTCATGATCCATAAAATTGAAAGTTTACTTAAATTTGACAAGTAAATATCTTTCTGGTTTTCTCTGCTTTCAGTCAAGAACCATCTGATGTCAGCAATCGTAAGTGTTTATAATAGGTAATGTTAACTATGGGCTATGGAGGAAGAAAATTCTGGTGTAGGAAATAATGTTTAATTCATTATGTCACTAGTTCTGAATTTGGATTAAATGTCTGGTAGTTCCCTGTTGATGTACTGTTACAACCATTTTTAAATTATCCTTAACAAAATTTTACTTGTCTATGATATTAATGATAATTGCTTGATGATTTTTGCATTCTTTTGGGTCACCTCTCTTTGGAATAACCACAAATACGGATTTCTTACAATCAATTGGACAGGTAGCTGTCTTCCAATTTTTTTGACAATGATGTGTGAGCACTTCCAGTGCTGCATCAGTTTGTTGAAAGATTTCAATTTGTATTCCATCAATTCCTGGAACCTTGTTTTCCTTCACTGCCTTAAATACATCTTGGACTTCTTCCTTCAATTCCGTTAGTTCTTGGTCATGTGCTACCTCTTGAAATGATTGAAAATTGAACATTTCTTTTTTCTACAGTGACTTAATGTATTCCTTCCAGCTTCTTTGGAGGCTTTCTTCACCATCAAATATTTTTTCCCATATAAACCTTAAACATTGCAAGTCATGAACTGAATTTGTTCCTCGTTCTTTTAGCTTGAAAAATGCTAAATATGCTCCTCCTTTTTGGTTTCCTAATTATATGTATTTGCATATTTCTTTCTAATATTTTATTTTGTCTTCTTGAGCTGCCCTTTGAAAATTTCTGTGCTCTTCAACTTCATTTCTT
Organism: Chrysochloris asiatica; assembly: GCF_000296735.1. Lineage (NCBI taxonomy): Eukaryota > Metazoa > Chordata > Mammalia > Afrosoricida > Chrysochloridae > Chrysochloris > Chrysochloris asiatica. The sequence goes on from NW_006408530.1 coordinate 26,491,238, forward strand.
CCATTTGTTTTAACTTCTGTACCCTTAAGAGCATGTTTTAGAGTCTTCTCAGACATCCATTTTGGTCTTTCTTTTCGCTTCTTTCTTTTAATAGATCTTTTGCGTTCTTACTGTATGATATTCTTGAGGTCAATCCACAACTTTTCTTGAATCTGTTCTGCATATGGTATCTAAATTCAAGTAGGATATGTTAATGTTCACACTTATGCACTTGTGGACTTGTTTTAATTTCTTCCACTTCAGACTGAACTTTCATATGAGCAATTGATGGTCTGTTCCACTGCCTGCCCTTGGCATTATTTTGGTAATTGTATTGAAATTCTTCACTGTCTCCTCCTACAGATGTAGTCAATTTGATTCCTGTATATTCCATCAGGTGGGGTCCATGTTTATTTGTTGCCTTTTATGTTGTTGAAAAAAAAAAGGTATTTGCAATGAATATGTCATTGATATTGCAACATGCTATCTCCAGAATAATTTCTATCACCAATACAAAGTTTTCCAACTACTGATTCTTTCTCTTTCTTCAAACTTTCACATTTTAATCACCATTAATTATCATTGAATCTGAATTGAATGCTTGATCAATGTGTGACTGAAGAAGTTGGTAGAATTATTCAGTGTTGTCACTGGCTTTAGGGGTTAGTGCATAAATTAGAAAATTTTTGGTATTAGTGTGTCTTCCTTGTATGTGTATAGTATTAGCACAGACAGCATTGTATTTCACGGTAGAACTTGAAATGTTCTCTTTGATGATGAATGTGATGTCATTCCTCTTCAATTTGACATTCCCAGCATAGTAAATCATATGATTGTCAAATTCCACATGGCTCCTACCAGTCCAGTCCATTTCAGTTCAGTGTACCTAGGATATTGATTTTTATGCATTCCATTTCATTTTTTACCTAATTTTTTCCTAGATTCATACTTCATACATTTTATGTTCTGATTATTAATCAGTGTTTGCAGAAGTTTCTACTCATTTTGACTTGTGCTCCATCAGCAAATGAAAGTCTTAGAAGCTTTGTTCCATTCATGTCATTATGGGCAACTCTAAGAAGGCAAGTCTTCCCCATCCATATTTTGAGAGTCTTTCAACACACAGGGCTCATCATCTGGCACTATATCTGACAAGATTCTGCTGCTATTCATAGGGTTTTCAGTGGCTAATCATTAAGAAATAGTCTGCGTCTCCTTCTTCCTAGCATATCTTAGTCTGGGTGCTCCAGTGAAACCTATCCAACCTGGATGACACTGATGGTATTTAAAATACCAGTGACATAGCTTCCAACATCATATTAACATGCAAGCCACTACAGTGTGACAAACTAACAGATGGCACAAAATGTCTGATGGCATATAACGTATGTGCACAAACCCAAATATATGTATGCAGTTTAGCTCTACTCACAGAACTACTATGACCACTGGTCTTGTGCAATTCAAGGATGCTTGAAGAATTTCCCTAGACAAACTAATGCCAAACTGATCTTTTCATTTTTTCTTAAAATGTAACCAAGAAATTGTCCATAATATTACAAAATATTAAAGGATCATCCCCTTACAACCATTTTCCAGAGTCAGTGCCAATATCTAATTTGGCTAGAGACAGTTTAATCTTTTCACCAAAGATTTCTAAGAATGCTAAGGCTGTCTACCTATGTTAAACTGTAGTCTTGGAGGCCATATACATGTACATCTTGTGAAGATAAAAAATTTTTAACTCCATGAGTCTGAACCAGATGTTATGAATGCAAACTCAGCTGTAATAAACCATTAAACCCAACATACTAAAAACCTAGAATTAATTCCATCTGAAATGTGTATGTTATAATTAATGTTGACAGGATAAAGACATTACAACATCCAAAATGGCATCTAAGAGATCAAAAGAAAAATTTAGTTTTGCTTAAAATGGCTTATTATTAAAACATTTTTGTATTGATTGTTTTAATTGCTAGACATAGCAAGTTATATGTGAGAACTGCACACAATAATCAGAACCTATCGCCAAATCAGGCTGAGTAGCTTAGACATTTTTTAGCACATTTTAGCTCATTTAAAGCTTGGTACACATTTTACAATCAATATTTTCAATAGTCATATACTTCAACGTTAGAAAAATTGATGTTCAGCAATAATATTAATGCATAATAGATGCTATCCAGTTTTATTTTGTAAATTCTTTCTTTGGCAGTTATTTGCTATATCTTGATAATGATACAATAGAGCACAGAAAATTCTCCATCTACATTTCATGTTTTATTCATATTAATTTAAAAAGCGACTAGCTTTCAAAGGGTTAGCTCCAGAGAACAAAATTTTATGGTCACCTCTAAATTATATTAACACAGACAGGAGCTAAGGACTTTAGTTGTATCAAACACAACCTAAAGCAAATTCTAATCTGTTTGATAAATGCCTCATTTTCTCAGTAAAAGCCCTTTCTAAATCTCCTGTGATATTTTAGAATGCATACAGGGTTACTATGATTACTTAACTTCAAAATAGACAGAGGGGTTCCAGCTTCCTTTTATAATTTTGCTCTGAACATCCAAGAAGAGATCAAATCCTAACCCAAAAATAATTTTAAGTGACCAAAAATACAAAATACATTCCTTAATTGCATCTATTTAACTTACTTTGGGAAAGACTGTTTTTTTTGTTTTTTTGTGTTTTTTTTTGTTTTTTTTTTAATATATATATATCTGGTTATAAAGAACTACTCTCACCTTGAATGGCACATAAACATCAAGTCAGTAATATTTCTTGAAACCAAAAGTTACTTAATCTTCTGGAGGTTTAGACATATGTTGTCCACACTACTGTCACTGAGTGAATACTTGTTCATTGATTAATGATGCTTTTTTTGCTATTTTTGGTGTGTGTGCTTAAAAACTGGCAATAATATATTGATTAGTAATCTTGACAGATGACAAAAAACTGTGCCAAAGAACAAGTCTTAAAGAACAAAAATGGCTTTAGGGTAGCTTGATTTGTTTTCAAACAATATTTTCAATATGGTTTCTCCATCTGTGCTCTGTTTGGTTTGTGTTGGCCTATTTTGAGACAAGACTGCCAGAGTTACACTATGACAGCATTTCTTGTCCATATTCACCAGAAAAATTAAATCTGCTTCCTCAGTAACTCCAAAAAATCTTCTCAGATATGCATCACTGACTGTCAGTGTAAGGTTGGGTGTCCATCTGAGCCAATTGTTCTCATCGGATGTCTGCTGTACTGTATAGGTCAGGGTTTGGTATTGTGACAGCTCTGAAGACAAAAAAGAATCTAGCTTCTCTTGAGGCACATGGATTGAGAAAGAAGAGGAAAGGATACTGGGCAACAGTAACAAAAATTAAATAAATTACTATGTAAAACAACAGAAGGAAAGAGAGAGGACAGAGAAATGAAATAAAGTTTTCTTTTTCTAAAGCCAAAGATAACAGAAATAATGATCGATAGAATGTCAAAGTGAAAGCCAAGAATGATGCCCGTCAAAATAACAACCATGAATCCACTACTGGGGCAATTTTCCTTCTGATATTCTTGATCTCTCAAGTCATCCCCTACCTCAATTAACAACCCAGAAAATAAATTTATTACAATTTTAATATTATGGAATATATTGGTATCAAGATGATAGGGTTAAAGCATTGTGAAGAACTTAACTAGTATTTTGTTGTAGTTAAGTGCCATTAAGTTGACTCCTATGCAGAGTGACCTTGTATAGGGTTTCCTAGGAGCAGCTGGTGAGCTTGAACCGACTATATGGGCTATCTATTCCTGCACAGCAAATTATTCCAAAACCTGTATTAAAGCAACAAACAGTTCTTATCTCACAGTTTTGTGCATTAGGAAGGTACATGCCATTTAGCTGAGCCCCTGGATCAGGGTCTCTCACAATTCTATAATCAAGATATCATTCAAGATGCCATACAACTCTTGTCTGGTAGAAGACTGGCTTCCAAGCTCTCTTACACAGATTATTACAGAATTTAGGACATTGCTGACTTCTGACCAGAGACATCCGTTTCTTGTGATATGGACATTTTCATAGGGTAGCTCACAATATGGTGGAAAAGAGAGAAAGAAAGAAAGAGAAGGTGTAAGACTGAAGTTATAGGCATTGTATAGGCTTTCTGTAAGAGACATCCCATCACTTCTGCTGGACTGTATTCATCAGAAGCAAATCAATAGATTCAACCTAGACATAAGGGGAAATGATTATACAAAGAGATAAATATCAGAAACAAGGGACTTTGGAAGTCATTTCAGAGGCTACATAATCTGTAAATACCAAGTCCAGAAAAAGCAAGAGCAGTAAGCTCCTTGAGTTGATAAGAGAATTAGAAGGAGATGAACAATGTGTGTTGCACAATACAGTCATCTTTGAACCTAAGCAAAGTGCTAAAAAAAAAAATGACTAGTCAGTGTTTTCTCCTGGGGGTGAGGAAACAGAGCAAGATAGAACACCAATGATTTTTCTTTCCTCTTTTTAAACAAACTGTAATTAGCAAAATAAGGATGTGTAATGTTTTCTTCTGTTTTTAGAAAAAGTTACATATATCCTGAAGAAAACATCAAAGACTCAAAAACCTTAACTTTGTGTTTCATCCTCTAGGATGAGCTAATATATCTTTTAGGTGTTTGTCATTATTTGTTATAAACAATTTTCATTGTTGTCAGATGGTTTGTGAGACCATACCAGCTGTAAGTGAAAGACTTTAATCTTCTCAGTACTCAGCATCATCAATATTTAAAAACAATCATTTTAACCCTATGCTAAGATATTTAGAAACCATACTACATTGGTGTTGAAACATAAAACTAAAATGGGTAAAATACATTTTTCTAAGAAGGTAGAAATAGGTTAAGTTGGTTATTAAGAGGTTAGTTCTCTGGCAGAGAGTAAATGGGAGGTCTGGTTTGATATTGTTTTCCAATAACTTTTAGGGTTCTTTCTTAATTTGCCTGCCCCCCCACCAAAAAAAAAAAAATATTTTGCCATAGCACTCAGCACTTACTGATACAGACATGCTAGCCTTGGTTTAGAAATAGGGCACTACACACTACACTATTAGGAACTGGATATTTTCCAAGACAAAATTGGTAATAACAATGACTACTGGATCAGCCCACCCCTAATCTGTCAGTTTATAATACTGTGATGACTTGCATTTTGCTATGATGCTGGAAGCTATGACACAGGTATTTTTAATGCCAAGAGGGTCACCTATGATGGGCAGGTTTCAGTGGGACTTCCAGGTAAGACAAACAAGGATAAAGAAAGATGAGTTATTTCTGAATGGCTAGACACTGAAATCCTTATGAATATCAGCAAAACATTGTCAGATATAGTGCCAAAAGATGAAAATATTATGAATAGTTGTGGAACATTGTCAAACATAGTGCTGCAGGTGAGCCAACTGGATTGTAAGGTACTCAAAATATGACTGGGGAAGAGAATGGAGCACAGTTTGGGGAACTTTTGCTTACTGATGGGGTACAACTCAAACATCTATTAATAATCAGAATAAGAATGTAAATAGTATGAATCAAGAAATTTGGAGGTTCTCAAAAATGAAATGGGATGCATAAATATCAATATCCTAAGCATCAGTGACTTGAAATGGACTGGGAGTGGCCATTTTGAATCTGACAATCATATGGTTAGCTATGCTGGGAATGTTGTACTGAAGAGAAATGCTGTCACATTCACCATCAAAAAGAACATTTCAAGATCTATCTTGAATGCTGTCTGTGTTAGGATAGTATCAATTTGTCTTAAGGGAAGACCAGTTAAGGCATGAATTATTACTCAATTATTATATTAAATTACATGAATAAACTATTAAAGCCAGTGATGATGAAATTGAAGAATTCTATCAACTTCGTCAGTCAGAAATTGATCAAACATATAGTCAAAATGTGGTAAAAATTACTGATTATTGGAATATGAGAAATGGAAACAAAGAGGAAGGATTAATAGCTGGAAAATATGGCTTAAGTGACAGAAATGATGCTGAAGATAACAAGACAGAATTTTGCAAGACTTATTCATTGAAAATGCCTTTTCTTTTAGCAACACAGAAGGCAATTACACACATGGACCTCATCAGATGGAGCAGAATCAAATGGACTACATTTGTGGGAAGACACTGTACAGAAGCTCAGTATCATCAACCAAAACAAGGTTAGGGACAGATTATGGAACAGACCATCAATTGATCATATTCAAGTTCAGGCTGAAGCAGAAGAAAATTAAAACAAGTACATTAGCGCCAACATATGACCTTGAATATGTCCCACTGGAATTCAGAGACATTTCAAGAATAGATTTTATGCATTAGACACTGATGACCAAAGACAAGCAGTGGTGATGGATGACATCAAAAACATGATACAGAAAGATAGCAAAAGGTCATTAAAAATACAGGAAAGACAGAAGACCAAAATGGAAGTCAAAAGAGAGTCTGAAACTAGCTCATGAGCATAGAGAAGCTAAGCAATGAAAGAAACAAGGAAATAAAAGAGCTGAAAGAAAATTTCAAACTATAACTCTACAAGATAAAATACTACAATGAAATGCACAAAGGCCTGGAGTTAGAAAGTCAAAATAGAAAATGCACACTAAGCATTTTTCAAGTTGAAGGAAATGAAAAATTCAAGCCTTGATTTGAAATACTGAAGGATTCTGTGGACAAAACATTGATGTAGGAACCATCAAAAGAAGATGGAAGGAACACACAGAATCACTGTACTGAAAAGAAATGTTGATGTTTAACCATTTCAAGAGGTGCCATGTGATCAAAAATTGAAAGACATTAAAGGAAGAAACCCAAGGTGCACTGAAGACATTGGCAAACAAAAGGTTCCAAGAATTGATGGAATACAAATTGAAATATTTCAACAAACTGATGCACTGAGGTACTTACCCATCTATGTCAAGAAATTTGGAAGATAGGTACCAGAACAACTGATTATAAGATATTCAAATTTGTGCTCTTTCCAAAGAAAGGTAATCGAGTGAAATGCAGAAGTCATTAAAAAATATCATTAATATCACAAATATGTAATATTTTGCTGAAGATAATCAAACAAGATTGTAGTAGTACATCGATGGAGAGCTGCCAGAAATTCAATTCAGATTCAGAAGAGGAACTGGAACTAGGGATTATCATTGCTGACATCAGATGGATCTTGGCTGAAATACTAGAGAATACCAGGAAGATGTTTACTTGTGATTTAGTGACTATAAAAGGTTTTTGACTGTGTGGATTATGACAAAATATGAATAGGATAATGAAGAATTGAGTATTCCAGAACACTTAATTGTGCACATGAGGAACCTGTACATAGACCAAGTGGTAGTTGTCAGAACAGAAGAAGGGGATAATGAATGGTTTAAAATTAGGGAAGTTGTGCATCAGGATTAAATCCTTTAACCATATTCGTGCAGTCTGTATGCTGAGCAATTAATCCAAGAAGCTGAATTTTATGAAGAAGAATTAGGCATCAGGACTGTAGAAAGACTCATTAACAATCTATGATATGCAGATGGCTGGAAGCTAAGAGGACTTACACTTTCTGATGAAGATCAAAGACTACAGTTTTCAATATGGATTGCATCTCAATGTAAAGAATACAAAGGCCTTAGAACTGGACCAATTAACAACATCATGATAAATGGAGAAAAGACTGAAGTTGTCAAAGAATTCATTTTTCTGGGATCCATAATAGACACTCATGGAATCATCAGTCAATAAATTAAATGACATATTGCATTAGACAAATCTGCTGCAAAAGACCTATTTAAAGTTTTAAAGAGCAAAGATATTAGTTTGAGGACTAAGGTACATCTGACTGAAGCTATGGTATTTTCAATAACCTCATATGCAAATGAATGTTGGACAGTGAATAAGGAAGATCAGAAAAGAATCAAAGAATTTGAATTGCAGTATTGGACAAGAATATTAAAAGTACCATGAACAGCTAAAAGAACACACAAATCTGTCTTGAAGAAGTATAGCCAGAATGCTCCTTAGAAGGAAGAATGGAGAGATTTTTCTCTCATACTAGCAGAACATGTTAGCAGAAGTCTCTGGAAAACGATATCATCGTTGTAAAAGTGAAGGGTCAGTGAAAACGAGTAGGATCTTCAATTAGATTAATTGACACAGTGGCAGCAGCAATGGGCTCGAGTGTAACCACAGTTGTGAGAATGGAGCATGACTGGGCAGTTTCTTTCTGTTTTGCACAGGGTCACTATAAATCAGAACTGATATGATGGTATATAACAACAAGAACAACAACACTGATCTGTGTAGACGGTTGAATCCAGGATACCGTGAGAACGAAAAGATTCAGTCCTGTTCAGATGTCTTAGTTTGGTTAAGGTTATTACCTTCAGTTAGGAATATTAACAATCATCAATTAAAAATGAACTCTTATATAATTAGACTATTTCATATCTATGCAAGCTATATGCTCTACCTCTCTATATAGTTTTGCATTTAATGCTTATAACAAACTTGTGCACATCATCATCCCTGTTTAAGAAAACTGAGATTCAGTATACTTGAAGTTACATGAAGTCAAACAACTAGAAAATTGAAATTTGTGTTTAATATATTTCTTTGCATCTCATTTCCCTTCTTTCTCACCACTCTAATGAATAAATGATTGCTTGAAGAGCATGAACTCTAGATTCAAAATGCAGGCGTGTAAATCCTTATTCTAATATTTATTAGCTTTTGAAAATGGGCAACTTATTTAGCTCTCTATATTTGGGTGTTCTCATCTAAAAATTTCAGATAATTCAAAAGTCCAATCTGCATTGAAGGCATTGGCAAAATAATAATAATAATGAAAAACTCCAGGAAATTTTGGCATACCAAGATGTTTCCACCAATTGATGCAACATAAGAAGCACTCATTCATCAATGCCAAGAAATATGTGACATGGCTATCTGACAGGAAGAGATTTCTATATGTGCCTATACCAAAGAGGGTTCCTGGTTAGTGCTGTAGAATAAAGCACTACACCACAAGATTGCTTTGAACCACAAACCCAGTGGTTCAGACTCATTAGCCTCTCCTCAGAAACTCTATACAGGGTCGCTATATGTCAGAACTAACTAGATGGCACTTAACAACAAAATACCAAAGAAATGTGATCCAATGGAATGTGGAAGTTATAAAAAAATATCATTAATATCACATGTAAGTAAAATTTTGTTGATGATAACTAAGAAATTATTACAGCAATACATCATGTAAAAACTGTCAGAAATTCAAGCCACATTCAGTAAAAAGAAATGGAATAAGGGATATCAATGCTGATGGCAGATGGATCTTGGATGAACGCAAAGAATATCAGAAAAATATTTATCTGTGGTTTATTAACTACAGAAGTGCATTGAACTGTGTGGTTCATAATTGTGGATAATATTGGAAAGAATGGGAATTCCAGAACACAAAATTGTGATCTTACTTAACTTATTCATTGAAAAGAGGCAGTCATTTGAGCAGAATGCTGGAATATTTCATGGCTGAAAATTAGAAAAGGTGTGTGTGACGGTTGTATACTTTTGCTATACTAATTCAATCGTATGCTGAGCAAATAATACAAGAATCTGGATGATATGAAGAACATAACTTCAGGATTGTAGACTCATTAACAACTTGCAACATGCACACAATACAACTTTCTTGCTGAAAGTGAAAAGTATTAGAAGCAATTACTGATGAAAATAAAAAATCTTCAGCCTTCAGTATGAATTATACTTCAACATAAAGAAACGAATATCCTCAGAACTAGAACATTAACCGAAATCATGATAAACAGAGAAAAAAATGAAGCTGACACAGATTTCATTTTACTTGGATCCACAGTTAATGCCCATGAAAGAAAGCAGCAGTCAGTCAAATGAGGGATTGCATTGAGGAAATCTTCTGCAAAAGATCTCTTTAAAGTGGTAAAATTCATGCAAGCAAAATTTTGCTAAAGGTAGTTCAAAAACAGTTGCAACTATACGTTGACTGAGGTTCAATTAGGATTCAGAAGAGGATATGGAATGAGGGATATAATTGATGATGGATCTTGGCTGAAAGCAGAGAATACCAGAAAGTTGTTTATCAGAGCTTTATTGACTATACAAAGATTTTTGATTGTGTTGGTCATGACAAACTATGGACTGTATTGTGGAGAATAGATGAAGAGAAAGGCAATATATGAGGGAGCTTCAAAAATTCATAGAATAATTCCCTTATCTTTTAATTATATCTTTCTATGAAGTTTCTGAAGCCCTCTCATACAATAAAATGGGAACCAGTACAAAATTTAATACTAGCAAATAAATTGCATACGAAGGGGTATATAAAAGGAATTGATGAAGATTAGTAACTAATGGGAACCTAGGAATAGCAACAGGTTAGATTGTATGCAATCTGTGTTGAAGTCTGGCTATCCTAGCATCTGGGGAGCATTCTGGATGTACTTCTTACAAAACAGAATTGTTTCTTCTTCTTGGAATCTGCCATACATTTAATTTTCTTGTACAACTCCATAATTGGAAAGTATAAATTTTCTCCATTCTTCCTTATTCATTTTCCAAATTTCACAAGCATATGAGCTAACTAAAAATAACCTGAATTGGTCACACCTTAATCTTCAAACTGACATCTGTGCCCTAGAGATTTGCCTAATGAAATGTTGTTTGATTTCTTGACACTGTTTCCATGAGTGTTGTTTATACATCCAAGTAAAATGAAGTCAGACAACTTTAATATTTTCTCTATTTATCATGATGGTATTTATTGTTCCAGTGATGAGAATCTTCATTTTCTTTACATTGAGGTGCAGCCTATACTGAAGGCTCTGGTCTTTGATTTTCATCAGCAAGTATTTTAAGTTCTCTTTGCTGTCTGCTAGCAAGATTGTATCATTTGCATATTGAAGGTTGTTAATGAGTCCTCCTCCAATCTGAAGTCATGTTCTTCATCTAATCAGGCTTCTTGGATTATTTGCTCAGCATAAAATTAATAAATATGGTAAAGGATGCAACCCTGGTACCCACTTTTCCTGGTTTTAAACCATTCAATATCAAATCACCTTATTCTGTTCTA
>NW_006408530.1:26502608-26510371 GCF_000296735.1 Chrysochloris asiatica
ATCTTTAGCAAAATTATACTTCTGTGTGACATTAATGATATTGTTCAATTATTTCTACATTTGGTTGAGTCACATTTATTTGGAATGGGCATAAAAAGTGGATCTCTTCTAATTGGTAAGCCAGGTAGCTATCTTGCAAGTTTCTTAGCATAGACAATGAGCACCTCTAGTGCTAAATCAGTTTGTTGAATATTTCCATTTGTATCCTAACGATTCCTGGAGCCTTGTGTGATAGCAGTGACTTCAATGCAGCTTGAACTGCTTCCTTCATTACCACAGGTTCTTGATCATATGCTACTTCTTGAAATGCTTGAAAATTAATCACTTTTTTTTTGTTATAGTGAGACTGTGCATTCCTTCCATATTCTTTCAATACTTTCTGCTTCATTTTATATGTTGCCCATAGAATCCTTCAGCATTGCATGTGGAGGCTTGATGGTCTTCCTCAGTTCTTTCAGCTTGATAAATGCTGAGTGTGTTCTTCCTTTTTGGGTTTTTTGTTCCATGTATTTGCATATTTCATTATAATACTTGACTTTGTCTTCTCAGGCTGCCCTTTGAAATTTTCTACTCATCTCTTTACTTTATCATCTCTTCTAGTCAGTTTAACTCCTGTATGCTGAAGAGCAAGTGTCAGTGTCTCCTCAGCATCCACTTTGGCCTTTTCTCTCTTTCCTTTCCTTTCAATGAAACTTTGCTTTCTTCATGTATCATGCTCTTCATGTCATCCTACACTTTCTCTGATCTTTGGCCAATAATGTCTAATGCATCAAATATTTCCTTGAGATGGTCTCTAAATTCAGGTGAGACATGCTCATGATCATATTTTGGCTTTCGTAGACTTGTTTTAATTTTCCTCAGCTGCAGAATTGAGAAATTGGTACTCCGTTCCAAGATTGGCTCCTGGCCTTGTTTTGACTGAAGCCACGGAAATTCTCCATCCTTTTTGTAACAGATGTAGTCAATTTGATTCCTGTGTATTTCATCTGGTGAGGTCCACACATATAGTTGTCTTTTATGTTACTTAAAAAGGTATATGCATTGACTATGTCACTGGTCTTGCAAATTTCTATCATGAAATCTTCACTAACATTTCAATCCTCAAAAGCATATTTTCCCACTATGGATCCTTCCTCTTTGTTTCCAACATTTGTATCCAATCACCAGTAATTGTCAGTACCTCTCAGCTGAATGTTTAGTCAATTTTAGATTGAAGAAGTTGGTAGAATTCTTCAATTCCATCATAACTGACTTTAGTGATTGGTGTGTAAATTTGAGTAATAGTAGTATTAAAGGGCATCTTTATTGTAAGCAGAAGAATATTATCGTATCACAGATGACACTGTATTTCAAGATAGATTATGAAATTCTCTTTTTGGTGATGAATGTCACACCATTCCTCTTCATATGTCATACCTATCATAGCAAACCATATGATTGTCCAACTCAAAAAGGCAAATAATAGTCCATTGCAGTTCGATAATGCTTAAGATATAGACCTGTGTGCATTCCATTAAAATTTGCATATTATAACATTTTATTATTTCATTGTCAAATATTTATATTGAATATTGGGTATGTGGCATATCATTGGTTAATTTTGTTTAATCAGCCTTGTCTAATTATTTTTTTCACTGACATATTTAGTGTATTTATATATATTCTAATATATACAAGGGTAACTCAAAACTTATCTGCACTCCAGTTATATTAAAATGTCCTTCCATATCCATGTTTGATAACACCATGGAAAATTCAGGTGAAATTATTCTATTGAATAAATGAATGATGTTGATTATGTGGCAAATCGCTTGCAAATCACCAGGGCTTTGCTTATGAAATAATCCATGACAGACTTGGGTTTCAAAAAGTTTGTGCAAGATGGGTACCAAAACAATTCATAGAACAGCACAAGCAAAAGGTTTGGACTCCTGCAAGTCCTGGTGTGGTGCTGTGGGTTAATGCGCCAGACTGCAAAGCTGCAAGGTTGGCAGTTCAAGCTCACCAGCTGCTCCTTTTCGAACTGACTCAATGGTACTTTGCAACAACAAACAAAATTTGGACTGGTACTTGAAGAAAGGTTATAGTTTCGTTAAAAAATCATTATTGGTGATGAGCCATGTATTCATCACTACGAGCCTGAGAGTAAATGGCAGAGTATGGAATGGAAGCATACTCAATCACTGACCAAAAAAGTTCAGAAGTTAACCATCAGCTGGAAAACTGATGCTAACATGTTTCTAGGATTCTCAAGGGCCAGTATTAGGACACTTTCAGCAAAAAGGTTCAACAATCAACATTATTTGTTACAGTGAGATGTTTGCTGATGAGCTGAAGCCTAAACTTTGGATTAAACTTAGAAGACTCCACGGGACATAACAACAACAACATACAAGGGTATTGTGATCTTCCCATCCACACATCTTTGCCTACACTGTTGTAATTCTGCAAAACCTTGGTTTTGAGGTATTAAAACATCCTTTCTATAGTCCAGATCTTGCTCCACTGTACTTTTGCTTGTCTGATCCCCTGAAAGCAGCCCTTCCATGACAAAGGTTTATTTCTGCTGAAGAACTGAAGACAGCAGTGCATTCATGGCTCACAGCCCAGCACAAAACATTTTTTAATAAGAGAATGCCAAAACTTGTTGACAGTTGGATAAAGTGTATTGAAAAGCAAGGAGATTATGTCAAAAAATTATGTATTGTCTTTCCTAAAATTTGATTAAAATAAATTCTACAGCCAGAGTTGATCATTTTGACTCACCTCATACATTGATATGTTAGTATTTAATATATTTTATTATTTGTTTATTTATTTCTGTGTGTTCTCATCATTACCTTTCTCTTTCCTTGCATTCCAGAAGGATATTTGAACTCAATTCCATCTTGATGTATTTATAATATTTTGAAAAGTCTTTATAGGGTTAGCTCTGGGGATTACAGTGTACTTATGTGACTTTAAGACAGTCTACTTGAATCATTATTTTACACTTTAAGGTAAATGTGAAAACCCAACTTCCATTTTGTTTTCTTTACCTTTCTCCTGAAAGCAAATACCTTCCAAATGGAGACATTCAGGTTATAACACAAAAATAAAATTCCTTTTTTTTCACTCTTCTAACAGTATCAGATTTTGTTCTTTGACATTTCTAATCTACAGGTAAAAATTTGAAGGGGCAGTGTCCTTGGAAATTCCCGAGGCATCTTTAAGACTTGGGCATGGTACTTGCCAAGCTGTTGGACTCTACACCTCTGAGACTTCTTGGGAATCTTTAAAGGTGGTCTCTCAAATCCAAGCTCTGTTCCTTTGGGTTCATAACTCTTCAAGTTTTGTTGTGGATATGTTTTGATTCTTGCAAATTAAAGTTTATTGTTGTTGCTGTCATTGCCATCAAAATGGGGAATGCTATATATAAAGGAGATTACAAACCACCTTCTGAAACTTGCTCACTGCATGAATAAACCTCTGTGGTTCAAACCCACCAGCCACTCCTTGGAAACTATGAGTCATAAGTGACTTGATGGCACTTAACAACAATAATACCCCTGACAATCTATTGAGAAGGGATCTTGTATCCAAATGAAATTTCCATTTGAATATGGCAAAATAATAAGAAAAGGGAAATATTATTGAGTTTACCTGATATACCAAAGTCTATATAAATAGGCTCTGAATTATACAATAATCAGAAAAAAATAAGCAATTTGCCATATGCAAATATTTATCGTGGTGTTGCAGTTGTTGTTGTTAAGTGCCGTCAATTCAGTTCCTATTCATAGCTACCCTGTACAGAATTTCCAAGGTGCATCTGGTGGACTTGAACCACACCAACCTTGTGGTTCAAATCGACTTTGCGGTCCAGCACATTAACTTGCAGCACCACACCAAGACTCCAAGTACTTGTCATACCTCTCCAGAATTCAACTGTATAGTCCTTTCCCTTATGACATATTTCCCCTAATTTCCCAAAATTTATGGGCCACCACATACATAGCTATAGACCTACTTTTGTCACCAGAGCCAATTCAAATTCAAATAGATTTACCTAAACTTCTGCCAAAATTTCCCAGTATTTATTCAAATTAAAAGTAAAAGAAGGACTATCTGCCATCATACAAGATTTCCTTTGTAAAAGGTTTAATTATCCCTTACACCAGTCCTTTAATACTCCTTTTCTTCCAGATTAAAAAATTAAACTAAACAAATAATAGGACTGGAGAGTTGTTTCAGATTTGCAGGCAATCTGTTGTTATTGTTAGATGCCATTGAGTTGGTTCTGACTCCTAGTGGCCCTACACAAAGAACAAAACACTCCCTAATCATGCACTAGCCTCACAATAGTTATTACACCTGAGCCCATTGCTGCTGTCACTGAGCTTTTCCACCTAATTATGGTCTTCCTCTTTTTGCTGACTCTACACTTTACCAAGCATTATGTACTTCTCCAGGAACTGGTCCCTATTGATAATATGCCCTGATAAGTATGAGAGATGACATCTCACCATCTTGGCGTCTAAAGAGTATTCTAGCTGTAATTCTTTCAACACAGATTACATGCAATCTACCATATTACTATTCCTAGATTCCCATTAGTTCTTAATCCTCATCTATTCCTTCCATATACCCCTTCAGATGCAACTTATTTTTACTAGTATTAGTCTTTGTAGTGCAATTTTTAGAATCCCCCCACTCCTATGCATTCTGAAAGTCATTATTGGTTTGCATTCACATAGAGAATTCCAACAATATACCTGTTGTTGTCATTAAGTGCCATCAAGTAGGTTCTGACTCATAGTGACCCAGTATAGGGTTTCTGAGGAACAACTGGTGAGTTTGAACCACTGATCTTGTGGTTCAAACCAAACTTGCAGTCCTGTGCTTATCCTACAGTGCCACACCAGGAATATATATAGATTTATTAAAATCTCTGACTGCTACTGGTGTGGCACTGTGGGTTAATGCGCCAGACTGCAAAGCTCTTTGAACTGTAAGATTGGTAGTTCAAGCTCACCAACTGCTCCTTGAAAACACTATACAAGTTCACTATGGGTCGGAACTGACTTGACAGCACTTAACAACAACTGGATATAAGGTATCAAAGAATTAATACAAATTCGATTAAATGTTTGGACTACCTACTTCAGCAGAAGGTATCTCTATTGAGCCTAAATGGAAAGAAGCTATACTTGAAAACAAAGAAACAGCTATGCAGGTTTCTGGAATCCTGGTGTGACACTGTAGGTTAATGTGCTAGGCTGCAAAGTCTATTTGAACCACAAGGTTGGTGGTTCAAGCTCACCATCCACTCCTTTGAAACCCTATACAGGGTTGTTATGAATTGGAACCAACTTGATGACACTTAACAACATGTAGTTTGTAGAACTCTTAAGCTATTGTCAAACATGGATTACCAATTCTTTGTTGGCTTAATCTTTATACGTATATATAAAAGCCTCTGAGCCAGTTACATCCCAAATTGCACAACAAAAATGAGAACCCATAGCTCAAGTAAAAGAGGCTTTAAATGCTCTAACGAACACACCTGCTCTAGGTTGTCCTAATTACTACCTAGTTTTTTCCTTATTTGTATGAAGTATCTGGAAATGCTTTAGGCATTTTAATTCAGAAACAGGGGAGACAACTAAGATCTGTAGGTTATTATAGTTTACACCTTGATGCTGTAGCCAAAAGTTATCCTCCCTGCCTTGAAACTGTAGTTGCTACCACCAAACTAGTGAAAACTAGAGCAGATGTGATGCAGGAATCTTTTTAGATGTCTATGTGTCCCATGCTGTGTCTGCCTTACTTAATTCTGACTTAATACACCATCTTTCTGCCAGCAGGCTCACATCCTGTAAAATTCTCCTCCTGCTTTCCTCTAACATTAGACTACACCCCATGGCCTGCTTAAATCTAGCTACTCTTCTCCCTGAAACTAATGAAAATAACTATTTTACACATGATTGTCTAGACTTAACCCCTTTCAGCCCCTCAGAAAAACTTTAAAAAGATTGCTTTAGATAATCCTGGTTTAGTTTTGTTTGTAGATGTTCCTATTTACAGGTTAGTATAGCTAGTTCTTACTACCAAGCTAGTTATATTATTAATTCTACTGAAATCCTTGAAAGTCAGGCTCTTCCTGAAGTCACATCAGTTCAACCTGAATTAATTGCCCACGCTAGGACTTATAGTACTGCTTCAGGAAAATCTGCAAATATATTTAGACAGTAAATGTTTTGGATTGTACATGATTTTGGCATATTATGGAAACAAAGGATTTTTAACTTATTCTGGAAATGTCATGAACATGAAGCTTTAGTAGAAAGCAATGTGTTATCACATTGCTTTCTGTGATACAAATATAAGTGGTGATACAAATATAAACTCATCACCCAAAAGGATCAACCCAGACTGAAGAAATTCAGGCAACTAATCTTGCTGATAATGCAGTCAAGCAAGTTGACTCTCAAGTTACTTCTGTACTCATGGATACATAGGCAACATCCCAAATATGTCTGTGGATATTTCCACCCTTCATGAATTAACTTTATAAAAACTTTTAAAACCCCAACAAACAAAGGCATTTAAAAAGACAAAATGTT
The DNA here is from genome assembly GCF_000296735.1 of Chrysochloris asiatica. Classification (NCBI taxonomy): domain Eukaryota; kingdom Metazoa; phylum Chordata; class Mammalia; order Afrosoricida; family Chrysochloridae; genus Chrysochloris; species Chrysochloris asiatica. Next base: position 26,509,214 of record NW_006408530.1, read on the forward strand.
AGCCAAATCCTGCCATTAAATTTGGAGTGAACCCAATGTGAAAGCGTGTCGTATTCAACTTTCTGCATGTTCTGATGATGTGAGCGTTACACGAAGAATTCTACATGGGAAAAGATAAAATTGGAGGCTGCTCAGCATATTGTCACTTTGCCCTCACTATAGTTCCATAAAGCACTTCAAAGGCCTATCTGGACAATATGCTTTACCCTCTACATCTATGCTTGAACAGTTGTTAGCTTTCATTCAGTTTCCACATTCTAATGTTTATGTTGTGTTGTTAAGTGCCACCAAGTCTGTCCCTACCCTGTACAGGGTTTCTAAAGAGAGGCTGGTGAATTTGAACCGCCAACCTTGGTGGTTATGTTGTTGTTGCTATTAAGTGCCGTCAAGCCAGTTCCAACTCATAGTGACCCTCTACAGGGTATATGAGGAGTGGCTGGTGAGTTTGAACTGCTGACCCTGTGGTTCAAACCAACCTTGCCATCTAGTGCTTTATCCTACAGCACCACTAAGTATGTATTAGTAATGAAATATAGGAATCCTGTTCTAGTGGGCACTATAGGATAAGCACTCGGCCACAAAGTCGGTTTGAACCACAAGATCCGTCTTTCAAACTCACCAGCAATTCCTTAGAACCCCTATAAACAGTTGCTATGAGTCAGAACTGACTCAACAGCACTTAACAACAATTCACATTGGGTAGAAGACATCCCTTTTGTCATGCTACCGCAATCCTTGTAGCAAAGAAACGCAGTGAAAACATTATACCCACCTGTTGTTAAGTGCCATGGGGGCATTCTGATTCACAGCCCATCTATGTAAGATTTCTAAGAATTTAATTCTTTGTAGGAGCAGAAGGCCTCATTTTTCTCCCATTAAGAGACTGGTGAGCTCAAATCACCGACCTTACGGTTTACAGTCCAGTGCTTAACATATGGAGCTACTGCAATCTTTGTTGGCTTAATATATATAAAAGCCCCATACCTCCCTGGAGTGCATAAAAAGCAATTTGTAGTGTTGGGAGACTCACTTTATTGATCAAGTCTGTAAACGGTACTAAGTTTTTGATCATTTATCAAAGACTGCATTGTCACTATCATCTTCAGTCTTTTGGCCTAGTAGGGAGAATTAATGGAATAATACAGGTACAAATAAGGA
>NW_006408530.1:26512111-26517808 GCF_000296735.1 Chrysochloris asiatica
TACAAGGTCAGCAGTTGAAGCTCACCAGCTGCTTCTTGGAAACCCTACATGGGGTGGCTATGAGTCAGAACTGATATGATGGTATTAACAACAACAAGAACAACTTAGTCCCTCCCATAGTTCTTTGAAATCTAAGGTCCACAACATCTGGATTTTACAGACTTGTTATTATTATTAGTTTCCTCTGAGCGGCTTCTGCTACCAAATGTACAACACACGGAAACACTGCCTGGTCCTGAGCTATCCTCACAATTCTTACATTTGAGCCTATTGCTGCTGCTACTGTGTTAATCCATGTCATTGGGGGTCTTCTTTATTTTTTACTGACCCTCCACTTTACACCATAGTAAATAATTACAGGGAGACCCATGAACTTTCCTTATGTGGTCTACATCAAGCCTAACATTTTTCAACCTCAATTACTAAAGTATCATTAGTCTTTAATCGAATATTCTAAAGAATACCTTTCACAGATTAGAGAAGTTTTTGATGAACAGGAACTAGACTTCCAAAGTCTGTGTAGCATTGCCCTAGGAAAATAAGTATATTGGAAGAGAAACCAAATAAATAGACTTATTGGAAAGGAGTATACTTAGTCCACCTCACCAATAGATGTGCAGCCAAATTAGAGGTAATAAAATCTTGGATGCATTTATCAGAGTTAAAAAAAGCTTAAGACTCCTCTTTGGTCTAGCCAACACACTGGGGAACTGGAAGTTACATTTAAATGCCCCTGTGGCCAGAAGCAGACATCTGAGGCAGGCAGCTGATTCATGGACCTGAACCAGACCTGAAAATCCACCTTTTTTAAAAAAACAACCTTTGTTACAGCTCTCCCTCCACTAATGTTTTCCTATATTGAGCAGATACTTATAATCACCATTTCATAAAGTTTGATTGCTGGATATGTGATGCCTTTCTAACCTCCTGCCAGTGGTTCACCACATTATAGGGATCTGACTAGGTTACTCTGGATCTATGAATATAAGAACAGTGAAGACATAGTTCATTACTACTGTAAATCAGTATTGCTAGAACTTTTTATTGATTAATAGTGTCCTCTTTTCAGATCTGAACAAAATCCAAGCCATAATCTTTAGTCTTATCTTCACTAGATAAAATTGCATGAGGAATAGCTAAATCTTACAAACCCACAAATAGTAGTACTCTACAAATTGTAGGACCATATCAATGGTGTGGCACTGTGTGTTAATGCACCAGATTGCAAAGCCATGTGAACCACAAGGTCAATGGTTCAAGCTCATCAATCACTCCTTGGAAACCCTATTCAGGATTGGTATGGGTTGGAACTGACTCAATGGCACTTAACAACAGCAACTAATTGTAGGATCATATAAAAAACTATGGGACAGGCTAACTCCCCAAGAAGGGAGGCTAAGTCAGGTTGTTCCACTTTGTTGTGAGCAATCTAAATACAACCCCATATGAATATTCTGCTGTCACCAGATCTGTGGGATGGTTTTCAATGTTGTAATGTGCTTCAAACTTATAAACTTCTGACTGGTTCACCACCAACTGGCTACAATACCCCTAACAGCACGTTTTAGCAATGTAGATCCAACCATTGGCCCTGACTTCTGCTAGTCAAGATTAGGAGATGTACAGTGGGCCTGTATAGCTGGGTTCTGGAACATACTTTAAATAAACTCCTTTTAACAGCTAATGTATCTTTAGTAAGAGGTCAATGGTATTGATGTGTGTTTCATCAGATTGATCATTTAATGGCAGCATTCTCCTCAGGCAGGACTTGAAAATGTTATGACATATGCTTAAATGTTAAACAAATATATACAAATTGCCCTAAATGATAGTGCCCGTGGAATTCAAGTGAACAATTCTGAAATGACAATGATAAGAAAAGTAGTACTTCCAAATAGAATAGTCCTTAACAATCTTACTGCAAAACAAGGAGGCACATATTCCATAACAAAATCTTTTTGCTGCATTTATATCATAAATAATAGAGACAATATTACATTCTATATATCATATATCACCAATTGTCAGTTAATTTATCATACTGTGGTGACTTGCATGTCGCTATGATGCTGGAAGCTATGACACTGGTATTTTAAATAGTGGCATGTTGTGGAATATAACCTATTCTGGAAATATCATAAAGCCATAGTGGAAAGCAGAGTAAGACAGACTTGGAAGAAGGAGAGGCAGACTACATCTGAATGGTACCACAGAAAACCTTGAATACTGTCAGATAGCATCAGAATATTGAATATTGAAACATGATGCAGAGCACCAGAATATCATCAGTGCAAGAAGATGAGCCCATCAGGTTGGAAGGCACTCAAGATACAACTAGGGAAGAGCTGCCTCCTCAAAGTAGAGTTGACCTTGATGACGTAAATGGAGTAAAGCTTGTGGTATCTTCATTTGCTGATGAAGCACAACTCAAAATGAGGAGAAACAGCTATAAATATCCATTATGAATAAGAACATGGAATGTACAAAGTATGAATCTAGGAAAATTGGGAGTTGTCAAAAATTAAATAGAACACATCTGCCTACAAGGAAGATCAAATAATGCCACTATTATTCAAATAAATTGAAAAATTCTACCAACTTCTTCAGTCTGAAATTGATCAAACATTCAATCAAGTTGTACTGGTAATTACCAGTAATTGGAATGTAAAGGTTGGAAAGGATCAGTAGTTAGGAAATACGGCATTGGTGGTAGAAATGATGCTCAAGATGGCATGATAGAATTTTGTAAGACCAAGACTTAATCATTGCAAATACCTTTCTTAAACAACATAAAAGATAATGTGTATACATGGACCTTACCAGATGGGACACACAGAAATCAAATTAACTACATCTGCAGAACGAGATGGTGTAAAATTTCCATAGCATCAGCCAAAACAAGGCCAGGGGCATACTATGGAAGAGACCATCATTGTTAATATGCAAGTCCAGACTAAAGGTGAAGAAAATTAAAATAAGTTCAGGAGAGTCACATTTTTACCTTGAAGACATTCTACCTCAATTTTAGAGAGCATCTCAAGATGAAATATGATACAATAGACAACAATGACTAAAAAACCTGAAGAGTTATGGGATGACATCAAAAACATCACACAGGAAGACAACAAAAGATAATTAAGAAAACAAGAAATAAGGAAAATGCCAAAATGGATGTCAGAAGAGACTCTGAAACTTGCTCTCCAGCATTGAATTGCTGAAGCAAATGGAAGAAATGAGGAAGTCAAAGAACTGAATAGAAAATTCCAAAGGTTAGCTCTAAAAGACAAAGTCAAGTATTATAAAGAGGTTTGCAAGAACCTGGAGTGAAAAAACCAAAAGAGAAGAATATGTTCAACATTTCTCAAGCTGAAAGAACTGAAGAAAAATTCAAGCTTTGACTTGAAATATTGAAGGATTCCATCGGCAAAATATTGAATGACGAGGAAAGCATAAACAGATGTTATGAATCAAAACAGATGAAGGAATGAAAAATAAATGGCTGATGTTCAACCTTTTCAAAACTTACATATAATCAAAAGCCAATGATACTGAAGGAAGAAATCCTAAGTAAACTAAAGGCATTTGAGGACTACTGTGCATCTGACTCCAAGCCATAATATTGTCAATAGCCTCATATACATGTGAAAGGTGTGGTGGGATCTCCCTACTAATTCCCCAGATTTCCTAAGTATTTCTGAGCAGTGGAAGACAGTCTTCAGCAATTGAAACAAGATGACTTCCCAAATCAATGTCCTGTTACAGTTGAGTCACCCTGCTAATTCTACCTGTTTCCTTTTTGATCTTTTAGTAGAAAAGGGTACTTTCAGGCTAGTAGAGAATGAAAATGCTTACTTTTATATCACATCTAGCAGAGTTCCCAATCATTCCTCCTAGTCAATGGTAGCAGGCTCACCTGATCTTGTCACAAGATGACTTGTATTAAATCCAGGAAAGGAATGAACGTATCTGAATGAATTTCTGTTGCTAGGTCAGAGCTGGGACATATCAAGTCTACGTGGTGAGAAGGCACAATGCTGTTCCTCCACTCCTGAGGTCCCAAACCAGACAATCTTCTTTTAATATTGTTCCCAGGAGTTATACATCCCATCTTTTGATTCATCAAAGATGGAAAGATTAAGGCCTTGATCACACACCTCAGACTGAGGTCCAATCTAGGGGTGGTAGTCTGACTTGTCAGAGATGATGTTCTTGCCCTTACTTTTTGAGATGAAACCCCAAACTCAATGTCTTTGTTTTAAAAAAAATCAATAGTACTGGAAGAGAGAATTGTAAACATATTGATCATCAAGTTTCTCCTTTCACTCTCTGGGGTTATTAAAGTTTGATCCTGTGTATACTTTCTTTGTTAAGTGTAATGGAGACAGTTCTGACTCCTAGCAACCTATAAAGGACTTCTATGGAGTGGCTGGTAGGATTAAACTGTAGACTTTGGGATTTACAGTCCAGTGCTTATCCTACAGTGCAACACCAGGATGCCTGTGTATATTTGTTGTTTTCTATATTTAGGTAAATAAAAATTATCATCTTTGTAGTCTTTCCAGAGAGAAGCAAGCTAATTGATTAAGTAAAAAATTATTTAAATAAACCTATCAGCACTCTGGATGTGGGTTATGGCCCTGATTAGCACAAAACAACACTATATTTGGACCTAGAAGAGACTGAATTGAATAATCACAATGTTTGCATAGACATGGTGGTGGTGGTGTGCTGTGGAGTCGGTTCCGACTCATAGTGACCCTGTACAGGGTTTCTGAGGCTGTAAATCTTTATGGGAGCAGACAGCCTCATCTTTCTCCCACGGAACAGCTGGGAGTTTCAAACTGCTGACCTTGCAGTTTGCAGCCCGATTCGTTACCACTACGCTATCATAGACATGGAGAATCACATTTTGTTCATTGCAGCAAAGGTACAATACTTGCTTTATTCATTTCTTAAAACATTTTCAAGAACATTTTTAAAAAACTATCAAGAACTAATGAAATATAGAACCTACAGCATATAGTAATGCCTCCGAGAATATTTAGAAAACATTATTGCCAAAGTCTAGAGTCAATGATTTTAGTTCACTTTCCAGTTTCACCAACTAAATGACCTTGGTCAAAACAATTAAAATTTGAGGGCCCACTTCCTCATCTATAAAACATGGTATCCAGGTATTCATGTTAAACTACAAAAAATAATTTTGGTTTTCACTAACTCATTAAAAGAGTAATATATAGAAAATAAGAGGGTGTCAAAAGAAAATCCTTGTCTTTTCCCTTATTTTAATACACACACAAATTATGCTATATTGCAAAGCAATGATAACATTATGAAATCGATGAAATTGAATACTTTTTTAAAAAGCTATTTCTAGGCAAATATTTTGAAATATATGGCTTGTGGCAAGCATTTCTCACCTTGACTCTGCATAAAATCATGGAAACTCCAGTGAAAAAAGACTACCCTGAATTTCTGTTAAGGGTGGTGAAGAAATATAGAAATGGATACAGGTCCTGATTATACAACATGATTAATGCAAATACTGTTACTGAAATGTCCATGTAAAAAAGCAATGTATGTTCGTGTGTACTTAATATGTATGTGTGCACATGTGTATGTATCTATATAAATTTGTTGTTGTTGTTGCTAATTGCCATTGAGTTGATATTCTCTATTTTCCACAGAATGTATATT
>NW_006408530.1:26518028-26524914 GCF_000296735.1 Chrysochloris asiatica
TTGTTGTTAAGTACCTTTGAGTCAGTTCCGACCCATAGCAACCCTGTATAGGGTTTCCAAGGAGCAGCTGGTGAACTTGAATTGCCGACGTTGCACTTCAAACAGCTTTGCAGTCTGGCACATTAACCCAGAGCACCACACCAGGACTAAAACAACTCTCTCTACATATATCTTTGTCTATATATCTATATATCAATATAGATATCTAGATAGATAGAGAGAGAGAGAGAGATACAGATATAGATATATGTAGACAAGAGAGTTGTTGTTAAGTGCCATTGTTAAGTATGTTCCAATTCTTAGCTACTCGGTATAGAGTTTCCTAGGTGCAGCTAGTTAGTTTGAACCACCAACCCTGCAGTTCTAACCAACCTTACAATCCAGTGTTTATCAAACAGTGCCACACCAGGACATTATATAAAGCATTGGAAATCCAGTGGGACAATTTTTCTCTGTCCTGTGGGGATGCAATGAGTCAGAATTGACTCGACAGCAGTGAGTTTGATTGAAAACTCCATGATGCCTGCTTGAAAGAGAATTATGATCTGCCAGCTGCCTGTCTGCCTATCATATTTCCTCCTGATGCTGATTAAGTAAATTAAAGGAAAAGGTTGGCTGTGTCTCTGACACAAACAACACAGCTCAGACTCATGCTGCCATGTATGATTGATTAGACTTGGCCACCAAAAGCAGTGAGACTGAGTCACAGGTGTAGGAGCCTCCTCTATATGGTTTAATTATGCCCTAGTTTGTTAAACAGCAGCAAGTGCTGGACAGATAACTGGAAGAAAAGAAATGCAGGAAATGACATTTTTGTTGGGGAGGACAAAGAAAAATTATTATGACTTAAGTGCCCTACAATATCATAAAGACACCTTGAAAAGAAAAATGTGCACATAAACCCTAGATGCAGGAATGTTGTTTGGTGTCATTTGATGCCTTTGAGTTGGTTCTGGTGCCTAGGGATCCTGCATAGAGTTTCCAAGGAGCAGCTGATGAGTTTGAACTGCCACCCTCATGGTTAGTTGTCCAGTGATTATCCTACAGTACCACACCAGAACACCAGATGAAGGACTGTTGTTGTTGTTAAGTACAATCAAGTTGGTTCTAACTCATAACGACCCTGTATAGGGTTCCAAGGAACAACTGGTGAGCTTGAACTGCCAACCTTGAGATACAAATGGACCTTGGAGTCCAGCGCATTAACCCACAGCACCACACCAGGACTACAGAGGAAACTTAATAAGGCCCTTGAGAAAGGCGGCTTTAACGAGAAGACTATTATCTGAAAAACATATGCCTTCAGGTTTGCCTTCCAGAGAACATGTTGTTGTTAGGTGCTATTTGAGTTGGTACTGACTCATAGTGACCTTATGCCCAACAGAACAAAACAGTGCCTGGTTCTGTGCCAACCTCACAATCATTGCTATGCTTAAGCCCTGAGAAAATAGGGATATATTATATACTGCCATTGTCAGAGTAATAGAGCCTTGTCCATTTTCCCTGTGCATTTTAAGTGCTGCTGTCAAACATACTCAAACTGGGCTTGTTAGCTTTTAATTTGATTTTGACACCATCTGCTATGGTGACCACTTTAAAGATGTGCTATATCACAAACATAGTTTTCCAATTAGCAGGCAGACTGGATCAAATTCAAGCCCCCCTAAAAATCAATTTTACAACTACTAAAGCCAATTGCTAGAGGCAAGGAGAATCTGTATGATTTGAGAATTTTATAGTGTTTGCAAATCTTAGAAAGTTTACAACTTCCTTTAATTGGCAAACCGATACCAACAAGTACCCTTTTCAGCAACCCAAAAATGACACATTTAAAACACGAAACAGTTATTATCTTCCATAAAAGCATACTAAAAGAGAGAGAGAGAAATTTTGTATAGGACTAGGAACCTTAAGTTTTTTCTCAAAAATATTGAGTGGGAATATCTTCAAAATTAACAAATAATAGCAAAGAGATGGCTGATTGGCCTGTTAGTATTAACATGTGTGTGTATATATATGTATATATCTGTTTCAAAAAGGTGACAAATTCACATGATTCAAACATTTAAAAATGTTTTTAAAACGTAAATCCTGAGGAAATCTCTTTCCCATCCTGTTTCTACCTAGCACATTCCCCATAACTTTTTATTGTGAAGCATGAAAACCTCATGCAATTTCAATGCTCTGTTTAAATTTCAACAGCATTTCTTTCTTAAGAAAGTCTACATAGTTTTGTGCATGTGATGTTATTAATAATCATTTGAAAAATATATTAAAAGTCTAGAAGATAAAATATAACACTTTTGAATACAACTTCAAATCATTTAAAACTTGAGTTGGAAAAAAATCCTGGCAATCTACTTCTAAATATTAGCCAATGAGTGTAGATGGAACTGAGGTAATATTATTTCAAGCCCTTGGTGGTAAGTAAAATAAAGAAATCCGTTATGTCAGTGAAGGCCATGAGTAACACAAAGGTCCTTAAGGCTCTCATATTGCTTTCCTGGCTCCCATTGGGTTATTCTATGTGGTGGTATTAATAAGTACTCTAGAATTTTTGGAAAGGGATAAAAAGACCACACTCTACCACTGCCATCACCACCATTACCAATGATTCCAACATAACTCTCCTTCGTGTTGTAAAATAAATGTCAATCAGAGCTTTTCTTAATCAAACTCAAATTGCTGAGTATTTTCAGAGACTTCACTACATAAGGTGAGAATAGTCACCATGGTCAATGGGGACAAAGCATAGTGGTATGCTTTGAAAATAATGACTATGAAGTGATGCTTTGTTTTTATACGACATTTCAAAAGACAGCAGCCCTTCAAAGTCACCTTGTAACGTGATTTTGATTGTCCAGTGAAATTTCCATGGTTTAAATTGTTTTTCTAATTCTTAAATTTGGATTTGTTTCTAGATCCATTTTTCAAGTCACACAAGAACACTGGTCTCATTAAATTTTAATCACATCTAGATACAATTAGCTGGCTATTACCCAACTTGATTTTCCATCTTGTTAAAAAAAAAGAAAAAAACCACAGAGTTGTCTTCACCTTAGAGTGACCCTATAGACAGAGTAGAACTGCCCTATGGGGTTTCTAAGGCTGTAAATCTATATGGAAGCCCACTATCACATAGTTCTCCTGCAGAGTAGCAGTGGGTTTGCACTGCTGACCATTTACTTAGCAACTGAGTACTTTAGCCCCTGGGCCATCAGGGTTCCTCCTATCTTGTTAGAAGAGTTCATTTTAAGGGTTTTGGGCTGTTTCCTATCATCAAACTCACTCATTTATTTTTTTCAGTGGTCCAGCACTATTGATTCTTGTGGAAAATATTCTTTGTTATATATCTACTCCCCTCCTGGACAAGAGGTATGGACAATTAGGACCCAATAGAAGAAGAAAAATCAGTGACAGTATATTAGCTGGGCTAGAACATACAGATTTTGTACTTCAGGACTAAAAACAGTTTCAAGGGAACTACCTGCTCTAACTTGTCATTGAGAAAATAGAAACTAAGAGGATTTCCCTTTTATCTCTCCCAGATTTATTGCGGCCATGTGCCTGTGCAATAAAACAGACCAACTGGTAATTTCTTGGAGGAGTGTCCCACAGAATTCTTAAGAATGCAGCAAATGCTTTTTTCACCCTGACTTGAAGAGGGGGTTTAAAATGAGAGAGGAAGTCAAGGCCTCAGCTGCTTACTATTACAAGAGATGACAGATTTTAAGCCCATAGAATGATTCATAAATTCCCAACACACATTGCTGCTGCTTCTATCTATTTTACCAAGGAAGGCTTTCATCGCAGTCTAATCAGGGCTTCCTCACTGGAGTAGACTGGCCCTTGATTACTTTGAGAAAATGTTCCTATTAAGAGAGACACAGCTCTTCCATGCAAAATTGTGAAGACTGTATTCAGATTTAAAATAACATCCTGGTTTCACCACTGAATAATTTCAGGACAATGGAAGAAATCCCAGTGTCTTCACCAAAAGTGAAAAAAATCCTGATTCAGTAATTGTGAAAAATGTGCCCAGTGAAGGTATGTTACAAAATACTTAGAATACTGTCAGAATCACAGACCTAAACTGATTTCTGAAGCCACTTCCACTGAATATGAGCAAATTCTGGGATAACTGTTGAAAGATCAACAAAATGACTTCATCTTCAGCATCAAATACAGGCATGCTCTGGATGATTGTTGTCACTGTCAGCAAGTCAGGGAACACAGACAAAACCAAAATAAACTTTCAGATTTATTTTCCTTTTATCTATCTAAATTTCCCTATACCCACATGAAGTCTCAGGTGTCTTATGATTCAAATCTCTTACTTGTCTTCTTTACCAGAACTTGCTGTACTTATTATGAGACCTCAATGTTGGAAGGCAAGAGCGAGGATTTAAAAAGCTTGGGTCCAGTTGTTTCTAAATTAATTTCCCTCTTTAGGATATTTGTATACAAATCAAAAGTCATACTTTTGCATCTATTTGTTGTAGATGGTCTGTATATGAGGATGTCTGCTTAGCCTACCATCTTGCTAGAATTCCTGTACATCTTAGATTTTTATATCTATTTTTGTCTTTGTGGAGTATTCAAACTGGATTAAAGCAAATTTGTTAAATGTATCAATTCTGCCCTCACATCAGTGGTATCTTTTATTTTAACTACTCTCATGCCTAAGTTAATATTAATGCCCTTTAAAAACCATTTAAAGAGCTCTGGTAGTGTAATGGTTACGAGGTGGCTGCGAACCCCAAGTCAGCAGTTCGAAACTACCAGCCGTTCCGTGGGAGAAATATGAGAATTTCTGCTCCTGTAATGATTTACAGTCTCAGAAACTCTATACAGGGTCACTATGAGTTGGAAACGACTCCACAGCACACTACCACCACCACGGCCACTAAAAACCATTTACTAGGGTTAAGCACATACTGAGCGAGGCAAAGAGAGTGGACGCTGAAGATCAGCTGAAGTTACAGACTGCGCCTCTGCATAGATGGTCAATGTACTGAAAATGCCAAGGACATTCTGTAAGAAGTGTGGCAAGCATCAGCTTCACAAAGTGACTCAGTATAAGAAGGACAAGGATTCTCTCTATGTACAGGGAAAGAGGAGCTATGATCAGAAGCAGAGTGGCTAAGGTGGGCAGACAAAGGCAATTTTCCAGAAGAAGGCTAAAACCAAGAAGAATATTGTGCTGAGGTTTGAGTGTGTGGAACTTAACTGCAGGTCCAAGAGGATGCTGAACATTTAGACATGCAAGCATTTTGAACTGGGAGGCGATAAAAAGAGAAAGGGCTAAGTGATTCAGTTCTAAGCATTGTTTTCCTTTTTAACTTGGCGAGGGGAGAGGAATGCTGAAACAATAGAAGGAAAATGAATACAGTGATATTCTTTAAAAAAAAAAAAAACCTTTACTAGTTTTGAAATAATTATACTCATCATGTCTCATTTTGGATGGTGCTCACTTGCCAATAGAAGTGTTTGTTACTATGTAATAGTGGCGCTACGTGAAGACCAGACCCCATTCATTGAAGAACTTGTTGGGTATCTGATAGAGTAATGGTTACGAGTTGGGCTGCTAACCCCAGATTCAGCAGTTGGAAATTACCAGATGTTCCATGGGAGAAAGGTGAGGATTTCTGTTCCTGTAAAGATTTACAGTCTCAGAAACACTATGCAGGGTGGCTTTTAGTCAGAACGTACTACAGGGTGCATAACCACCAACAACAACAACTGTGACTATTGGGTGGTTTTATCCATTAATAAGAAATACAAAGCAGCTATTGGGAGTCACTGTGAGTCATAAATGACTAGATGGCATTTAAAAACAACAACAGAGAGAGAATCCTTAGGAAAGGGACTATATATTTTCAAAAGTGGTTTCATTTCACAAACATATTCAAACACAAAATATAAGATTTAGAAACATGTGCCTACCGTGAATCACACACTTCTATAATTGATATGTTGTTGTTTTTGTTAGGTTCCATGGAGTTGGTGCTGACTCATAGTAACCCTATACCCAATGGAATGAAGCACTTCGCTGTCCTATGCCATCTTCACAATTGATATTATAATTGAGCCCATTTATAATTGGTATATTGTTGTTATATGCCATGGAGTTGGTTCCGACTCACAGCGAACCTGTACAAGGTTTTTAAGGCTGTATATCTTTATGGGAGCAGAAAGTCTCATCTTTCTCCCACAGAACAGCTGGTAGCTTCGAACTGCTGACCCTGAGGTTAGCAGCCAGATTCGTAACCACTACACTATAAGACTGATAAAAAGAACAGAATACAGCTCTGCCTTTTTCACTCAAAAACAGGAACCCAAGTACAAAGCCATTGTTATAGATTAAATTCCATCCATCCTAAATAGGGTTCTTTCTGTTATGTTAATAAAGTTATACCCCATTAGGGTGGGTTCTACATCTAATCACTTCTGAGTTATAAAAAGAGCAGACTAGACTTAGATACACACATAGAAGAAGATAAAGACCATGGGAGACTTGTTCACAAGCCAAAATCAAAGTCTAGAACTACCTTTAAAAAAGTAATCAACATGCCCAATACCCCAATTTAGGTTTTTAGCCTCCAGATTATGAGAAACTGAATTTTTGTTCTTTAACCACGACTACATGTGGAATGAGATAGCCAGAAATTAACAGTGCTAGGGTTCCAGCTAATACATGCATAGGTTTATTTGAAGTAAATATTTAAAAAATATGTCTCTGTAAAGAATGGATTAATACAGATAAGTTCTCTCAGGAATACACTTGTCTTGGGCTCATTGTTGTTATTGCCATAGAGTTGGTACCAACTCATAGCAACCTTATTCACACCAGAAAGAAACACTGCCAGATCCTGGGCCAACCTCA
>NW_006408530.1:26525224-26526136 GCF_000296735.1 Chrysochloris asiatica
TTCAGGATTCCACCTAGACTTTTGTATTGCAGAGGCTCACAGGAAGCCTCCTTCACTGGGCACACTGTAGCCCCATTTTAGGTATTCCAATTAGTCATAGGCAGAAGACATACTTAAAAGCTTTCTATGGTGATATTTCTCTCCCCCTCAATTGCCTATTTTATTATTTTATGCAAGGGAAACCAAGATTCAAAAGACAGCCAAGCATCTTACCATTGTTTCTCACCTTTTGTCCATTCCAACCATGTCTCAATCCCTGTATCCTAGAGCCCTGTTGTTCCAAGGTTGTGCATATGTCATTCTTTACCTCTGTGCCACTTAACCCATGAGAAATTGCCTAAATGCTCTCCCATCTGCTTTGTTCTTCCATTCCCTCCCCCTTCTTGTATATTGCCCCATCCAGCACCCAAACTATCCTGTGTGTAATCCTTGCCCTGTGCTCCACCTTCCCTCCCTCCCCTCACCCGACTCCCCACATCTCAGCAACCAGCAAAGAACCACCACCTCACTCTTTAGTATGGGTAGTTTTTCTTAGTCTTTTACAGTAGTGGTCCTACGCAGTATTTCTTCTTTGGTGGCTGACTAATTTCACTCAACATAATGTCCTCAAGGTTCATCCATGTTATGCGGCGGCATGTAGCTTCCTTGTTATTCTTCAAGGTAGCATATTATTCCATTTTGTTATTCTTCAAGGTAGCATAATATTCCATTGTGTATATGTACCACAGTTTGTTTATCCATTCTTCAGTTGATGGGCACTTTGGATCTCTCCATCTTTTTGCTATTGTAAACAGTGCTGCTATGAACATTGGTGTACATATATCTTCTTGTGTTATGGTTCGTGTTTCTTGTGGGTAAATATCAAGTAGAGGAATTGCTGGATCATAAGGTATTTCTATTTTCAACCTTCTG
>NW_006408530.1:26541572-26543217 GCF_000296735.1 Chrysochloris asiatica
AAAGCAAAACCAACAAAGTGTACTGTCCATCTTTGCTCCGAGGTTCCTGCGGCATTTTTCCATGGTGTTTCTGCTCCCCCCACTTGGTCTTGCCATTTGGCCTCATCCAAGATGTTAGCTCTGGATCTTCGAGTCCGGCAGATTCAAAAGTACACAATTTCTTACTTCTGCTTCAAGTTCCACTGGTGGTTCTGAGTTTTGGAGCTCTGCCCTGGATCTGGTTTGCCTGGTATCCTGTGGTATGGCTGACGGAGAACTTCACTGCACCTCCACCCTAGCCGCTATCAAGGCCCCCCTCCCTCCAGGTGATTCTTTGATATGAATTGAGGTTGTTTCATTTTCTTAACCCTCACCAAATGAGTCATTGGCTCTCTGCATAGCAGAATCATTAGTCACTGAAAAGCTTATGAGTAGCAGAGAAACACTGTCAGATACAGGGCTGGAAAATTACCCCTCAGGTTGGAAGGCACTCAAAATGCGACTGGAGAAGAGATGCCTCCTTAAAGTATAGGTGACCATGATGTTGTGAATAGAGTTAAGCTCATGGTAGAAAAGCCCACAGAGCCTTCATTTGCTGATGGAGCACAACTCAAAATTAAGAGAAACAGCTGTAAACCTCCATTGAAAATCAGAACATGGAATGTACGAAGTATGAATCTGGGAAAATTAAAAATTGTCAAAAATGAAATGGAATGCATCAACATCAATATCTTAGGCATTAGTCCATTCTGAAATGGACTGCTATTGGCCATTTTGAATCTGACAACCACATGGTTTACTATGCAGTGAATGACAAATTGAAAAGGAATGGTGTTGCATTCATCGTCAAAAAGAACATATCCACATCAGTCATGAGGTACAAGTGATAGGATAATATCCATGCGCCTACAAGGAAACCCAGTTAATACCACTATTATTCAAATTTACACACCAACCACTAAAGCCAATGAGGATGAAACAGAATAATTCTTCAACCTGAAATTCATCAAACATGCAATCAAGATGTATTGCTCATTACTGGTGATTGGAATGCAAAGGTTGGGAGCAAAGAAGGACCAATAGTTGGAAAATATGGCCTTGGGGATAGAAATGATGCTGGAGAACGAATGACAGATTTCTGCAAAACCAATAATTTGTTTAATTCAAATACCTTCTTTAGACAGCATAACAGACGACTATACACATGGACCTCGCCAGATGAAACACATAGAAATCTAATTGACTACATCTGTGGAAAGAGAAGATGGGAAAGCGTCATATCATCAGTGAAAACAAGGCCAGGAGCAGACTGTGGAACAGACCATCAATTACTCATATGAAAGTTCAAACTGAAGCTGAGGAAAATGAAAACTAGTCCACGAGAGCCAAAATATGATACTGAATTTATCCCACCTGAATTTAGAGATCATCTGAGGAACAGATTTGATACATTAAACACTAAAGACCAAAGACCAGAAGAGTTGTGGGATGACATCAAGAACATCATACGTGAAAAGAGCAAAAAGTCATTAAGAAGCCAGAAGAGACTCGGAAACTTGCTCTCCATTGTACAGATGCTAAAGCAAATGGAAGAATTGAGGAGGTCTAAGAGCTGAACAGAAAATTTCAAAGATCAGCTCAAGAAGATAAAGCCAACTATTGTTAA
>NW_006408530.1:26544157-26546757 GCF_000296735.1 Chrysochloris asiatica
GATATGCAGATGATACAACCTTGCTTGCTGAAAGTGAAGAGGACTTAAAACATTTACTGATGAAGATCAAAGAGCACAGCCTTTGGTATGGCTTACAACTTAATGTCAAAAAACAAAGATCCTCACCACTGGACCAATAAACAACATTCTTATCAATGGAGAAATGATTGAAGTTGTCAAGAACTTCATTCTCCTTGGATCAACTATCAACACTCACGGAAGCAGCAGTCAAGAGATCAGATGACGTATTGCATTAAGCAAATCTGCTGAACAAGAGCTTTTTAAAATGCTGAGGAGCAAAGATGTCAGAATAAGGAAGATGGTATAAGCATTGATGCCTTTGAATTGTGGTGTTGGAGGAGAATACTAAAAGTACTATGGGCTGCCAAAAGAACCAATAGATCTGTTTGGAAGAAGTGCAGCCAGAGTGCTCCTTGGAGGCCAAGATGGCTAAACTCTGTCTTTCATACTTTAGACATATTGTCAGGAGGGAACAGTTGCTAGACAAGGATATCATGCTTGATAAGATGGAGGGTTGGAGAAAAAGAGGAAGACCCGCAGCGAGATGGATGGCCAGGTGGCAGTACTGATGGACTCAAGTGTGGCAGCAGTAGCGAGGTTGGCCCAGGATCGGACATTGTTTCGTTCTGCTGTACATAGGGTCACTATGAGTCAGTTCCGACTCGATGGCACCTGACAACAACAACAACCTTATTAGGAGAATAATATAAAATGTGATGTGGAGTCCAGTGTGTCTTATATTTGAAGTTTACATGAATTTTCAAATGTTGTATGCATTTACAAACTAACTTATCTGTGTGTTGCTGGGATGCTGGAAGCTATGTCACTAGTATTTCAAATTATAGTAGAGTCACCCAGGCTGGGCAGGTTTATCAGAACTTAAAAACTAAATCAAACTAGGAAAAGAGATCTGAAAATCTACTTCTAAAGTTATTGGCCAGTGAAATGAATACAGTGGAACATTGTCTGATGTAGTCCTGGAAGATGAGGCCCTCCAGTTGGAAAGCACTCAAAATACAACTGAGGAAATGTTACCTCTTCCAAGTAGAATAGTCCTTAATGGCATGAACAGCATCAAGCTTTGGAAACCTTCATTTAATGATATAGGACAGCAGCAGACTTCAAATAATAATTAGCACATTTAATATAGTAAATATGAATCTTGAAAAACTGGAAATCATAAAAAATAAAATGAAATTTGTAAAGACTGGTATCCTAGGCACTAATGAGCTGAAATTGACCAGTATTAGACATTTTAAATCAGACAATTATATGGTTTACTACACCAGAAATGATAAGTTGAGGAGGAATGGTGTCACATGCATCATAAAGTAACATTTCAAAATCTAACCTTAGTATGACATTGTCAGTGATAGGACAATATTCATATGCCTATAAAGAAGACTCTGCCACTCATCTGTCAGTTTGTTGTACTGTGATTTTGAAAGCTTTGCTACTGGTATTAGAAACACCTGTAGGTTCACCCATAGTGGATATATTTCAGCTGGGTTTACAGATTAAGACAAAGTTATTGTTGTTGTTATGTACTGTGGAGTCAGTTCCGACTCATAGCCACCCTTTATAGGGTTTCTGAAGCTGTAAATCTTTACAGGAGCAGAAAGCCTCATCTTTCTCCCACGGAACGGCTGGTAGTTTCGAACTGCTGACCTTGAGGTTTGCAGCCCAATTTGTAACCACTACGCTACCAGTGAAGGAAAGACATATTTCTTCTGAATATTTAGTCACTGAAAACCTTATAGATAGCAGTGGAACACTGTACATAGCATCTGAATATTGAATATTGAAGCATGGTGAGGAGCACCAGAATTGTTAGATGAGCACCTTAGATTGGACGACACCCAAAATATGACTGGGGAAGACCTAACTCCACAAAGTAGAGTTGACCATGATGATGTGAATGGAGTAAAGCTTTCAGCATCTTCATTTGTTGATATGTCACAGCTCAAAATGAAGAGAAACAGCTATCAACCTCCATTAATGATTGGAACATGGAATGTATGAAATATGAGTCTAGAGAAATTGAAAATTATCAAAACTAAAATGGAACACATAAACATCAATATCCTAGGCATTAGTGAGCTGAAAAAGACTGGTATTGGCTATTTTGAATCTGACAATCTCATGGCTTACTATACCAGGAATGAAAAATAGAATAGGAATGGTGTCACATTCATTTCCCAAAGAGCATTTCAAGGTCTGTCTTGAAGACAATGTTGTTTGTGATAGGATAACATCCATACGTCTATAAGGAAGACCATTTAATACTATTTATTCAAAGTTATACACCAACCACTAAAACCAGTGATGATGAAATTGAAGAATTTACCAACTTTTTCAGTCTAAAATTGATCAAACATGTAATCAAGATGCATTGATAATTACTGACAATTTGAATGCAAAGGTTGGAAGCAAAAATGAGGATGAATAGTTGGAAAATATGGCTTTGCTGATAGAAATTATACTGGAGAGTACATGATAGAATTTTGCAAGACCGATGACTTCTTCATATCTTTTATAAACAACATAAAAGATGACTATACACATGGACCTCACCTGAT
>NW_006408530.1:26547987-26549128 GCF_000296735.1 Chrysochloris asiatica
TGGCATCATTGATGGACTCAAGTGTGGCAGCGGTAGTGAGGTTGGCCCAGGATCGAACATTGTTTCGTTCTGCGGTGCATGGGGTCGCTATGAGTCGGTTCCGACTCGATGGCACCTGACAACAACAAATGACCTATCCTTGGGAAATACCATTTTTTACTATATAAATGATGACGATACACATGTACCTTGGCAGATTGCATGCACAGGAATCAAATAGACTACATCTATGGAAACAGAACACATAAGAAGCTCAATATCATCAGTCAGAATAAGGCCAGGAGTCATCTTCAGAATAGACCATCAATTGAACATATGCAAGTTCAAATTGAAGCTGAAGATTATTAAAACAAACCCATGAAAGCCAAAGAATGACCCTGAGTAGTTTTTGTTAAGTGCCATTGAATCTGTTCTGACACCTAGAGATCTTGTATAGCATTTCTGAGTGTCTGGTGGGTTTGAATTGCTGATCTTGTAACTAGTAGTTCAGTGCTTATTCTACAGTACCACACTAGGACTCCAGCCTGAGTATAAAGTACCTGAGTTTATAGACCAACTCAAGAATAGATTTGATGCACTGAACACTAGTGAATGAAGACCATCAAGAACATTGTACATGAAAAGTCAAAAGGTCATTTAAAAGACAGGAAAGGAAATAAAGACAACAAATGGATGCTAGAAGAGATTCTGATACTTGATCTTGAACACAGAATATATAAAGTGGCATGAAGAAGTAAAAGAGTTGACTAGAAAATTTCAAAGGGCTGCTCAAGAAGACAAAGTAAAGTATTATAATGAAATGTACAAAAACCTAGAGTTAGAAAACCAAACAGGAAGAACACACTTGGCATTTCTAAGTCTGAAAGAGCTGAAGGCAAGTCAATACTGGAGTTGCATTATTAAAGAATTCTATAGGCAGAACATTGAACAATGAAAGAAGCATCAAATGAAGTTGGAAGGAATGCAGAGTTACTATACCAAAAACAATTGGTTGACATCTAAGCATTTCAGGAGGTAACATATCATCAAGAACCTTTAGTATTGAAGGAAGTATTCCAAGCTGAACTGTTGTTGTTGTTGTCAGGTGCCATCGAGTCAGAACCGACTCATAGCGACCCCATGCACAGCAGAATGAAACAAT
>NW_006408530.1:26549468-26556480 GCF_000296735.1 Chrysochloris asiatica
TCAGGCTTGACTAAAATCAGATTTTGGGGACTGAAAAAATACCAACTGAGATATTTCAACAATTGGATGAAACACTGGTAGTGCACATATTCTATGCCAAGAAATGTAGAAGCAGCTATCTGACTAGATGACTAGAAGAGATCCATATTTGTGCTCATCGTAAAGAAAGGTGATGCAAGAGAATGTGCAAAGTATTTAGAAATTTTGCTGGACATTTGAAAAACTATTACAACAGTACATACACAGGAAATTGCCAGAAATTCAAGCCAAATTCACAAGAGGATGTTCAGAAGAACAAGAGCTGTCATGGATGATGCCAGATGGATCTTGGCTAAAAGCAAAGAATACCAGAGACATGTTCCTTTAATTGCATTTTATTAACTATATAAAGGCATGTAACTCTATGGATAATAACAAATTATAAATCATATTGCAAAGAATAGGAATTTCAGAACACCTAAATGTTCTCATGTGGAACCACACAGACCAAGAGGAATTCATTCAAAGAGAAACAGGGAATATTGCATGGATTAAAATCAGGGAAGTTGTGTGTTGGGTTATAGCCTTTCACCATAATTATCCAATCTATATGATGAACAAATTATTCTAGAAGTTAGACTATGTGAAGAAGAACACAGCATCAGGATTGGAGGAAGGTTAATCAATGCTGATAAAACAACCTTGATTATTGAAAGTAAAGGCGACTTGAAATACTTACTGAAGAAGATTAAAGACTACAACCTGCAGTATACTTTACACCTCAACAAAAATCTTCACAACTGAATAAATAACATCATGAGAACAGAGAAAATATTGAAGTTGTCATGGATTTCATTTTACTTGGATCTACCATCAACACCTATGCAAGCAGCAGTCGCCCTGGGCAGATCTGCTGCATAAGACCCCTTTAAAAGCTCAAAAGCAAACATGTCACTTTGAGGGCTAAGGTGCACCTGACCCGAGTTATAGTATTTTGAATCACCTCAGATGCATGTGAAAGTTGGCCAATGAATAAGGAAGACTTAAGAAGAATTTATGCCTTTGAATTTTGGTGTTGGCAAAGAGTATTGTATATACCATAGACAAATCTGTCTGTAAAGAAGTATAGTCAGAATGCTCCTTTGGACATGTTATCAAGAGAAATAAGTTCCTAGAGAAAGACATCATGTTTGGTAAAGTAGAAGGTTAGCAAAAAAGGGAAGACCCTCAACAAGTGGCTGAAACAATGGGCTCAAGCACAACATAAGTGAAGAAGGTGTTGGAATAGGCAGTATTTCATTCAGTTGTACACAGGGTGAGTATGAATCGGAATCAACTCAACTGAACCTAACAACAGCAGCATGCATTCTCAGAGGAGGCCTTTCAAAATCTAAACTACACAGATTTATCCTAATGTTGTATCAATGAAACCATACCCTGGATCATTTAAATGCTTGAATAGAAAGTAGCTGTTTATAGTAAAATGATGGGCCATAAAATGTACCTGTAAAATTTCAAGACCAAGTAAGCACTCTCAGAATGTCCGCTCAGAAATACTATATGCAAATTTTTATTTGGTAGAATACTGGTTTTAGTAAAATTTATTTCTATAATCAATTAGAAAGAGGTAAATAGATCTAAATTTTAAAAGGATATTAAAAATGAAAAAAAAAAGAAAAGAAAGAAATGACCTACCTGAGTATGAAAAAGAAAAAAAGAAAAATTTATATTTTCTTACCATAATGGGGAAATGGCTACAATTATGAACAAGCTCTTTTAAGGTAATAAATGAATTTTGCATAAGATGTCATTTTTTACTAGCTGTTATAATCATTTTCTCCTTATTTTATTCTACAACTTGCCTATAACATAATTTTAGCATTCTTTTGCAACAAGCCATGCTCCACTATGTAGCCTAATAATTCACTTTAATATCCATTTATTTTCAATAGCTCAGGCTCTCAGAGGCTTTGCAGAAGCGCTCTGTCTCTAGTGAGATGTCAGTTTAAGTGTGATGTATTCTTCAACTTGGTAAGGGAGGTGTAGCCACTCAGTGGCAATCATGGGAGTCATGAAAAACAATGTACAAACATCTGGGGCCCGAAAGTCGTTTCACTGGCTTTACTAATGGATTTTATTTAAAATACAAGACACTATTTATACATTTTTCAAAAACCTACATAACACAAGTAAAAAGACATTCTTTTTCAATTACAGTATTGTACATAGTGCAAAAACAATGTTCCCAATGTGACCTATTGGTACTTCTGAAGCTGATCTCGCAGGGAGGCTGACAGGAGCAGCTTGCAAGACACACATCCTAGAGTCTTGACTTTTCATTATCAACATATTCCATATTTATCCTAACAGATGTGAGATGACTATCCAGCCCATAGTCTCCTCATAAAAAGAAGACAATACAGTTTTGTTATCAGCTCCAATTCATGGCAGCCTTCCATATAACAGAATTCTATGTTGCCTGGTCCTGTACCATCTTCATGATCATCGGTATGGTTAGGTCAATTGTTGGGGCTATTTTACAGTGTCTTTAGTAACAGCTCCTCATCTTTTAGCAGTATATCGGACAAGTTTCCTGTGACCCATAGGTTTTCATTGACTAATTTTTGGAAGCATATTACCAGAACTTTCTTCCTAGTGTGTCTTAGGCTGAAAACTCTACTGAAACCTGTTCATTATGGATACCTTTGCTGATGTTTGAAATATTAGTGGCATAGCTTCTAGCATAGAAACCATTAAACAAGTCACCATAGGACAAACTTACAGATGGGTGATGGAGGTAGCATTAGAAAGGGTTAAAAACACAGATCATGGACTCAGAATGGCTGTGGACCAAGTCTTTAACGTATGTATGTCTCAACTTCCTCTTATGGTAGATTGGATTGTTGCTCAAAGTTTTTGCTACTCCAACCTGAGGAAGAATTATATTCTCATGCCCTATTTTCTTTTTCAGATGTGAACGTGTGTCTGCTTTGACCAATGACCTGTGAGCCAAAGTAACATGTGCCACTTAAAAGCAGTAGCATTGAGAGCCGTGACCTAGTTCTGTCATGATGTCTCTTCCCTCTGCCACAAGACTGGGAATATCCTGGATAAAGACTCCTACCTCTACATGTTTGGTAAAGTGGAGAGTCAGAGAAAAAGAGGAAGACCCGCCAATGAGATGGATTGGTACAGTTGTGGAAGCTATGGATTCAGGCGTAGAAATGATTATGAGGTTGGCCCAGGATCAGGCAGTGTTTTGTTCTGTTGTGTATAGGGTCATTTTGAGTCAGCACTGACTCCATGGCCCCTAACATCGTTACACTGTTCCTGGATGAAGATACTCTGGAACAGGACTGAGGTCCACAGATCTGATACTGTGAGCAAGACGTGAACCTCTGTGGATATAATCCCAAACTGACGTATCCAGCTCATATCTATTGTGAATGTTAGCAGTACTGAACTAATGAATTATCATGAGCATTAAATGAGACGATACTCTATTTCAGTGTCCTGAACATAAGGAATAGTCAAGGTCAGTCATTATCATTATTAATATTATAAATTTATCTAAGTCAAAGATGAAATCATAATGATAATGGTATCTGTCCTTTACAATATGATGCTTTTGTCCTTCTGAAAAATGTTACAAACTTAGATTATATTTTGTTTTATCTGTATACCTGAGAACTGCTAACATTCATTCACTGGTTAAGTCATTTTTTGGGACTGGGTAGGATTGACAGACTTAGCAAGATAAAAAAGAAACACATATTGTTCAGTTACATTTGAATTTCAGATAAACAATGAATATTGTTAGTATAGATACATTCCCCAAATAATATTTTGTCCCGATGTATTTGTTTATATTTATATGTAGAAAAATCATACAAAATGACAGATACATTTGATCATAAAAGTTTACATTTTGTCAGTATTGTGCCCTGAAAGAAGCACTGGGTTAGATATCAGTATACTTGGATTATAGACCAAGTTCTTTGATTAAATAGCTGCATATTCCTATAAAAATCACTTCTTCGGAAACCACATTTCTCATTAGTAAAGTTTTAAAATTTCTTAGATATCTTATAGTTTAAAATTTTAATAACGTCTGGACATTTATGATAAAGCAGTCTATTTTAAATATGTTGCTGTTGCTAGCTGTCATAGAGTTGCCCTCAGTACATGAGAACCCATCTGTTACAGAGTAGAACTGTGCTCCGTAATGTTTTATACACTGTGATGTTTATGGAGACAGATCATCAGGACTTCTTCTCTGTAGCGTTGCTACACAATCTGCCTGGACCACCCAGACTCCTTATTCAGATTGCAGTGCTTCTAAAGCCTTCTATATAGAAGGGTACATAATCGTACTGATTAAGTCTTAATTCATTAGGGTCTGTTCTCTTACACTATTCATTATCATTAGTAACTGCTTATATAGCATCTTTTTGTGTGCTAGGCATTGTTCCAGGGACTGTATAAATATTCACTCATTTAAATATCTTAATAATTTGTCGAACTTCACACAACGTGAATGGAAAAGCCAAAATGTGAATCCAGATAATCTGGCTTCATCCTTTCTGTAGGATAATATCACATACCCTTTTCTGAATCATGTGTTGTTGCTGTTGTTGTTGTTAAGTGATGACAAGTCAGTTCTGACTCATAACAACCCTGTATAGGGTTTCCAAGGAGCAACTGGTGAGTTTGAAACACCAATCTTATGATTCAAATTGACCAATTTTGTGATCCAGAGTGTTAACCTGTAGCACCGTTCCAAGACTCCAGATTAATAGATAATCAGGATAAACCTTGAACAATGAATAGTTTTGAGGGAAAGGAAAGTGGGTAACTTCCAGCTTTAACCACTAAACTTCAGAATAATTGAGTGGCTTTGAATGCCAAAAAGGTACCTATCATTGTACACTGTGTAGATATTAAGTAAATACTGACAGACGAACATTTCAGTTAGTTAACTTGGGCTGACATTCCTCTCAGAGTTTTTAAGCTTTTAACTAAATTGCCTAGAAGGCCTAGAATTTGGTAGAACAACTTTGCACAATAATTGTAATGTGTCTATATGCAATATGACAATGGTTAACGTTCTCAGCTATGAACTGAAATGCTGGCAGTTTGAATTTACCAGTTGCTCTGTTGGAAAAATGTGTGTCAGTCTGTTTCAATAAAGATTACAGTCTTTGAAACCCAATGGGACAATTCTGCTCTGTCTTAACAGAGTTCATATGAGTTGGAATCAGAAAAAAATCAGACCTTGTACCATAAGCATTTTAAACAGTGACTGCTACTGAATAGTTCTATTTTCTGTCTTGGTCTATGAGAACTGTCGAAGAGTCAATTTCATCTCATGGCAACCTTGTGTGTATGTCAGAGAACTATCCTTAGTAGGATTTTCAATGGCTGATTTTTCAAAAATAGATCACCAGGTCTTTCTGATGAAGCACATCTTAGTGGACTTTGATTCTCAAGCAGTTGGTTAGCAGTTGAAAGCCTGAACTATTTTCACCACTCAGGGACTCAATGAAAGAGACACTTACTGTCAGTACTTAATTTTGCTGGCCATCAGATAACAACAACAAAAATACAGTGAGAATGTACTATGATGCACATATAAAAAATGAGAGCGTTCTTAAAAATTAGAGCAATATTATAGCATTTAAGAAGATAGAAAAACACTATTATTGTGGTTTAAGGTATATAGGGACAGAAATTGGGGGTGGTTTAATGTTTGTCAGTATTACTGTAGAAATAAAGTTAAATTTCTCAACTCATAGGATAGGTATTATTCCCAATCGGGTGCATTTGAGATTGACTCCTAAGTTTCAAAGAGAGACTGCAGTCTGTAATCTGTTTATTCATCAAAGATTGTCTGCATACTGAATGTAGTGCATATCTCATACATATTGCTACAAACACTTGTTAAATCCATTTGCATGCTGTTGTGTTTTAAAACATAGAAACACTAAAATATTTCATTCTTTTTAAGTTCTATTTTATTAGATTCTTTTTCTCAACCCTAGTATGCCAGCATCATGTGGAGATCTGACAATTCTTCCACTCCAAAAAGACTAACAAGGGCTAGAATGTCCTGGATATTAGAGCTATTTTCAACGTGGTCTGTTTTGAGAGATTTCATGTCCTATGGTGCCACACCAGTTCAAAGACATTTTCCAATGCAGGTGTTTGAAATTTCACCATCACAGAGCTGTTTGCTGCATTAAGTAAGTCTTGACATTTTGGGGGGAAATCAGAGTTAAGGAGCTGAATATTTTCTTTAGATGGTCAGGATACATATATCATAAAAATATGGGTTTTGCTGTTCCCTAACAATTTGGGGATTATATGACCTTTTCCATGTTTGTTTTTCTTTGAGGATGTCTGAGAGAAATGGTCTTTCCATATACTCTAGTATTTATTGGAAGACCATGCTTTGTAAAAAATGAAAAATAAAGTAACACATTGTTAGATATTTTATAACCCAATTCCACTAAACCTTATTGACTTTTTATAACATTTTTGCAAAGGTAAATGTTAATACCCCATTTTATAAATAGGGAAAAGGAAACTTAGAAACTAAATGTCTGGCCCAACATCATTTTAGCGAAGTGGTTGAATCAATATTTGAACGCAGGGTCCTTCATCTTTCCACTATGCAGGAAGATAGAAGAAAACTAAGGAGTCTATCTGACTCAGTTTTTGTTTATCTGCAATATAAAGTAGATCTTTTTACATTTTAAAATGGTTATAAAACTGTCGTTGTTAAGTGCCATCGAGTCAGTTCCAACTCATACTGACCCTGTATAGGGTCTCCAGGGAGTGACTGGTGGTTTTGAACCACCAACCTTGTGGTTAGAGTCCGGAGCTTATCCTACAGAACCACACTAGGACTCCAGTTATATTACTATCTGCATTGTTGTTGTTTTGTTGTTAAGTGCCATTGAGTTGGTACCGACCCATAGCGACCTTATGCACAGCAGAACAAAACACTGCCTGATCCTGGGCCAACCTCTCT
>NW_006408530.1:26558710-26563997 GCF_000296735.1 Chrysochloris asiatica
TAGCAACCCTGTAGAGGGTTTTTTGAGGAGCGGCTGGTAAGTTTGAACTGCTGACCTTGTGGGCTAAATTGACCTGAGGTCCAGTGCTTATCCTATGGCACCACACCAGAACTCCTATGTCTCCTTTACTTAATAATAGATTAAATTTATTTTATTTAAATTCTTAAATTGATATGCAAGGTTTTTGTAAATATTGTTTGTGTCTTATCTTTTGATTTTAATGTTAGGGAAAGATATATGAAATGCATCAGTCACTCTATAACTTCAATTCTGTTTTAATTTCTTCATGTTGTTGTTGTTAGCTGTCGTCAAGCCAATTCCAACTCATAGTGACCAACGAGCAGCTGGTAAGCTTGAACCACCAACATTGCAGTTCAAATGACTTTGCAGTCTGGTGCATTTGCCCACAGCACCACATCAGGACTCCTGGAACCGACTAGATGGCACTTAACAACAACAACATATGATTTTTAAAAGCACTCTACTGACAGGTGAAATCCTTTATCTTATGAGCCAATCTGATATTTAGCTAAAAGGTGGCCTCAGCAGCTAATTTCCGATCAAGGTTTAAAGAGTATCTCAGGACAATAGTTTCTTAGAATCCTCTAGTATCAACCAGCCAAAAAAGTCTGTGTTCTTTTTAAATAATTTAGGGATCTGTTCCACATTTTATCCCCTTTCTATCAAAATCTATCTATTTTGGGCCTGATCAGAGCAATCGGTAGCTGCAGTTGGGCACCATTGAGTTCTTTTGATCTCAGTTTGATAATGCTCATATGTAAACACAGGTATGTGTTGCTTAATGTCATTCAATGACAATCAGCTACAAATATGTGATCCTATAGGCTTTGTTTGTTTGTTTTGAAGGAGGAAATAGTTCTCCTTTTGTTTATTGTTCCTCCCTTAGCAGGTTTTAAAGTGCTGATGTTGTTGTTGTGAAGTGTCATTGAGTCAATTCCGACCCATAGCGACCCTGTATAGGGTTTCAAGTTGGTGAGCTTGAACCACCGACCTTGCAGTTCAAACGGCTTTGCAGTCTGGCGCATTAACCCACAGTGCTACACCAGGACTCCAAAGTGCTGATAGTGCTGTAGAATAAGCACTAGATTGCTAACCACAAGGTCTGCAGTTCAAACTATCACTTGCTCTCTGGGAGAAAGATGAGACTTTCTGTACCTATAAAGATTTACAGTCTTGGAAACTTTATACAGGACTGCAATGAATTGGAGCCAACTCCATAGCACCTAACAGCAACAGCTGCAATTTTAAAGACCCAAACCCAGACTCTTGCAGTACTGGACCACAGGTGGGATACAGGGGAGGTGAGGCAGAGGAATGACTCTGGGTGTGGGCTTTCAGCTTTGTCTGGCAGGCAGGCTGTAGTAACAGCAGGAGTTGCATGGCCCAGGCTGTTTCTGCTGTTCAGGTGGATGGAACAGCAATATGGTTGGTACCCTCTACTCCTTCCCTGCTTCCCTCCACTCTGCTTCCACTACCACCCTCATGCACCAGTGCTGCTGTCACCCATTCCTCAACCAGCAGTGGAAACAGCAGCAGCAGAAGCAGGAGAAGCAACAGCAGCAGTGTGTTAAGGACAACCAGAAGTCAGACAACTCATGAAACTTTAATATGGTGTTTGAGCCATGTCCAAATCACAATGTGTGATTTCAAAGAATGTATCATGAACATTAAGCAATGCTTACCTGTATATGTTTGTGTGTTATTTTCCCATAACTGAAATGTAAGCTCCTTAAGAGTAGAGATCTTTAAGGTTTTGTTTGTTTCTATATTTCTAGAACAGTTTTTGGCATACAGTATATGCTGAAAATATATTTCAGGGGGTGGAACCCAGTTAATAAGTGATAAAAGACCATTCAAGTGTATACTATATCCCTGGGAAGAGTGTGAGTTAAATTACCAATGTATTTAAACTAGATATAGACTCATTGAGCAAAAATGGAAAAAAGACAAAACAAAACTTGTATAGGAAGAAAAAGGATTGGAATTGGTGAATGTCTGCTTGGTAATTTTTTCTAGCACTAATCAGCAAAATATGAGAGACGAAGTATGAGAGATGATCAGGAGGAACCAGTTGCTAAAGAAAGATATGATGTTTGGTAAGGTGGAGGGTAAGAGAAAAAGAGGAAGACCCCAGAGAGAGGGATTGGCAAAGTGGCAGCATCAATGGGCTCAAGCGTAGCAACAACTGTGAGGTTGGCCCAGGACCGGGCAGTGTTTCATTCTATTGTGCATAGGGTCGCTATGAATCAGTACTGACTTGATGGCACCTAACAACAACAACAAGCATCAGCAAAGTAAATTACAAAAGTAAAAGATTCTAAAAATGGTTATCAGTGTCTTATTTTTATGGAATGTTGGCATAAATTTTTAATTAGGCTAACAATATTTTCTATCACCAGTTTCTTCAGCAGAGCAGCAGGTGAATGAGAAGAGAAGCTTTTATTTTTTTCCCCGTTTATTACATCCAACAGCAATTTCTCTTTCTAAAATTTCTGCCAGTTCTACATGGAGAATTTAGACTAGCAAAATGGGAGGTACATTTCAACGCCCAAGAGAAAAGCCTTGAGAAAACTCACAAAACAAAAACTTTAGTTTTCATTATAGCCACCAAGCCTGCAGGTTCACCTCAGATTCCTTAGCATCCTTGGAGACCTTTTAAATGCAATAAAATGTCTGCCTCAGGTAAAATTGGCAACACTTTAGAACAAAGGTTTCCTAAGTAGTGGTTTATAACGCATGTAGGATTTGAAAAGTACATTTTTCCTTGTCTTGAAGATATGTCTTATTAAGATGGCGTACCTCCTTGGAGCCAATATTACTTTCTCAATAGTTCAAGCTTGCAATAACACTATTTCTTGTGAGGAAGGCTGGAGTATTTTTATATAGAATAGAATGATGTTATTTGAACAAATATTATTTCAGAAGATCATGGATTTGCAGGTAGAAATAGCTGGTAAGGTTTTCAGCACATAGGGAGGCTAAAATAATGGAGTAAGAGAGGAAGCTGTCAGTTTACAATACCAACACTGTTATGAAAGTCTTAAAAAATAGTGCCCATATCAAAACTAGGAGTCCTACTGTGGTGCTGTAGGTTAATGCACTGGACAGCAAAGTTGGTTTGAACTGCAAGGTTGGTGGTTCAAACCCATCAGCTGCTCCGTGGGAACCTTATACAGGGTCTCTATGAGTTGGAAGCTACTCGATGGTACTTAGCAACAATAACAAAAAATCAAAATGAAACCTCTTGTTTTAACATTTCCTATGGAAATCTCATATCAGTAATCAGTCGCATGTTTGAATTTTCCAAAAATAACAGATATGAATGAATCACATTATAAATAAAAATTATCAAGGGAGTAGGCAGTTTCTTTATAATTTTACATATTCAGTCTATTTCAATAAGCATAGTAATTTTTAAGACTCTATAAATCAAAATATGTACATTACCTATAAACAGAAAGTATTCATTTGTAGGAGTACTGGCTTGGCACTGTAGCATAAGCACTGGGCTGCTAGCCACAAGATCAGTGGTTCAAACCCACCAGCCACTCTTTAGAAACCTTATACAGGGTCACTATTAGTCAGAACCGACTCAACAGCACTTAACAACAACAACAATCATCTGTAGGGTCTGATTAAATGAAGTAAAACTTTGAATATAGAGTTACAGGTCATTCCTATATATTGATATTTGTATATGTTAGATATATACATGTGTAGAATAATCCTAATGTATGTTTGTTTGGTTTTTTTTGAATGAGTAAGTTTTAATAAATACCAGCACAGTTAAAAATAAAAACACTCACTGGATTATATTTTTTAATTTTCTAATATTTTGGTCAAACGTATTAATGAAATCTTAATTGTACCCATTATGCTGGCTTTTAGCAGTTATTTGTTTATATTGTTGTTGGTATTGTTGTTGTTAAGTGCCGTCAAGTCAGGTCCCACCCATAGCGACCCTGTATAGGGTTTCTGAGTAGTAGCTGGTGAGCTTGAACTGCCAATCTTGCAGTTCAAATGGCTTTGCAATCTGGCGCATTAACCCACAGTGCCACACCAGAACTCCTTGTTTACATTAGAAGCCATTTTTTCTGAAAACTTGTCTAGAACGCAGAGTTGATTGATTTTCCGAATAATCTATGGTCTTTTCAGATCCCAAGTCAGTTTCTCTTTATCACTTCGTATTCAGTCTCTCAGTTCCTTGACATGTTTAATTCCAATAAATATCTCCAATCTGCTTGAGTCTCTTGGACTTTGTTAAGCACTGGAAATCGTCCATATTAAAAAACCTGAATTACAAATGTTTTATTAATAGATCATAACTAGAATGCATCTTATCCCTTAGCAAACTGGTGATTAGTTTATCTACTTCATCATCACAATATCTTTCTAGAAAATCCGGTTTTGCTTTCCTTTATATCAATTCAGGATCCCATGGGAAACCACTTGTCAGTACTTTTAATTCCCTCACTCCTTTATTCTTCCATTGATCCAGATTTATTAATCCCTCAATCTACCCAGATACCCTCTGGAACTATATTTCTACTGTTGATCACAGCTAGCAAAAAAGGACAGAAACTGGAAAGGTTGCCTTGATGAGATTTGATATCTGGGTGTTCTGTGTTGTTGATAAGTCCACATTTTCCATTACCAGTTACATATACCATTATTTCAAGAGTATTTTAATCAATCACCTTACTCCCAAACTCCTTGCCTGTCATGCATTTATTCATAACATGTGGAACCCCAATACACAGCAAAGTCAAGTGAATCATATAAAGGGTCTTAAATTCTGATGTTAATTTAAAAACATATTTACATCTAACTTCCTCAAGATTTTACACCTGATTTTTTATGCAAGGAAATTATTTTGTTTATGTTGTTGTTGTTAGTCACCTTCAAGTCAATTCTGAGTCACAACAACCTTATACACAACAGAGGGAAACACTGCCTGGTATTGCGTCATCCTTATAACCACAATTAAGCCCATTTTGTTTATAGGACTTCACTTTATCATTTTTCAGGACCTTGTTTTAATATTGATTTCAGTTTTTTCCCTCTCCACTGGTGCCATATCCTTCAACACATAAAAGTGTTTAGATATTTCTGTCATTATTTAAGAATAATGGCACCTTGATATTTATGGAAACCTAGCTACTAGATCCATATTTGTGCCCATTCTAAAGAGAGGTGACCCAACGGAATGCAGAAATCATCGGACAATCTCTTTGATGCCTCAAGTGAGTAAAGTTTTGCTAAAGGT
>NW_006408530.1:26565110-26570585 GCF_000296735.1 Chrysochloris asiatica
GAGGTTGGCCCAGGATTGGACATTGTTTCGTTCTGCTGTGCATGGGGTCGCTATGAGTCGGTTCTGACTCGATGGCACCTGACAACAACAACAACAACAGGTACTATTGTTTCTTTAATGATTATTTATTGTGTTCTGATTATGTACTAGGCATTGAAGTATGATGATTATAAACCTTTTATCAACACAACCAAATTTTCAATGTTTTGTTCTACCTTGCATTCAGTCATTCATACTTCAAGCTCCTTTAACTATATTTTGGCCTACACCACATTGTTGGAATTGTTCTGGTAACATTGATCAATATGTTGAACATCTTTTAATTTGTACAATATATGTTTTATTGAATTTGATACCATTGATCACTTATGACAATCTAAATAAATTTTTCTATTTTACTCCCAAATTCTTTACTGTTCACATTCAAGTTCTGTTATGATTTCTTCTCCTATATTCCTTATGCTGGTATAAGCCTGATCTTTTCCTTCTTATTTGCCATTATCATAGGCAAAACCTTACATACTTTACCATATATCATAAGGTATTCCAAACCTATGACTTGAACCAGTACAACTGCTGAGTCCCAGATGAGTATTTTCATTGTTGTAACTTTCAACCTTGAAATGATCATCTTTTACCTTATTTAAATCAACAGATATTTCATCTACTAACTATTCAAGTAAAAAAGGTGTGGAAATATTCTTACTTGTACAAGGTCTGTGTATGCAACTAGCTGTCTATTAAATTTTTCCTCTCATCTATATACCCATTTCCTTGGTTTATTCCTCATCATTTGGCTGTGGAGTTACTGAAACAACCCCTTAACTGGTCCCTCTATATTTTATTTAGTTTCTGTTAAATCAAACATTACAAAGTGAAAATTTAAAAGAACACTTCTATGTTGGGAAAACTTACAAACAAAATCAAAATTCTTTACCATTTATTTATTTATTTCCACTAAATATTTATGATCACTTATGGAAAAGAAAGTGAACCAGGCACTATATAACCAGTAGATGTAAAATTAACTTAGCCTCTGTCTAATTACACATACAATGTATGCATAAAACATTAATAACATTTTTGCAAAGATAAATGTTAATATCCCATTTTACAAATAGGAAGAAGGAAACATAAAAACTAAATGTCTGACTCAACATCATTTTTATTATTGCCTAATACTCTGTTAAACACAATCAATACTCCAATTATTCTTCAATTACAGTTCCCAAATTTGAGAGTGTGTGTGTATGTCTTCACACACTGCAATCCTTAAAAGTAGTGATGAATAATCAGATATACCGAATACCCAATTTGGGTGAATAGTTATGGCAATAGTAAAACAACTATGTATAGTTTACGTTATGTTCTAGGCATTGTTTTAAGTGCTTTACATATATTAAACTATTTCATCTGCACACTGTCTCTATGATGTAGGTACTGTTGTTATCCCTATTTTACTGATGAAAAAATAAAATTTAGAAAATCACATCATTTGTATTTGTTTATCAATTTTATAGATGACATAGTGGGCATTCAGACTAAGATAACTAAAGTTGAGTACCAGAAAACCAATGCTAAACACTGTTTAGATTAATGAATCCATATCCTCAGAGATGACATTCCTATATTTACAAGGTATCCAATAAATACCAGTTAAATAAGTGTTAAATAAATTTTAAATATTAATAGAAGTGAAATCAGTGGAAAGTAGAATGTCAAAGACTTCATTCTTCTTGGATCAACTATCAACATTCATGGAAGCAGCAGTCAAGAAATCAAATGATGTTTTGCATTAGGCAAATCTGCTGCATGATACCTTGTTAAAGTGTTGAAGAACAAAGATATCAGCTTGAGGACTAAGGTGCGCCATGGTATTTTCAATAACTTCATTTGCATGTGAAAGCTGGACAGTGAATAAGGAAGACCATAGAAGAATTGATGCTTTTTAGTTATGGTGTTGGAGGAGAATATTGAAAGTGCCATGGGCTGCCAGAAGAACCAACAGACCCGTTTTGGAAAAAGTGCAGCCAGAGTGCTCCTTGGAGGCCAGGATGGGCAAACTTCGTCTCTCACACTTTGGACATATTGTCAAGAGGGACCAGTCACTAGAGAAGGATATCATGTTTGGTAAAGTGGAGGGTCAAAGAAAAAGAGGAAGACCCCCAGAGAGATGTATTGGCAAAGTGGCAGCATCAATGGGCTCAAGTGTGGCAACAGTAGTGAAGTTGGCCCAGGATCGTGCAGTGTTTCGTTCTGTTATGCATAGGTTCGCTATGAGTCGGTACCAACTCAATGGCACCTAACAACAACAACATACACAAGCATCATCAGAATTTCATGTTTAAGTGAAACACATATCCTTCAGTTAATCTCAGCATCTAGGAAAAAGGTAGCATTACTGAGGTTAATCACAGTCTGTATAATTCTCCACATAGTTTTTAGGCTTAGAAAAATCTCAGATTTTCTTTTTCATTTTTTAAAGCTTTTATTGTGCATTGAGTGATAGTTTACATGGGAGAACATCAGTTTTGTACTCATCCTATCGTATTTTGTATCATTGTAATGATTACAATCCCCTCCATGCATTACCATTCAACAATATTTGCTTCTATTCCTTCTTTTTGTTGTTGTTGTTGCTTTTTGATATAAACAAAAACCTTCAGGAATATATAATCATTTAAACAACCCAAGAGCACATTCTGTAAGTCTGACTTCTGGCCACCAGCCCAAGTCTTTGTTTTGAAGAGTCAAGAGTTCTCAGCTTCTCTGTCTCTCCATGTCATCATCTTTGCCTCCATCTCTGGTGTCGCTGCTTCTCTGGATTGTTGCTGTTGTTGTTAAGTGCCATTGGGTCGATTCCGACCCATAGCGACCCTGTATAAGGTTTCTGAGGAGCAGCTGGTTAGCTTGAACTGCCGACCTTGCAGTTCAAACGGCTTTGCTGTCTGGCGCATTAACCCACAGTGCCACACCAGGACTCCGCTTCTCTGGATAGGGACCCATAGTCTGCTCATGCTCTTCTCTCTTGATGGTCCTACTGTCCTCTGTTGCTGAAATGTAAGATTAACTACTCCCCACTTTATGTTACAAGACATCTACCTTTACAGTTGGGGCAATCACAATTAGTCATGATAACAATTACTCATAGAATCATAAGAATCTAATCCCCATCTCCTTTCACCAGACCCATCTAAACAAGATGAAAACTATTCAGTGAGGTTTCTATCTTGCCCCACACTCTGAAATTAAACTCCCTCTTGAAAACCTGTAAGCTAGCCAATTTGTGCCTTCATAGAACCCCATTTTAGGTAGCCAGTGTCTAATTTGTCTATCCCTGTCAACACTTTATACAGAGGGGATAGTTTGATCCTTGATGTGAAGACTCCTTCCCTCTTGGTTGGTATTTTGAGTTACTACATCCATAAGTATAAGCCAAGTTCATTAAATTGTAGCAATTTACACTTGTTTCCTTTATCAAATTTCTTCATCTTCTTCTATTCAAGTTCTGATCATCAAGCCATTGAAGCTATGTCAAATGGGTACTATCTGCAAGTTTGGGTGTTCTTGTGCACCTCCCCTCACTTCATATCAGCTAGACGCTTCACTCTCTGCTCTAGAACTCTGCTCTTCAGAGCTGCTCTATGTCCTTGTCCATGGGCTCAGGTATCCCCAGGTCTCACCACACTTTGGACCAACCAGCCCTTCCTCTTCTCTCCCTCATCTCCAGGTCAACAGGAGTCTATGGAACATGGTCGAACTCAGCCCATATTCCCCCTTTTACACTCCCCAGTAGACCAATGTGGTCACCAACATGCTTACATGCCTGCTCATGTGAAACTTAAGAGTTTCAGTCTTGAAGGGGAGCTTGTCCTGAAAGGATTTGATTGCTTGACTTGATGGCTTCCCAGTGAATAACTTGCTTGTTCTTATAGTAGTCTATCAGGCTGTCATTTTTATTTTCAAATTTTCCTGATGGTCTTTCTTTCAATAAGCATATTCTGTTCTTCTAGCTGCTCCAGGATGGCTTGCTTGTCCTTTCAAGTGCAAATGTTCCACCTCAGAAGGTTCTGCATGGGACTCAGGATTCCATTTAAGTTATTATACACTACAAAGGCTCAACAAGATGTCTGTTTCACTGGGCAAATTCTAGAACCCATTTTAGGTATTCAAATCAGTTATAGGCTAGAGATGGGCTTACATGTTTTCTGTAATCATGTTTCCTGATATTTTTTCCTAGCTCACTCAAGTGTCTATTTCACAATAGGCAAGGGAAGCCAACATTCATAAGACAGTCAAGCATCTTAACATTATCTTCCCTCTTTTACCCATTCATACTATGTCTTGATCCCTGTATTACAAAGCCCTGTTGTTCCAAGATTGACCATACATCTCTATTTACCTCTGTCCCATTTAGCCCATGCAAACCTAAGTACTCCCCTTTAAACCTTATTTTTCAATTCACTTCCCTCTTCTTGTGTATTGTACCCAAACTATGATGTGTCTGTCCCCTACCTTGTGCTCTACCATCCCCTCCCTCCCAGCCCTGGTAGCCAACAAAGGATTTTTTTTCTTTCTTTCTTTTAGTCTGGGTGTCTTTACTTAAGCTTCATATTTTTAATGTTTCTATGTTCTCCTTGGATTTTTATTTCTTTGGTATGTTGTGAAGTATTAATTTTCTTTGAGGATAACCTATATTCTATTAACTGTTTCCTCCATTTAAAACTGTCTATTTTACCCTGCCATTTACCTGACTGCCTCATCAGCTGGATCACTGTTCCTATATTTTTACCTTCTTTCACATTGTAATTGTTTTGATCATAGGCTGACATCCCAGATCCTCTAAATTCATCCTTGTAGTTGTGTTGTGTTCTGGACTCTTCCATCTGTCGATTGATTTCCTAATGATGTTGCCAAATATGTCAATCTCTGGTTTTTGTCTGTTCTTCTTTGTTCTCAGTCCAATGAACACCCTTTAAGATGTTTTGAAGTGCTGTGTTGCTTTTGACAAAGTCTCTTATCTTCTGTTTATCCTGGAATGTTTTTATTACACCATTGTATTTGATCGACAGCTTTGCTGTGTAGATAATTCTTGGTTGGCAGTTTACTTCTTTCAGGGTTTTATATATGTCTCCTCATTACCTTCTTGCCTGCATAGTTTCTGCTGAGAGATCAGAGCTTAATATGATTTGCTTGCCTTCATAAGTAACACTTCTCTTATCTCTAGCTGTTTTCATGATTCTCTCCTTGACTTTGATTTTGGAAAGCTTGATTATATGTCTTGATGATTTTATTTTGGGGTCTATACTTCCTGGGGTTCACTGAGCTTCTTGAATGCTTATCTTTTTGTTTTTCAGAATGTTAAGGAAATTTTCTTCCAGTAGTTCTTCAATGATCTCCATTGTGGTCATCCATGAGTCTGCCTGTTCAGGAATTCCAGTAGTTCTTAAGTTCATCTTCTTCATGTTGTCCCAC
>NW_006408530.1:26571765-26576676 GCF_000296735.1 Chrysochloris asiatica
TCATCCAGTATTCTGTGTTATTACTGTCAGAAGTCTGCACCGTGCTTCTCCCTAATCCAACGTCAAGTCCAGTCCACCTCAGATTTCTTGATTTAATTTAAACTTATTAAATTTAAAATTATTCTTAATTTTTGCAGAAGGAAGGCAGGGAATAAAGACAGCTGTCTCTAAGAACAAATAGAAGTTGAGTTTGTTTTTGTAGGAAATCTTGGAGAGTTTATATTAGATAGATGATAGATAGATAGATAGATAGATAGATAGATAGATAGATAGATAGAGAGAGACAGTTGTTCTTAAGCGAGACCAAGTTGGTTCCAATTCACAGTGACCCTGTATAGGGTTTTCAAGGAACAGCTGGTGGGTTAGAACTGCTGACCTTACAGATATAAAAGATATAAAAAGATGAAATTATTAAAAATAAATAAATTTCATGTCTACACCCTACACCAAAATGCATACCCTTCCCAGAGCCTCAGAATATAACTTTATTTGGAAATGGAACCATTGTAGACATAATTAGTTAGATTAGGTAATATTGATGTAGATTGGGCCCTTAGTCCAATTCGTCTATTGTCTTTATAAGAAAAAAGAGACACAGAGAAGCAATAGAAGGGAAGTGTTATGTGATGACAGAGGCAAAAAACTGAATGACATATGACTTGTTTTTTCTTCTTCAAATATTCTGCATTGTGGTGATTTTTTAAAAACAATAAGGATATATGCAAACCAAGAAAAACAGAACATGTGCATATCTATACATATAAATACCTTTTCTATAAGTCTATAGTGAGTGAATCAAAATAAGCTATTATGTTGAAAAAAAAACCTCTTCATTGTTTAAAAATAGGTTGCCTTTATAGGTTACAAAATAGTTTATACATGTGATGGCACAAAATAAAGCAGTCTGGATCATTAGAAACAGTCCAAACTTAGTTGAGTCTTTCAGCTTTGTTAGAACAGAAACAAATAGCCAGAGAAATGAATAGCATTTTTCACAGGTAGAGGTGTGATGCTCACAGAAAAAAGGGAATTATCTCAAGGTTGAAATGTTGATACCAAATTCTGTGATACTTTCTTTTCTAAAATCTATTTGAAATCTTAAGTACTAAAAGTGTATTTTTGTGTAGGAATGTGTACTTACATATATACTTTCAAGCACAGAAGTCAGACCACAAACCCAAACCCACACTTATTTATCATGTATTTAATCATTCTTTATCTTTTCATGAAGTGGAAAAGCTATCTTGAATAAAACATTAAACTGATACGTCTGTCTTTCAAGGAGTCCTTTATTTAAGTCCTTCTTTCAAAAACTGCAGAAGCTATCTTACCTTGGTAAATTCTAAGATAGAACAAATAAATACCTAGGGAGCAATCTTCTCAGGCTTAAAAAAAAAAAAACATGTTTGTATCAATTACTGACATAAGTCACCTTCAGGGCTTCATTACAGGAAGTATTTATTTCTGTGCATACTGATCTCTGTCAAAGGGTTCAGTTCTTTCTTTAGGATAAAATACAAATGATACTAAATCTCTTGTAAGTCCCCAAGCTCATTCATTATGTCTGAAGGATCATGGGATTAGTCTAGGAGTATGTGGGGGAGGATGGAAGAGGTTGGGGGCTCCAGGAGGCAGTGTTAGAAGGAAGTGCAGGCTGTTATGATTGAACTACACTGCATTCATCATTCCCGTATTAGATATCCAATGACAGAGTAT
This sequence comes from Chrysochloris asiatica, assembly GCF_000296735.1. NCBI lineage: Eukaryota > Metazoa > Chordata > Mammalia > Afrosoricida > Chrysochloridae > Chrysochloris > Chrysochloris asiatica. The sequence goes on from NW_006408530.1 coordinate 26,573,482, forward strand.
AGAGCTCCTTCAACAGACCTCTAAGAATGCACATCACATGAACAATGAATGCTGTCCTTCACAGGAAGAAAGAGAAAGATCAGAGAGAGAAAAGGACGAAGGAAAAAAAAAAATTAGAGAGGGAGGGAGGAGTGAGGAATAAAGAATGAGTGAGTGAGTACAACAATCTATTGTCATGTCGTCAATCCCAATTCATGGAAACCCCATGTGTTACAGAGTAGAATTGCACCATAGGATTTTCTTATCTATAATATTTACAGAAATAGTTTCTCAGGGCTTTCTTCCACAGTATTGTTGGTTGGGTTCAAACTATCAATCTTTATGTTGGTGTTGGTATTGTTATTTAGTGTTGTGGAGTCAGTTCTGACTCAGCGACCCACTATAGGGTTTCCAAGGAGTGGTTGGTGGGTTTGAATTGCCAACCTATCAATTAAGTTATGGTTAGCAAACCAGTTCTTATCCTACAGAACTAAGCCAGGTAGCACAAACCATTTGAACCACCCAGGGATTGTGAGTGAGTAGGTAGGTGAGTAAAATGAGAAACACCAGCTTTTCCACTATTGGGAGTTATAATAGCATTATCATTTTTTGTAACTATTATTTACATATCCAAAGCAACCTTACATTTTTCAATAAGGCTTGAAAAATTGCCTGCTCAAGTTTTCAAGTGTCTTTGGTTTTAAATGGATCATTAAAATGTTGCTTTTGCTTTAATTAAATAAACAAAATAGTCACTTTATTCCTACATGAACCTCCAGGATTTTCAATTAGTTATTTCTGCATTAAGCCTGACTGAGTTGCTATGCTAATGTACTTTTATCATTTTGCCAAAAATAAGCCTGTGACTGGTTTATAAGAGAATAGGATGCCTCTGACTTTCATAGGTCTCCTGCCACTGGCATTGTGAATATAAGAACAAGTTCCACTGCTTCACAAACACCATTAATTTGCAGCTTATGCAAATCAGAAGCCTATTATTTTAACTGTTTTAATAAGCAATGAAATCAGGGCTATTGTTAGCCCACTTATCATGAAGGGAAGTGTTCTCTAACTGCAAAATATTACTCCACTACTATCATCAGTATTGTCGTTATTGTATTAAGAAAATATTATGGGATATAGAGAAAGTTTTGCATAAAGTAAGATTTTATCTAAGACAATGTTCTCTTTCAACAGCAGTGGCAATTACATTACAGTGATAACACCATAATTATTTTTCATGCTATATTGTTTGTGGTTTATAAAGGCATTTTCTTTGTATTTCTTTACTTCTTCCTTACCTCTGTTTCCTTTCATTTTGTGGTAGACAGGGAGAGGGAAGATGGGAGAAAAACCTTTAGATAACTTCTGATAAATTGCAAGAGCCTAGTAAAAAGGAAGTGTTACATATAATGAAGACATTGGACCCTAAAGAGATTTCAACTGCCAAATTGCAAGGATAGCTGATGATTTCCTGAGCATCAGTATCCTTTTATTTTTGAAGAATGGTTAGCAGCAGGTGTATGATGAAGATGTGTGACTCAAAGGTCCCTGGAGCTCAAAACACCAAATAGATTATTTTCAATGAAAAGAGAATCCGTTTTCTTACTCAGAATAACATACTGGATATTTGATTTCTGAAAGTCTATGTGTATATATGCAGTATAGGATTCTATGTGTGTCAGCCCTGATTTTGGGTAAGAAATCCTAGTGTGGCACCACTAGGTGTATAGTAAATTAGCACTGGACAGCTAACCATAAGGTTGGTGGTTCAAACCCACCAGTCTTGCAAACCCTGTACATGTAGTTCAGGGCTGAACCAACTTGACAACCCTGAACAATAACAATCCTACTTTTTAACTTTGGTTGCTACTATGCCTTGCACAGTATCATGTACACAAATACAGGCACTCAACAAAAAGCATATTGACTGAGAAGATAAATACAGTAAGTTTCAGGCTTCCTAAATTACATCAGCCCCTTCCAAGATTCTTGGAATACGTAATTGCATACCTGTACGTTTATATTTGGAGTCCTGTTGTGGTGTTGAAGGTCAAGGCACTGGACTGTAAAGTTGGTTTGAACCACAAGATCAGTGGTTCAAGCTCACCAGCCACTTCTCAGAAACAGGATTGCTATGGGTAAGAACTGACTCAACAGCACTTAACAACAACAACAAGTTTACATTTATGGAGTTCCTAATTGTGCAGTGTTAACACATTTGACACATTTGAAGTTTCATATCCATTCAAAGGAACCTCAGAAGAAAGATTTCTATTATAGAAACAATCAGCCATTGGAAACCCTATGGGACATAGTTCTACTCTGACACACATGGGTCATCATATGTTGGAGACTAGTTGACAGAAAACTTGTTTAATTTTACATTTTTTAAAAAAATATTTATTTTCGTTATTTACTTATTTAAACTTTTTTATTGTAAATTGAGTGAAGGTTTATAGACAAGATCATCATTTTTTACATCCAACAATTCATGCATTTTGTGTCATCTCAATGATTATAATCCCTCCCTGCAACAACGTTTATCCCACTTCCTCCCTGTGGTTCCTGTTTCCATTCCATCTACATTCTCAACTTTTTCCTTAGGTAAATGCTGGCCTTTGATTTTGAATGCCTTAATAGTTAGTGTTCTTGTCCCCACTACATATCTATCTACTTCATGGTTGAAAACTGGGCCACGAGGGCGAGTTCCTTTCCAGATCTGAAGGATGCGCCAAGCCACAGTCTCAGGTTCCCCCAGTCTCTTTCTGACCAGTTGTTGCTGTTAGGTGCCATAGAGTTGGTACTAACTCATACATCTTACGCACAGAAGAATGAAACACTGCTCAATCCTGGGCCAACCTCACTACTGTTGCCACGCTTGAGTCCATCAATGCTGCCACTTGGCCAATCCATCTAGTTGGGGATCTTCCTCTTTTTCTCTGACACTCCACCTTATCACACATGATATCCTTCTCCAGTGACTGGTCCCTCCTGACAATATGTCTGAAGTATGAGAGATGAAATTTGGCCATCTTGGCCTCCAAGGAGCACTCCGGCTACACTTCTTCCAAAATAGATCTGTTGGTTCTTTTGGCAGCCCATGGCACTTTCAAATATTATCCTCCAACACCACAACTCAAAGACATCAATTTTTCTGTGGTCTTCCTTATTCACTGTCCAGCTTTCACATGCATATGAGGTTATTGAAAATAC
>NW_006408530.1:26577746-26579570 GCF_000296735.1 Chrysochloris asiatica
TCATTGGCTCTTGATCATATGCTACCTCTTGAAATGGTTGAACATTAACCATTTCCTTTTGGTACAGTGACTGTGTATTCCTTCCATCTTCTTTTGATACTTTCTGCATCATTCATTCAACAATTTGCTCAGAGAATGTTTCAATAATGAAAGGCGAGGTTTGAATTTTTTCTTCAGTTCCCCCAAATTGAGCAATGCTGGGCATGTTCTTCCTTTTTGGTTTTCTGATTCCAGATCTTTGCAAATTTTGTTGTAATATTTGGCTTTATCTTCTCAAGCTGATATTTGAAATTTTCTGTTCAACTCTTGTACCTCCTCATTTCTTCCATTGGAAAAGCTCCATGTCATTAGTGAAAACAAGGCAGACTGTAGAACAGGCCATCAATTACTCATATGCAAATTCAAACTGAAGTTGAAGAAAATGAAAACAAGTCCACAAGAACCAAAATATGACCTTGGATATGTCCTACCTGAATTAGGGGTCATCTGAAGAACAGATTTGATATATTAAACACTAAAGATGAAAAACCAGAAGAGTTATGGGATGACATAAAGAACATCAAACACGAAGAAAGCAAAAAGTCATTAAGAAGACAAGAAAGAAGGAAAAGGTAAAAATGGATGTCAGAAGAGACACTGAAACTTCTGACCAATAGGCCTGGTCTTTTACTGACAATGAATATAATAATCAAATGTGCAATCCTGTCCTTAATCAAAGCAACTTTTCTGTCACCACTATATATGTTTGAGTAGTTTATTATTATCTATAGGATAAAGAATATATTCTTCCTCCTCTAAAGTTCTCCCAGTTTTATGGGCTACTGCTTCTTCTGTTGGGTTATTGGTGGCTCAGTGCTAGCATCCTTGCCTTTCATGACAGAAATTGTTTCTAGTCCCAGCCAGCGCACCTTGTGTGGAGCTACCACTGGTCTGTCAGTGGTGGATGGTGTGTTACTATGATGCCGAGCAGGTTTCAGTGGAATTTCCAAACTAAGACTAGGAAAAAAGGCCTAGAAATCTACTTCTGAAACACAGCTACTGAGAACCCTATGGGTCACAATGGTCCAGTCCACAACTAATCACGCAGATGCTATAGGACTGAGAGCATTCTCATTTTTTAAAAATAAAGTTTTATTGTGAGGTTTACATGGAAGAATACCAGTTTTGCATTCATCCTACTGTACTTCATTTCATTTCAGTGATTACAATCCCCTCCATGCATCATCAAATAACCAAAGAGTACACCCCACAGGTCCACCCCTCAGCTGTCAGCAAACAGCCCTCTCCCTCCCTGAGTACTGTATCCCCAGCTGCTCCATCTGTCCACATCATCTTCTCTGTCTCCATCCCTGGTATCTCTGCCTCTCTGGGTAGGGTCCTGCTCTCTCCACTCTTCTCACTTGATGGTCCCAGGGACCTCCACTCCTGGGATGCAAATTCAATCACTTCCATCCTTTTGTCAAAACACATCTACCTCTATATTTCCTACCCTCACAGTCAGTCCAGATGCCAATTATTCACTGTTGTACCACAAGAGTCTTATCACCATTTTCTTTTGCCAGCCCAGTCCCACCAGATTGGAAATCATTCAGGGAGATTCTACTTTCCCTGCCACAGCTGGAACTAGGCTCCCTCTTGAAAGCTTGTAAGCTAGTCACTTCTTGCCTTTATCGGCTGACAACCTCTCCCCCCATTTTGGGTAGCCAATGTCTAACTTGCCCATCCCTGTCAACCCTGTGTACCAAGGGGTGAGAGTGATCCTCGCTGTAAAGATGTGTTCCCTTTTTTGAGCTACTACATCCATAAGTATAGATACAGTTCATC
>NW_006408530.1:26591453-26592622 GCF_000296735.1 Chrysochloris asiatica
GAATAGGCTCTGCAAGAGGCCTATTTCACTGGGCAAGTTCTAGAACCCCGTTTAGGTATTCCAATTAGTTATAGGCTAAAGATGGGCTTCCAAGGTTTCTGTAATCATGTTTCCCGACATTCCTTACTATCCCACTGAAGTGTCTATTTTGCAATAGTAGGCAAAGGAAACCAATATTCGTAAGACAGTCAAGCATCTTAGTATTACTTCCCTTCTCCAAACTATGCCTTGAGCCCTGTATCACAGAGCCCTATTGTTCCAAGATTGAGCATGCATCACTATTTATCTCTGTCCCATTAAGCCCATGCAAACCTGTCTCAGTGTTCCCCTATCTACTTTGTTCTTCCACCACTTTCACCTTCTAGTATTTATCTTCCCAACACCTGAACTATGATGTGTCTGCCCCCTAACCTCCCCACAACAACACCACAGGTAACCACCAAAGACTTTTTTTTTTTTCTTTTAGTGTGGGTATTTGTTTAACCTTTTACAGTAATAGTCTTATGCAATATTTGTCCTTTTGTGACTGATTAATTTCACTCAGAATAATGTCCTCAAGGTTCATCCATGTTATGCAGTGGCTTGCAGCTTCCTTGTTATTCTTCAAGATAATACATACAATAATATTCCATAGTATGTATGTACCAAAGTTTGTTTATCCATTCTTATATTGATGGACACTTAGGCTGTCTCCATCTTTTTTCTTTTGTGAATAGTGCTGCTATGAACATTTGTGTGCATATATCTATTTGTTTTACAGCTTGTGTTTCTTGTGGATATATATACCAAGTAGAGGAATTGCTGGATCATATGGTATTTCTATTCCCAACTTTCTGAGGTAGCAACATACTGTTTTCCAGAGTTGTTGGACCATTTTGCATTCCCACTAGCAATTTAGGATGGTCCCAGTCTCTCTGCATCCTCAACAGCATTTATTATCCTCTACATTTTTTTAACTTTACTGTTATTGCTGGTGTGAGATGATATCTCATTGTTGTTTGATTTACATCTCTTTAGTGGTTACGAATCGGGCTGCGAACCTTAAGGCCAGCAGTTCGAAACTACCAGCAGCTCCGCGGGAGAAAGATGAGGCGTTCTGCTCCCGTAAAGATTTACAGCCTCGGAAACCCTGTACAGGGTCGCTATGGGTTGGAACTGACTCGACGGCA
>NW_006408530.1:26593232-26604128 GCF_000296735.1 Chrysochloris asiatica
AGGCTGTTTTGGTCACTGTAGCCATGTAGTAAATTTTGAAATCAGAAAGTCAGAGACCTTCAGGACCTACTTTTTGTGTCAATAAATTGTTATGTCTAATTAAATACATGAATAAATGAATGAGGAGGCAAAGCATTCCTGAAGATATTAGTTCTCTTATCTGTGCTTACTGATCATCAAGGTACAATTTAGAAGCCCCCTCCCCCAACCTTTGGAAATACTTGGTGTCTAAAATTCCCTAATTCTAAACTTTTCTTAATTATCTATAAACTAGCTTCCACACTGTTCACCCAATCTGAAAAGTCCCCTTACCAAAAGGCGGAAAAAATGTTTTGATATTTCTAGACTCTATGCTCACTTTTGAATTAACTGTCTGCCTGTTCGGCCAGGTTCCCATGGTTAGTAATTTTAGAAATATTATAGAGAAACTCCTTGGCCCCTTTACTCAATCAACCTAAGAGTCCTAATGCAGAAAAATATTAAATGTCATTAAACAAGTCTGTCTTAAACTTTAATAGATCATTTTAGCCATACTTTCCTAATTAATCCTCACAGTATTATTCTAAACTGTTTGCAAGTATTTGAGATCTCAGCATCCTTCACTAACAACTAATATTCTGCTGTTGGTTTCTCCTCTCAGATGACAATAGCTACCTAGCACATTAAGGAGCCCTAGTCACATAGTGGATTATGGGCTTGGCTGCTAACCTCAAGGTCAGTAGTTTGAATCTACCAGTCACTCGCAGTAGAAAGAAGACGCTTTCTGCTCCTGTAAAGATTTACAGCCTCAGCATACAGTTGCTGAGTAAGAACCAACTCAATGGCACACAACCACCACCACCTGTTGTTGTTCCAATAAAAGTCAGTTTCAATTCATAATGACCCTGTATAGTGTCTCCTAGGGGTGGCTGGTGAGTTTGAACCTCAAAAATTTTGGTTAACAGTCAAGCACTATCCTACAGCAGCACACTAGGACTCTTCCAACCACCACCACCTAGCACACTGAAAACAAGAAGGCACACAATGTGTAGATGAAGTTGAAATCACCGAGACTGTATCTGCTCAACCGGAAATCCTTCAGCACATATATCAGTGATGGCACTGACCATGGGATTTAAAAAAAAAAAAAAAGAGGGGAAGAAATAGAACAATATTTTCATTTTATGAGGTTTAATTATGGAATTCTGGTGTAGTGTTGTAGGATAAGCACAGGACTGCTAACCACAAGGTCAGAGTTTCGTACCCACCAGTTGCTCCTCAGAAACCATATCTAGTGTCATGCTGAGTCAGAATCAATTTGAGAGCACTTAATAACAACAACAAGATTAATTAGTACCACCACCTCAAAGAGGAGTCTTTGTTAAATTAAAAAGAAATTTTAAAGACACAGGTCACTGAATTTCAGTAGAGATTATTTGTTAAGAACTTAATCATAAATGATTGCTTACATGCTCTTCGTAAGGAGCTCGGGTACCATAGTGGTTATGAGATGAGCTGCTAATCTCAAGTTCAACAGTTCAAACCAACTAGCAGTTCCATGAGAGAAAGTTGAGGCTTTCTGCTCCAATAAAGGTTTACAGCCTCAGAAACCCTATACAAGGTCGCTAGGTGTCGGAATTGACTCCACGGCACATAACCACCAACAAGTGTTCTTTATAGAAATACGTATAAAATATTACTTCTATGATTTTGAATTTCAGAATGCTTTCCAAATTGCATGGTAGTATTGAGTATATTTATGTGCCCATGGCTTTCCAACAAGGACACATAAATATAAATTAAATCCTACAATAAGGAGTTCAGTGCTGATGTCAGTAACATGGAGGCAAAGATTTTATCTTTAGAAAAATAGTACAAGTATTTTTATTTCACTTAAGTAGACAGGAACCTCATTTAAAGTGGCATATGCTTCTTATTAAGTGTATAAAAATGTTTTTGCTATGTAAAAGCACAAGTGCTAATGAGAAAGGACTTTGATTAATAGATTCACTTAGGAGAGAGTAAGCACGCCGAATTGTGCAAATTTGAGAACTGTGTCACCATATTTTATGCATGATAAATATTTTGTTGGTTATAGACCAACTGATGTAAGACATCTCTATACAGAACATTTAAATAATAATTATAGCTAAATGTATTAAAGTCTTTAATAGGTCTCAGGCACTCTTCTAAATACTTTCTGCCTATGTGCTAATTTAATCTCCATCAAGATTAATCAAGAAGGTACTACTTGATATTCATTTTGTAGATAAGGATAGGAAATTCAGAAAGTTTAAGTAATTTGTTTATGGTCATACAAAGCTAATTTTTGTAGCTTGCCATAGGATTCAAGAGTTAGTTCTGTTAATCACCTCTGTCAGCACAAAAATAAGCACCGTCTATTCTGGAATTTAGGAGTCTTGCTGTGGTGCTGTGGGTTACTGCGCTGGACTATAAAGTCAGTTTGAACCCCAGGGTCAGTGGTTCAAGCTCACCAGCCATTCCTTGGAAACCCTGTACAGGGTCACTAGGGTTTGGAACTGACTCAACAGCACTTAACAACAACAGTATTCTGTAATTTATATTTTACAAGTGAACCATATTATTGGAGTCCCTTACCATGTATTTGGAGTGCTGGTGTAGCACTATAGGGAAAGCACTGGACCCCAAGGACAGTTTGAACTATAAGAGCAATGGTTCAAATCCTCCAGCCACTCCTGGGAAAACTTTTACCTGGTTGCTATGAGTCAGAATCAACTTGGCAGCACTAAACAACAACCGTCTTCATGTATTTGGTGTAAAAAGGACCCATTATAAGTAGTAGTTTTATTATAGAGAGCTCAGTGGTTGGATTGACTTAACTGAAAATTACAAGAACTAGTGAAAAGGACTGAGTGTTTGGAACCAGATAGCTTTAGATGTCAAAGTTCACTTTTCAGTCCCTAGCTTAGTGACTGTGTTCAATTTACTTAAGTTTTTCTAAATTCAGTTTTCTCCTTTTTGAAATTAGAATGATAGTGCTAATTTTCAAGCTTTGTGTAACTACAGAGGTGATCTATACAAATAGAATGGGTTTTCTGTATGTTTGTCTGTTTCTCACAACCTGAAAACAGAAAACTATTAACTTATCAAAACAGAATAAAGCCCACATGAAAGAATGGGACATTATAGAAAAAAGCATAGATGGATTTGAAAAGTAGCCTAATAAAAATATTTAAATGAATAAAATATACGGTAATTTAAAATAATGGCACATAGTGCATACTACATAGCACATGGCGTACAATTGCTAAGAGAAATTTTATAATAGGAGATATATCTTAGAAAATTATCTAGAATGTAGATGAGAGAAAGGAAGAAGGTGAAGAGTTCGGAAATAAGAAGGACATGTAAGATTCAGAGGGATACAAGAAGGTTCAACATGTGTGCTGTGCTGTGCAGTGAATCATTGTCTAATGTCTCTTCTAGCCATAGTAAGGAGTCCTGGTGTGGTGTTGTAGGATAAGCACTGGACTGCTAACCACAAGTACAGTGACTCAAATCCACCTGCCACTAATTGGAAAGCCTTATACATGGTTACCATGAGTTGGAGCTGACATATGTACATAACAACAACAACAATAATTAGCCATTTGTAATCAGTTTGTAAACTCCCACCAAGAAATACTTTTGCCCTAATAGGTGTGGGTAATAGAAGATGGATGAAGATGCTTACCAGATTGTATGTTTCAGTGATGGGTGATGAGCAAGATTAACTGTGACTGTAAAAGCCTGGGATTATGACATGAATAAAACGAACCATCACAGAAGCTGGTATAGGGAATCTTACTACCACCAAAGTGTAGCCTGTCCTCTAGACCTCTGAGCATTGCAACGCTTGGTCCAGGGAGAGAAAGCTGTGACACCAGAGGAGTGACAGAGGAGTAGCAGCAGAATAAAGACCAAATGCATGAGACAGAGTGGGGCTTCCCAGCCCACAGAACAAGAAAAGCCAAATAATTTTGGACAGGAGATGTGCTTGCAGAGTGGTGTGCCTCTAGGCAGTTAATTGGGGAAGCTAGGTTTGCTGACCCATGAATCTAGAGTCGAGTACCTTCCAGCTGAGGCTCATCATGGAATGGTATGCCCTTTGAGCATTTATCAGCAGCCCTAAAAGAGCTGATTGGCTGGGCAAAGAAAGGCCTGCCTTTGGGCACAACTGAAAAGAGGCTGTCCTGACTGGAAGAACTGTTCCTTGAACATTTCTGACCCTAAATTGCATCCTGTTAACCTCTCTGAATGGTTTAAAATCAGGAAAGGTGTGTGTCAGGGTTGTATCCTTTCACCATACTTATTCAATCTGTATCTTAAGCAAATAATCCTAGAAGTTGGATTATATAAAGAATGTGGCATCAAGATTGGAGGAACACTCGTTGACAACCTGCCATATGTAGATGATATAACCTTGCTTACTTAAAATATTTACTGGTGAAGATCAAAAACCACAGCCTTCAGTACATTTCTTTACATTGGGTTGACCCTCGATGTAAAGGAATAAAAAATCCCCACTACTGGACCAATAAATAACATCAAGATAAATGGAGAAATAACTGAAGTTGAAAAAGACTTCATTTAGCTTGGATTCACCATCAAACCTCATGGAAGCAGCAGTCAATAAATCAAATGATACATTGCATCAGGCAAATCTGCTGCTCAAAGCCTGTTAGGAGCAAAGATATCAGTTTAAAGACTGACCCAAGCCATGGTATTTTTCAATATCCTAAAGGAGCTCTGGTAGCGTAGTGGTTACGAGTCAGGTTGTGAACCGTAAGCTCAGCAGTTCAAAACTACCAGCTGCTCTGCGGGAGAAAGATGAGGCTTTCTGCTCCCATAAAGATTTACAGCCTCAGAAACCCTGTACAGGGTCGTTATGAGTTGGAATCGACTCCACGGCACATAACAACAACAACAACAATATGCATGTGAAAATTGTACAATGAATAAAGAAGACTGTAGAAGAATTAATGCATTTGAGTTATGGTGTTGGAAAAGAATATTAAAAGTGCCGTGGACTACCAGAAGAAGAAATAAATCAGTCTTAAAAGAAGTACAACCAGATGGCTTCTTGTAGCCAAAATGACCAGATGTTGTCTCTCCTACTTCTGACATATTTTCACAAGGGGCCATTCACTAGAGAAAGACATCATACTCGGTAAAGTGGAGGGTCAACAAAAAAAAAAGGGAGACCCCAACAAGATGGATTGACACAGTGGCAGAAGCCATGGGCTCAAGCATAGCAGCAATTGTGAGGATGACACAGGACCAGGTGGTGTTGTGTTCTGTTGTACAGAGAGTCCCTATGGGTAGGAACCAACTCAACAGCACCTAACAACCTCCCTAATAAACTCCATAACAATGAGTATGTTGTCTTTGTTCTATGTAACCATTGAAATGAATTATCAGCCCCAGCTGCGTAGAGAATACTGTATGAGGTATGGTGTGTGTCCAGACACACTGAGCCAACCCTATGCAATAAAGACATGGGAGACTATTTGAAACAATTACAGATGGTGATCCTGGAGCCTGAGCATCAGAGGATAGGACAGATGTGTACTGAGTGCTGACTGGAAGAGAAAGCTCAACAAGAGCAGTGAGAGAGAAGAAAAGTGGATGGACTGTAGGCTGGTGTGGAGCAGCACAGCCATCTTGAGCTTTTTCAAGTAGCTGTTGATACTCTGGCCTGTGGACATGGAAGCAAGGAAACACCATTCACCCTTGTTCCCATGCTCTCCTGGTAGATGGGCCATGGCCAATCACTACCTTTACCAGCCCAGAGTCCAGTGTCATCAACTCCTACACAGTCTCTGCTCTGCCTGGGGAGAGGCACCAAGCACAATACCCCTGAATCTGGAGGTGAGTGAACCTACTGTGAATTACATTACATAGTGAACAGAGAACTAACTGAATTCACACTTCCATTCTCTACCACATACATTAGGTGTGAGGGCCTAAGAATCCACCAGTATAAAATCATCAGCTAAACATAAATACCACACCACAATGTCTTGAAGAAAACAGAAAATTGCAGCTTACATAAAGAAACAAGATATATGGTCTCAAATAACTCATCAAAAAAAAAAAAAAAACAGAAATGGTATCCAAACTACCTGGTAAGGGTTTTAAAAGTATGCTAATTAGGCAACTCCAGTAGATGGAGAGGAAGATTAAGAAAACTATGGATAAAATAAAGGAAAACTTAGACAAAACTATAGAAAAAAATTGGGAGACAAATTGAAAAAAAATAATTGAAGAAATAGGAATCATACAAAATCAGCAATTAGAAAACCAAATGACTAACACTAAAGTCTTCAGAAATAGATAATATACTGAAAGGGCAAAGAAATAGAATTGAATTAACAGAAAGCTGAATTACTGACCTTGAGGAAGACCCCTCAGTAATTATTTGTTAGAGAAACAATCAGAAAAAAGGATACAAAAATCAGATTTATGTGGGACACTATCTAGAGGAATAACTTATATTTTACAGAAATTTCAGAACTGAAAGAAACAAAACCTCCCATAGAGAATATTGTCAGAGTTGTTAGAAGAAAACCTCCCTAACATCATAAAAGACAAATGATAGTCCTTCAAACTCCAAACAAAATAGACCCCAAAAGAACAACTTCAAGACATATTATAATCAAACTTTTCAAAACCAAAGACAAGGGAAGAATCCTGAGAGCAGCTAAAAATAAAACTAAGTTACCTACAAAGAATAATTAATAAGACTAAGTTCTGGTTTCTCAGAAGAAACCATGCAGACAAGAAGACAATGTAATGACATATAAATGTCTGAAAGAAAATTTACCAACTAAAAATTATATATCCAATAAAACTATCCATCTGAAATTAAGTCATTGTCAGACAAACAAATTAAAAGAATATAAAAAACCAGACCAACTTTACAAAAAATACTGGACATAGAACCAATAACAGCAGACAACAGCCTGAGATTAACATACATGAAAAAATCACCAATACTCAACCCAGATATATTGTTGTTATTAATGCTGTCAAGTCAGATCCATCTCATAGTGACCCTGTATAGTTTTTCTGAGGAGCAGCTGGTGGGTTTGAACTGTCAACCTTGTGGTTCACAGTCCAGCACTGATCCTACCTCACACATGAAGACAACTCAGATAGAGAAGTATGCAAAGTAAAACAGACCTGTTGTAGATGTTAAGTGCCAATGAGTCAGTTCTGACTCATACGGACCTTGTATAGGGTAGAGAACCAGAGTGACGTTAGCAGCAACAACAACAACAAAAATAAAGTGAAAAGAGGGAATCATCCACTTACGCTACATTCCATAATCAATCACTCCTTTTCAATCTCCAAACTTGTGTCTCAAGTGTATTGGGGAAACTCTACTTTCAGGAACAAGGCAAATAGGAATGGTTAACAGGGTTACTATATTCAGGTCATGACCACCCTAAAAACTGATGAAATCACCCTAACTACTGGAACAGAAAAACAATACAATGACCATAAATTCTGAGGTTTCCTTTCCTCTTAAAAACCAGACTTCTCTCCAATTGGAGAAATAGATTTGGCAGATTACCACATCCCTGTCCTTCTGTATATCCAGAAACAATAAATGTTTGCCCTTTGTTTTGAGCCCTGCCTGAGAGTTGACTGTTAGTGGCAGATGACTGAGAAGCCTTTCTTGCAGTTGCACAATATAAGCCACAATCTTATGTTAGACATTTGAATGAGACAGACTTTGTATATATTATGCCGTAGTGTTCTAATGTCTCTTCACTTGTCTCCTAAGAAAGGAATGTCCCTGATCTCATGATAGTGAAATCATCAAAGTCTACTCCAGTGGCAAATTGATAGTTTTTACCATCAATGACATGAAAGAAAAAATGTTCTTCAGACTATTCTTGGGAGCAATGTGGCTTTGTAAGGATACTGATTTACAGAAGCAGAAAGCCCCATCTTTCTCCTGCAAAGGCACTTGATATATTCGAACCAACAACACTGCAGTTAACAGCCCAATACTTAACAAACTACAGTACCAGGACTTCCAAACATGGATATATTAATTTTATTTTAATTTCCTAGTTTCACTTGCTTGTAAATGCCTTTGTCACCACTGTGGTTGTTGCTAGGTGCCGGCAAGTCAGATCTGACACATAAAGACCCTATGCACAACAGAATTAAGTCTGGCTGGTCCTGTGTCATCGTCACATTGTAATGTTTGTGCCCATTGCTGTTGCCACTGTGTTAATCCATCTCTTTGGTTGGTCTTACTCCTTTTCTAGGACCCTCTGCTTTACCAAGTATGATATCTTTCTTCAGGAACTTGTTTTGGTTAATTGCCTTCGAGTCAGTTCTGACTCATAGAGAAACTTATACAGGTTTCTGAGGAGTGACTAGTGGTGGGTTTGAACTGATGACCTTGTACTTATTCTACAGTGCCACCCCACTGCGTATCCTACAGCACCTCACCAGGACTCTCCAGAAACTGTTGTTGTTATTTACTGTGTTCTTTATTGGTCCAATTGTGAGAATCTTTGTTTCCTTTACATTGAAATACAATCCATACTGAATGTTGTAGTCTATGATCTTTATCAATAAGTATTTTAAGTCCTCTTCACTTGCAGCATGCAAGTTTTTATCATCTGCATATAGAAAGTTATTAATAAGTCTTTTTCCAGTCCCAATTCCATGTTCTTCTCCATATAACCCAGCTTCTTTAATTATTTGCTCAGAAGACAGGTTGAATAAATACGGTGAAAGTATACACCTTTCCTGCTTTTAAACAATTTAGTATCACCTTGTTCTGTTTAACAATTTCCACTTGGTCTATGTACAGGTTCCTCAAGAGCACAGTTAAGTTTCCTGGAATACCTATTCTTTGCAATGTTATCCATAGTTTGTCACAGTCTACATAGTCAAAAATGTTTGCATAGTCAATAAAGCACTAGTAAATATCTTTCTGATGTTTGCTGCTTTCAGTCATGATCCATCTGCCACCATACTTTTCTATTAAAAGGAGAATTAAATTATTTCACAACAGAACAAAGAATCATATACAGTAGCATTAAACAAAGTTAAAAATTTTAAATAATACATTCATTGCTAGCTCTGACTATTGAAAATATTTACATATTCCTGTTGCTAACATAATTTGGTATATGTGAGAATATCTTAGGTTGGGTTTTCCAAAGAAGCAAAATCAGTGATTATATATATATCGAGAGAGAGAGAGAGAGGAGAGAGAGAAAGATTTATCTCCAGGTAATGGCTTTTGGCTAGATACTTCTCCTGACTCATAACTGATGAATGCTATAACTGATGAATGCTAAGATTAGTAGGAAATTTGGTAGAATTGGATGTCAGATGAGCCAGATATAGGATCCAAATAGAGCAATACGGCAGAGAGCATTACCAGAATGTCCATATATATTGGATGAAGGTCACAGTGCCAAGAAAACTACCTTTCATTTGTTCATGGACTATTCATACCAGATTTTATGAAGGAGATCATTACATTATATCAGATCTCATCACGTGGGATGATTACATCACTGAATAACTGCAAGACTATATCATAAAAGTCAAACCATGGGAATCATGGCCCAGTCAATTCAACACAACATTTACCATGACAGGTACACAGTGAGAATGCAGAAATTCAAAATGTAGAACTCCAAGCTTCAAAACAGAAATCAAGAATCACTTATCAATGATCGTTCCAAGTTTTTTACCTATTACGTGCTGTCAGCATGCCAACATAGTTCATCTGTCTATGATTCAGAAGGGATGCAGAAGGAGGTGGACACAGAAAAATTCAATCTTTGACATTTCCTGTCCAGTGTCATATTATTTTAATAGAACTTCAAGAAGCAGCAAACACACATAATGCATTTCATGTATGATTGATAGAGAGTGTAGGTTTGCTTACTCTATGTCTGACAATGAGAAGCAATGGCAACTCTAGCATTATAAATAAGAGTACTGACAGCTGAGCAGGTATTGCCTGCCTGCAGACCCTCACACCCAGTGCAGATTTAATTCTCATCCATCATCAGAAACATAAACTTCACTTAAAATATTTGATGCATTTCATTTTGTAACCCTGATGAGTATGATTGAATATGTTTTTTGCTATCTAAAATATGAAAACTGATTAACAATTTAATTCCACAACTATTTGTGAGCACCTCAGGCTAGACACTGTTTCAAGCACTAACGGGATACATTAATGAGTCTATGCCATCATAAAATTTTTAGTTAACAGGTGGTTGAAAGTGAAGTCCAATGGTGGTGTAAACAGTAATACACTTGGCTGCTAACAGTAAGGTTGGTAGTGATTCTACTACATTCAGGGCCACCTCTAAAGAAGAATATGGTTATCTACTTTTTGAAAATCAACAATGAAAATCTTACGGAGAAAAATTCTATTTTGATGCACAGAATGTCACAATCACATAGATGGCAACTGTTTGGGGCTTTTTGTTTTGTTTTGATTATGTTTTTATAGACTGGAGATGAAACC
This sequence comes from Chrysochloris asiatica, assembly GCF_000296735.1. Taxonomy (NCBI): domain Eukaryota; kingdom Metazoa; phylum Chordata; class Mammalia; order Afrosoricida; family Chrysochloridae; genus Chrysochloris; species Chrysochloris asiatica. The sequence goes on from NW_006408530.1 coordinate 26,603,758, forward strand.
ATTTTAAAATTTATTAAAACATGGGATAGACTAAAGAAGAATTTCACAAAAAAGTAGATTCCTCTCTAGTAACCTTAATGGAGCCACGGTGGTATGTGGGTGAAGCGGTGAACTGTTAACTGCTCAAGGTCAGAGGTTTAAACCTACCAGTTACTACTCCATGGGAGAAAGGTGAGGCTGTATTCTCCCATAAAGACTCAATCTTAGAAATCCTATAGAGGGTTACCATGAGTTAGAACTGATTTGATGACAATGTGTTTGGGGTTTTTTAGTCAATCTGGATATAGATGGTAGAAACTAGAAGATGTATGTATAGTAAACTGATGGGGATGTCTTACTTATGTAATAGTGTCATAACAGAAATACCATGA